>NC_134089.1:115883373-116191851 GCF_000715075.1 Nicotiana tabacum
TACATATATAACGTATTGATTAAAATTATTAGATTCCTAGGAGCCCGAAACGTAGCCTCTAACTCCACCACTGAACATTTACCTAACAATTAGGTTTTGGCCTTCATACTCCGTTATACAATACTCACCCATTTTTATCGGCTAATTCAAATTCATGATGGGTAAATATGAATTTTGGAACCGACCTGTGCATTTTTTTAAAACTTTTTCCTCAAATTCCCTCTTCCAAATTTTTGTTTCTCTCTTCTTGTTTATACAAATGCCGCGTGGTGTTGGGCATGTACCCTGCTCCTATATGGTGTTTTTAAAAAAATAAAAAATAAAGTAACTTTTATTTTATTAATTAGTGAGGACGTGCTAAGCATTCCAAAGTCAGCGTTGGAGGATTTGGAAAGCGAATGAGAGAAGATTTCTAACTTTTTTCCTTTCCCATGTACTGTTCCATCTTCTTCTATATGTACCATTTTTAAATGTTCATATATAATAAGGAAACTATATTAAAGTTAGGTATAATAAAGGAGAGAATACCGGAAAATGTGACTTTGTCTTTAAATATAGTAAAGCAATAAATAACAACAATAACATGTTCAGTAAAATCCTATCAGTAAGGTCTAGAGAAGATATTGAGTACGTAAATCTTATTTCTTGTTCTTACCTTGTAAAGGTAAAAAAGTTATTTTGGATAGATGCTCGACTCAAATAAAACATAATCCCATTAAAATCCGATAGTAAGGCAACAAGTTGTGGAATTCGGACTAAAAACACAAGTATCACGTCTTTTTATTCATTTTCTCAGTTAATATGATTTTTGGAATGAATCCCTACCATTTAACGGAAGTAAATTTTACTTTATTCATTAAAAAAAATTCTTTATCCTCTTAAATGAGGTGGATAACAAGACACATAGCAAACCTCTTCAAAGATTAGGGAAAATCAATATTCTGAATTTTTACGTTAAAAGCTTACTTAACAAAATTTCCGGGATATGCACCTTATAGAGCCAAACCACAAAAGAACATGACAAATAAAATTGGACGAGTGAGCGTCATTCATGTATTGGTCAAAATCTGACCGTCACGGCCGAACTGACCAACATCCCGCTTAAGTGACTGGGCAGTGAAAGATAACATAGCCCACTCTACATCCCTTTCCCGACACCCGTCGAGTCGGAAAGAGCGATGCCTAAAAAGACGACCAAGACACACTGGAGGCGAGAGAACGTCAGACCAAGTAAATGGCAAAGGTGCCATGACTATATATAGTAGGGAAAAACCTTCGATTAAGGGAGGCTTCTCCCTCTTTCCTCTCTCCGAAACTCTCTTCTTATAATCTTGATAAGAAAGAAGTAATCTACAGAAGAACATGTAAAGCTATCTCTCCCATCAATCGATGAGAGTCCATGTTGAATTTCAATAAGATCGTTTATATCTTTTTCGTCATATATACAATCCATACTATTAGCTCTTTGATATGGAATTTATTATGCTTGACTAAGATTTACCCCTTCATCTTCTTTGATTGATTTGCCCAAAAAGGTTTCGATATCTTTTGAGTCAAACAATCTTGCCCCGTCTTTAGAGATTTCTTAGTGAAATTTCCTAGTCTCTCCCAGATCAAAGACAAGAAATATGATCACCCACCGAAAAGAGCGAGAAGGAAAAACCCAACCCACGCGAGACAAAAGCACAACACGATAGGGGGAGGAGAGCCGAGTAGAATCACCAAATTTAGAAACCTTCGCCCCATCAACCATCAAAATGCCAAACAAGACGAACAACGTTACCAACCTGTTCTCCCCCATTGGACCACTGAGTAGGGGCAAGAAAGTATCATTTTAACTCACCTTCTGCTCTTTTCTCAAGAAGGAACACAAAGGCCGTGCGGACGAGCGTGTGAAGAAACATCTCAACTAAAGAACGAAAAACTACTGCAAAACAACCGAAACACTGCCTGACAGTGACACCTCCAAGCCGGAAGGCAGAAGTCAGATAAGGAAACTACAATGTGTGAGCAGAACAAACCTAAGCGAAATAGCAACGTTTCGTATTCTCCAACGTTGCACCCCCTGATGCAAGCAATGTCAAACGAACTGGGACTCTCCCAGAAAATGTCTGGCTCTCCAAAAACTGGGACTGACGATGGGTTAGTATTTCGATAAGTTCGAAATAACGCCCTTTAAGGCTAAGGGCCTTCACCAAAAAAGAAGAAGTTTGACCTCGATCAAACGACAACGGGTTACTATTTTGATAAATTTGAAATAACACCCTTTAAGGCCAAGAGCCTACGCTAAAAAAGAGGAAGATCGACCTCGATCAAACGATGACGGGTTACTATTTCGATAAGTTCGAAATAACGCCATTTAAGGCCAAGATCCTTCGCCAAAAAGAAGATGTTCGACCTCGATCGAATGATGACAGGTTACTATTTTGATAAGTTCGAAATAACGCCCTTTAAGGCCAAGAGCCTTCGCCAAAAAGAAGAAGTTCGACCTCGATCGAATGACGATGGGTTACTATTTCGATAAGTTCAAAATAACACCCTTTAAGGCCAAGAGCCTTCGCCAAAAAGAAGAAGTTTGACCTCAATTGAACGACGACTGGTTACTATTTCGATAAGTTCGAAATAACACCCTTTAAGGCAAAAAGACTTCGCCAAAAAGAAGAAGTTCAACCTCAATCGAACGACGACGGGTTACTATTTTGATAAGTTCAAAATAACACCCTTTAAGGCCAAGGGCCTTCGCCAAAAAGGAGAAGTTCGACCTCGATCGAACGACGACGAGTTACTATTTTGATAAGTTCGAAATAACTCCCTTTAAGGCCAAGTGCCTTTGCCAAAAATGAGAAGTTCAACCTCGATCGAACGACGATGGGTTAATATTTCGATAAGTTCGAAATAACACCCTTTAAGGCCAAGAGCCTTCGCCAAAAAGGAGAAGTTTCACCTTCATCGAACGACGACGGGTTACTATTTTGATAAGTTCAAAATAACACCCTTTAAGGCCAAGAGCCTTCGCCAAAAAGAAGAAGTTCGACCTCGATCGAACGACGATGGGTTACTGTTTTGATAAGTTCGAAATAACGCCCTTCAAGGCCAAGGGCCTTCGCCAAAAAGGAGAAGTTCGACCTCGATCGAACGATGACGGGTTACTATTTCGATGAATTTGAAATAACATCCTTTAAGGCCAAGGGCCTTCGCCAAAAAGGAGAAGTTCGACCTCGATCGAACGACAACGGGTTACTATTTCGATAAGTTCGAAATAACACACTTTAAGGCCAAGGGCCTTCACCAAAAAAGAAGAAGTTTGACCTCGATCGAACGACGACGGGTTACTATCTCGATAAGTTCAAAATAACACCCTTTAAGGCCAAGGGCCTTCGCCAAAAAGAAGAAGTTCGACCTCGATCGAATAATGACGGGTTACTATTTCGATAAGTTCGAAATAACACCCTTTAGAGCCAAGGGCCTTCGCCAAAAAAGAAGTTCGACCTCGATCAAACGACGACGGGTTACTATTTCGATAAGTTCGAAATAATGCCCTTTAAGGCCAAGAGCCTTCGCCAAAAAGAAGAAGTTCGACCTCGATCAAACAACGACGGGTTACTATTTCGATTAGTTCGAAATAACACCCTTTAAGGCCAAGGGCCTTCGCCCAAGAGGAGAGTTTGACCTCAATCGAACAAAGACGGGTTACTATTTCAGCAAACATCCTTTAAGGCCATAAGCCATCGCCAATGAGAAAGTGCAAAATGTTCCTAAGGCCAAGGATCATCAGAAAGTGCAAAAGACCGGGACTCACTATGCGGGAATCTATATCGCACTGAAATCACGCAAAATGAAAACAAGAATAGAATACAAGACAAATAATAGCGAAAAATTCTCCTTTATACAAAATCTCCGCACAAATGGTCGTGGATTACATAAGACCCAAGTCAACAGTCTTAAAAAAAAACAACAAAGGGAAAAAAGAGAGGAACAACAACATTCTACTATGAACGAAAAATTGGGAAGAAAACAACAAACGGAAAACAGATCAATATCACTATCCCTCTACTCTGCATCATCATCGCCACCCTCTCCACTACCATCTCCGAGAAGTTCACCTTCGGTGTCCGCACCCCCATTGGCTTCTGGCGTCGCTGCATCATACCCGCAATTGATGAGAGCCTCTCGCGCCTCTTCATATGCAGCCTCAGTCACCGTAACCGCCTCCTACAAACTCTTATATATATCCCGCTGGGCTTCGGCATAAACCCAAAGCTCATGCATATGGCAGGGAATGGCAGTGGAGGAAGATTCAATCTGAGCCAACAGTCGCCCATTTTCTTCCTCCAAAGCCGCGACCTGATCTCCCAGAACCGATGCCTCTTGGTCAATCTTGCTAATGCGCTCCTCAAGACTTGCCTCCATAAGGGTAGCCATCCTCTCTCCGACTCCTGCTCGGACTGGAGGATGTGGATGGTGTTCTCCAGGGCCGTTGCCCTCACTGAAGCCGCGGACCAAGCACTCTCGATGCTCTCCAACCCAGCAACCTTATTCTCTAGCTCAGTCAATTTCCCCATCCATTCTGCGCTCAGTGCCTTGACCTTGATCAAGTTTTGATCCATCTACGACTGCATTGACCTCAATTTCTCCTGCAGATGCTCGCACTCTGCGGCAACTCCCTTGTCCAACTCGAGTTCCTCGTCCTTTATTTGAAGTTGCTCCTCAAGCACACTCTTGCTGTGGATAGCCTGCATTAATTCCTAGTCCTGTTTCTCCAACTCCTCACCAAGAGCCCGACTACCAGGATTTGCCTTCAGCCGCTCATGCATTTCGCGACACTTGTTGCGGTAATGACGATATTTCTCCAACATCTTCAAGAAAATTTTGGCCCGAATGTTGGCCCTGCGAATGCTCTCCACTTCCACCATATACGTCTAAAAAATGAATAGACGGGTAAGAATCCTATCATCAAGAAAGACGTGGGAAAAGCAAAAGTAAGCATAACATACCCTTAAGACCATGGCAGCCACCTCATCCATTAAGTCACCATCGGGAATAGTCTGATGGGCCGCATTCTCGGCTACAGAGCATAACATGCTGAACTGCGGCACCAAGTCCTCCGTGTCCCCCAAGAGATTGACATCCAAAGGGACCTCAAAAATACGGACCGAGCCTCCCGCACGAACCACCAAGTGAGTAAGACCCTCCTCAAACATCCTGACATTATCAGGGTCGAGGTCCGATTCAGATTCGTAGTCATTGACCACCAGGGATTTTCCTCTTTTAGTAGCCGAAGAGGAAGCACGACCAACTGCGGAGGATGAGGGTACATCCGAAACCACAACGGCAACCCCGGAAATCTAATCTTCCGCCATGATAGGTTGCTGACCACCGACAATGGTGGGAATCTCCGATTGAGCCGTGGCGACGATCGGTTCTGTCCCTACGGGGGGAGCCGCAACAACCCCCTCTCCAGATCCTGTTGAAGGAGAGTCATCTAGATGAATCACTATTGGAGGCGCTGTCTCGAACTCCACCCGACGTCTTTTTATGGCCCCTCTCCTTCCTCAATAGGCGGAGATTCATCCGTCGGGCGAACAACATGGGTCAGAACATTGGCCTGAGAAGCGGTCCTCGCAGGAGTAACCACGACCGCAGATTCACCTAAAGCAGCCCTCGACGAAGTTCAGGAAGTGGGTACTGCGATAGGGCGAGCAAAGGAGGCTGGCTGCCGAAAAGCTAACGGAGGAGCCCTCACTCTCCGCACCCTCCCTGACATCGATGAACAACACATGATGAATTAAATACAAAAAGGAAAAAGAGAAAAATGACGAATAGAAATGACATCTTGCCAGAAAGAGGCCTGCACCCGTACTTTTCATAAAAAGCCGCCCACATACGGACCCCCGTCGTATAAGGGAGAATAACGCTCACCCACTCACGGATATTTTCGACAGGTGGAGGGGCAATTTCTTAGCTGCAAAAACAGAACAGGGTTTAGTGTTGTAACGGAAAATGGTCGGATATACCCAGACTAAAAATATGAGACTTACGTGCAAAGTTCCATTTCTCAGGGAACCCTATCGGATTCGCCATAATGTGTTCAGTCCGCGCATAGAAGTAATTCTCATAAAAATGATAGTTAGTCCTGTCGTCCATTATCACCACCAGACACTTCAATCCCCGAGGACGCATGTGAAGCATCGTGCCGCGGATAAGCTGGGGGTGAAGATATTGAGTAGGTGATCCAAGGTGATCTCACGACCGACGAGTTTCGCAAACTTGAGCAATATAAGGAACAACTTGTATAGGTACGACGAAAGTTAAACGGGGCATACCTCATAAAAACGACAAAAGTCTACCGCCATGAGAAGGAGGGGAAGTGTGTATCCGATCAGGAAGGGGTAGGCATAAAATACACAGTGCCTAGGATGGTCATAATGAACTATGTTGGTTCCTTCCGCCGGCCGCATGTCGATATAGACGGGGATTCCCCACCTGGTTTTCAACTCTGCAATATCTTCTTCTCTCATAACATAAGGGACAGGCTCCGACTCCGCCCCAGCACGGCTGCCGAACTCGGCCAATTCTCTCCCAAGGCGGGACAAAATCTCAACTGTCGATACGACCTCCTCGTCTTCCACTGTATCTGCCCCTCCAGTGGTCTGAGCAGCATTTTCTGGTGCCGAAATTGTGATAGGGAGATCGGTGCAAGAGGAATCACTAGCCATTTTGTCTAGAAGATACAATGAAAAGACAACAGAAAGAAAGGATGAAAATCTTCAGTTAACAAAAGGACAAACGAAAACTCGAGAGTGTCAGGAAGAAAGTATATCTGCAGAACTCTTTCGAGTAAAAGGCAAATAAGTGTGTCAATCAAATGATAAGTTCCTTCTATTTATAAGAGACAGAGATCCCCCGAACACGAAACCCAAGAGTCACCAATCGAACCTGATAGGGCATGAAACGTTTCAGTTCCCCAGGAACGTGTGTCATAATAGCGGTAACCATGAAATAACGTTTCGATGCCAAATGATGTTTCGGTTCTGAAACCACCGCAACGGTTCACGGGTATCGAAAGAATGCCGCCACCTTGCCTAAAACCCAAGTAATGTAACTAAGGAATGAGAAGTCAGAAGTCAGATTTCGCTCGAATTCGTAGCAATCATGATCTGTCTACCGAGCCCGACAGAGGACGACCCTGACAGACGGAGGGACTAACTGTATTAGTCAAAATCTGACCGTCATGGCTGAACTGACCAACGTCCCGCTTTAGTGATAGGATAGTGAAAGATAACATAGCCCACTTTACATCCCTTTCCCGACACCTGTCGAGTCGGAAAGAGCGATGCCTAAAAGGAAGACCAAGACACACTGGAGGCGAGGGAGTGTCAGACCAAGTAAATAGCAAGGGTGCCATGACTATATATAGTAGGGGAAAACCTTCGATTAAGGGAGGCTTCTCCCCCTTTCCTCTCTCCGAAACTCTCTTCTTGTAATCTTGATAAGAAAGAAGTAATCTACAGAAGAACATGTAAAGATATCTCTCCCATCGATCGATGGGAGTCCATGTTGAATTTAAATAAGATCGTTTATATCTTTTTCGTCCTATATACAATCCATACTATTAGCTCTTTGATCTAGAATTTATTATGCCTGACTAAGATTTAACCTTTCATCTTCTTTGATTGATTTGTCCAAGAAGGTTTCGATATCTTTTGAGTCAAACAATTCAGTAATTCATAATGCACTTTCTCTCCCACTTATGATTGAAAGTTCAAGTCCAAAGTACAAACGACGAATTAATAATGTGTCACGTAAATGGGAGTAAAATGTCACGACCCAAACTGATGGGCCACGACGGGTACCTGGTACCTTACTCAACCGAGTACCAACGTAACATATCTTTCTTATGACATCATCATATACATGTGACATACGGGCCTAATAGGCCAACATGATCCTTTATAAATTTAAAACATAGGCCGACAAGACCGTACAATCTTTCACGTACACGATATATGTCTACAAGGCTCTAAGAATACATAAATGTCATAAAGGTCGGGACAGAGTCCCGCCATACCAAATGATACACGTCTAAATCATGCTAACCAAACACGCAACTCCGAAGCAAATGGAGCACCCCAACATCTCCCGCTGAGCTGATAGCCTACTTGGAGGGCTCTCGACCCATCTATTTAGACCTGCGATCATGAAACGTAGCATCCCCAGGCAAAAAGGGATGTCAGTACGAATAATGTACTGAGTATGTAAGGCACATAAATAAGTACATAACAGACATTGAGGAAATATAGAGTAAATGACTCCACCTGTAAGTCTGAATAACTTTGTAACTCATGAAACAATTATAGTATCATGCATATGCGTATGAATGTCATGTCGTGTATAGGTACATGTTTCATAACATCACAGCCTCTGAGGGCATCCCATCATATCATATCAGCCACTATGAGCAAAATCATCATCGTATACCAGCTGATCAGGTGGTGGTACGTATATAATGCTATAACCTTTCCCATATCCCATATACATATATATACATACATATATCAGCCTCTGAGGGCATCCCATCATATCATATCGGCCACTGTGGGCAAAATCATCATCGTCTACCAGCTGATTAGGAGGTGGTGCGTATATAACGCCGTAACCTTTTCCCATATCCCATATACATATATTTACATATATACGCATATATAATGCCATCTGGTCATGGGTCAATGCACGTGTATAAATGAGTAAAATGCATGAAAAATACATAATAATCTCGATATTTCCTTCTGGATAAATTTTTCCAACTTGCGTATTATTCTGAGACCCTTGAACAGAAGATAATAATAATTCTCACGGGGAATCAAGAATATAGATACCCATACTATTTCTATGAATAGAGTAATTTATAGAAACTGTGTATTTGCTCGTTTCTTCAGTATAATTTGGACCATGCCAAAAGAAAGGAGGGAGGGTCTTAACATACCTGTCCCTGAAATTATTTGAACGAATGTGTTTCTGCGAAATTTCACATGAAATTTGGCTTTGGATTTTTGTTGAAATTTTAGACGAACTGCTTCTGTTCTTGCTTTAGAACTGGAGGAATGAAATTGGTTTTTGCATTTGAAATTTTGGATGAGTTTGAACTCTGATCTTTAACGTTTTACAAAGACAATATGTCTTTGAAATTAAGACAATAATAAGACTTGGACTTATCCAAAAGGAACCTAACATACTTAGTTAAACATGACTCATTCTTATGAGTCATTAATGACTTTACACGTTCCTTAACATGCAAGCTCATATGACTTTGAGTCATATGTTGAATGGTGGCATATTGCCACATGGGGAGTAGGGGTGGGATATTTAATTAATTATTTATCCACTTATTAGTTAACCGGGTAATATTTTGTTACCCGGTAAATAATTAATTACCCACATAATTTAAAAATTACCACAAATTACTTAAAATTCTATTTATTTTAAAAATACTTCATATATACTTTATATATTATACTACTGTGGTCATATGGTACCTTGCATGGTACTAGATCATAATTATTGTGTATTATCGCTCGACCCGTATTTTATTCCAAATTGACCACTCTCAACGAAACTCGTATTCTTTAATCCATGTACCCTCTTATTCTTCATAACACTTATTTATTTCTTGCTATAAATAGCATAAGTATGTTAACATCAAGATGATCTCATCCCTGAGTCTTACATCGGTTAAACGAAAACAAAATTTTAACGTACAATACTTCAGGGTTCAACATCGTAGTAACTTAATATTGGGAAACGTTACATCACCGTAATGTAATGCTACGGGATGTGACATCTCACTTCCAAGTTCTCATTAATTTATTTATGGCGTATTTTCATGTACGAAAATATGAGGTGTAACATCATTCCTCTCTTTGGAACATTCGTCCTCGAATGCTGACTGATGCGCTTATCGTTCCATATCCCATAACTCTTGCGAATACTTTAGTAGTCCTCTTACCATCTAGGCAACTGTTCTATGAATAAGTCCAAAGGCCAGGGTATTCCCCCCTTTTAGGCCTCTTTCCCATGCCATGACTTGTGATCAAATTCCTTCCAATCTCATAACTGCTGCTATCTCCTATCATACAGCTTCTACGATACTGACCTTGTAAGTGTGCTTATGCGACTCTCCTCTCCTTTTTCCTCTAGTTTTTAGCCAATCCTGAAGTTCTTTGCTTTTTTTTGTCAAACATACCAATATTGCTATATCTTTTTTTGTAGACGTGCTTATCCATTCGTATTACTTTACTGCATCTACATAGGTCATACTATACCATAACTCTTACCTCGACTTCTCGTTACTGAGGTCTGCTACCAAATCCCAAGTTACTTTCATTGCTTATCCTATACGTATAAATCTATGTCCTCTAATGCTTCCATATTACTGTTCATCTTAAGCATGACGGCCTAATCTCTTCTCATACTTTATAACTTTTATCCATCCATTATTGATTCACCTCAATTTTGATCCATAATCCACCCCTGATAACTTAACCTTTTATGTAATATTGCTGCTAGGATTCACGTTTTCTCGGGAAACATCTGAAATGATTAGATTGACCCACTTGGGGTGATACCCTGCTTTCATAGCCGTATCTCACAACATCCCAATGTGATTTACCATGCATGGGTATTTTAATCTTGTCCAATTTATGAGATCCCTTTCTTTTATTTGTCAGATCATTACTCAATCGAAGGCCCAAACGTCATTTTTTTGCTATAATAATTACACTCTCATTCTATTAACAGGGCAACATTCCCTCTCTTCTGAATGTTATTAGTCTTAGACTCCTTTGAGTTCATTCAGGCTATACTGAACTTTCTATAACTTAGAGAAACCATTAGCTTTCTTGTTTTCATGGGTTTTAATCCCGAGGACTTATCCGTTCTCGAAGCCTTTTCACTCGCCTTTACTCATCCTTACTCATGTTTCGTTAAAACTTTGTCGCTCTACTATACTTTAGCTTGGGACATATACATATCTATTTATTCTATCCGTTGCCTTCCTTCAACTTGCTTGCACCATAGATTTCTTTATTTTGTTCTGGAATATCAAGCGAGACATCACATCGTCTCTAACTATCCTTTACTCTCATAATCAGGCTATTCGATACCTAGACCATAGGATAGAAGATATGCTACAGATGCCGCTGCTATCATTTCTGGATATTGAATCCCCGTGCTTATAGACTTCTATCCGAAGTATGGATTAGTCACGATCTTCTGCCTTTGAGTATCTCGTACATTGTTAACCTTTACCTTACTTACCTTAAAATTTGGCATCGTATCTTCTATCTCTTTCATGACCTTCCCTCCTCATAGGTATAATTCACATTCACATCTTGAACTTCTATTATAATACTTGCACCTCTTTACACAATCTCATAGGAGCTCCATACTAATTTTCTTATGAGGTTAGGACACTTCTAACTAGCTTTCTAGAGCCGCCATAGAATATGGCTACTGCATTATCTCTCTTTTACCTTTGATAGTAAGAGTGATTCGGCAAGGTTCTCAATCACGATTTCTGTAATTTTCAGGGTCCAATAATTAGATTTTTGATTTACTTCGTCGATGTATCTCTTTAGTTTCCTCCTTTTTCTGATCAGCCTTTTATGTAGGCTTAAGCTACTTCCCGATATGCGGTTCATGGTACTAGTTATTACTTTAGCCCTTCATGGATGCTATGGAATATCCATGATAAAATCTTCTAACAATTCAATCCTTTGTCTATGATCTGGGCTCAATTCTTTCTTTTAACTTATATCAGAATCTTCTACGACTGTATGATTGTCAACATATATGTTGCTGCATGGATAATACTCCGAAATCTTAAGTGCGTTCATCACATAACTAACTCTGGATCATTGATCAATACTTCCTTTCGTTCTATCTTAGTTTTCTTTAAACGTAGGCAATTACTTTTCCTGGTCTTTCTGTCCCTTGTTGCGTCCATACTTAGCTTATCATAGTGCCTACACTTGCCATAGTTTTCATACAACTCATATTATCTCGAATATTACTTTTAATTCTTACTTCCCGCTCATTAGCCACGGTAGGTGCCATTTTCCTTTGGAATGCTTACAATGTTGTTGTGAGATTGTTGTTACACGACTATTTCCTCTTTAGGTCGTTGTGCTTAGGTTGAAGCCTTCTTTCTTATCTCCTCAGCTAGTCCTTTGTTGTAGTACTTAGGGAGAACCCTTGACCCTCATAAAGCTTTGAGCTTATTACAGACCTTTTGATGTCCTTCCTTGCCTATAATCGTCCGTAGTTGCTTACTTTCATGCCCTTATTCTTGTATGGTTGCTTCTGAACTGATATTTTGATTGCCTTCCCAATAACACTTTCTTTTGTCCCTGTAATACTCATACGGTACCTTTAACTACCCCGACTCTTGTTTGAATATATCTCAAGTATTATAATGATATTCTTCGAGGCTGAATTCTCCATGTTAGGTTCTACTATGTTTATCTTACATGATTTGATGACTCGTTTGTAACCTCCTGGGATCTTTCTGACCAATTATTAATTACTTGTTGGCCCATTCTCATATCAATATTTCTCGTAATCTTTCTTGGTTTATTTCCTTTATCTTAACTTACATCTCACACTGGCTCCTTATTTATTAATAACAGCTCGGGTAGGAACCTTTACTTCCTCTCCTTGACGTTGTGCTTGCACAATATTCTTGAATCATAGCGTATCTATAAGATTTGGATAAGTGTCATCTCATTCCTCTTTCCTTTATCGCATTCTTCCTTTACCATTCCATAGTTACTAGAACCACTTAATTCTGACTTAATGCCATATCACTCCATATTCCCCCCTTTAGGGATGTACTAAGAGTTGAAGCCACGAGGATTTACCTATAGATGTTTTGCCTCTTCATCTTTGGCATTGTTTCACAATATCAATGATCCTTACTCACCTTGCGGCAATCCTTCTGTACCAAGGATGACAAATTCTCTTACTTGCGAGGGTGACACTTAATGTAACTGGTACATTGAGTCCATTAAGGTTAACTTTTCTAACATTGTTTGCTTTAGGTAAATGTCTTCCTAAATGACCATTCTCTAAATTTCTCATGAAGCTTCTTTTGTTGTCCGTCCTATTATTGCCGGAACGCGATCTAAAATTCTCATGATGCTGACTATTATCAAATCACTCAGCCTCAAATTCATATTTAGTTTATCTTATTTACTAGCCCATACTGATTTCTATTATTCTGGGGTTTAATTCTCCCTTATGGTAATCGCGTTAGAGTCACAAACTTATTCCTTGAGATGAGGATATGACTTTATGGCATATACTCTTTTGTTGTCCTAAGGCCTGTCACCTCTCGTCTCTTCATTCACTTGACTGGACTCTGTAACACTGTCATTTCTTCTTCTTCTTCTTCTTCTTCTTCTTCTTCTTCTTCTTCTTCTTCTTCTTCTTCTTCTTCTTCTTCTTCTTCTTCTTCTTCTTCTTCTTCTTCTTTTTCTTCTTCTTCTTCTTCTTCTTCACACCTTATCCATAATGCTTCGTTATCTCTCTTCTCATTACTCTGCTTATATTTCTGCATATCCCTTTTCTTGTGAAAACTTCAACACGACATTCTTTCGCTTTTAGCTCTCCTTGGTTCATTCCTCGGCTCTTTCAATTTCCTAACATTCTTTCTTTACTGGGGGCGGGAGCCATACTAAGGTAATATTTATTCCTTCAAGGCTTCCAGTGCTCATATCTAGCTTTAATATTTTAGGGTGCACCATCTGGATGTCTCACAAAGAGATCTATTAGCACCTTTTTAATTTCCTTCGGAAATGTCAACTAACATAAACAATCCATTCACCATTTTGGGTTACTCTAACCCCAGCCAGGTCCTGATGCTCCGTCCTTTTCTTAAACTACACCTGTTAGCCCCCATAAGGCATAACTGAGATGGGTACGACCACTTGTACATATCTCTGTTACTGTTGAGGATAACTCTTAATGCTTATATGTTTCTACCGGAACTGTGATACCGATAATCTTCATTAACTCGGTGCCTCATACCCTTCTTCACCTTGCTTCTTTTACTTCTTAAAAGCATTGTCTTTTACTATAAATGTGAATAAATATTCTTGCCTTAAGGTCCCTTATCAAGAGGCTTACACCTTTCAGTACACCCATGATTTGCTAAAGACCTCGCATTTTGAGTTCCTCTAAATCAATAATTTCACAGTTGTATCTCTTATCGATCGTCTTTTTGAATGTAGGCATCGTCTCATTAAGAATAGAAGTTCGGGACTTGAATTCTTATAAGAGAGCTCTACCACACGATCTAGAGTAAGAAGAAAGAGTAATAGTATTAAATACCCTATAGCCTCCTTCTTATAAATGTGGTGCACGACACACCCATAAACAAGACTCTACTAGACACGACTTGTAGACTCCATAGGACAGAACTGCTCTGATACCACTTTTGTCACGACTCAAACCGATGGGCTGCGACGGGCACTCGGTACCTTACTCAACCGAGTGCCAACGTAGCGTATCTTTCTTATTACATCATCATATACATGTGACATACAGGCCTAATAGGCCAACATGATCCTTTATAAATTCAAAACATAGGCCGACAAGGCCGTACAATCTTTCACGTACACAATATATGTCTACAAGCCTCTAAGAGTATATAAATGTCATAAAGGTCGGGATAGAGTCCCGCCATACCAAATGATACACGTCTAAATCATACTAACCAAACACGCAACTCCGAAGCAAATGGAGCGCACCAACATCTCCCGCTGAGCTGATAGCCTACTTGGAGGGCTCTCGACCCGTCTATTTAGACCTGCGGGCATGAAATGTAGCGTCCCCAGGCAAAAAGGGATGTCAGTACGAATAATGTATTGAGTATGTAAGACACATAAATAAGTACATAACAGACACAAAGGAAATATAAAGTAAATGACTCCACCTGTAAGTTTGAATAACTTTGTAACTCATGAAACAATTATAGTATCATACATATGCATATGAATGTCATGTCGTGTATAGGTACATGTTTCATAATATCATCTGTCTCTGAGGGCATCCCATCATATAATATCAGCCACTATGGGCAAAATCATCAATTTATACTAGCTGATCAGATGGTGGTGCGTATATAACGCCATAACCTTTCCCATATCTCATATACATATATATACATACATATATACGCGTATAACACCATTTGAATCATATTTCAGCTACTGTGGGTAACATCATCATCATATACCAGCTAATCAGGTGGTGCGTATATAACGTCGTAACCTTTTTACATATCCTATATACATATATTTACATATATACGCATATATAATGCCATCTGGTCATGGGTCAATGCACGTGTATAAATGAGTAAAATGCATGAAAATACATACTAATCTCGATATTTCCTTTCGGATAAATTTTTCCAACTTGCGTATTATTCTGAGACCCATGAACAGAAGATAATAATAATTCTCATGGGGAATCAAGAATATAGACACCCATACTATTTCTATGAATAGAGTAATTTATAGAAACTGTGTATTTGCTCGTTCTTCAGTATAATTTGGACCATGTCAAAAGAAAGAAGGAAGGGCCTTAACATACCTGTCCTTGAAATTATTTGAACGAATGTGCTTCTGCGAAATTTACACACGAAATTTGGCTTTGAATTTTTGTTGAAATTTTGGACGAACTGCTTCTGTTCTTGCTTTAGAACTGGAGGAATGAAATTGGTTTTTGCATTTGAAATTTTGGACGAGTTTGGACTCTGATCTTTTACGTTTTACAAAGACAATATGTTTTTAAAATTAAGCCAATAATAAGACTTGGACTTATCCAAAAGGAACCTAACATACTTAGTTAAACATTGCTCATTCTTATGAGTCATTAATGACTTTACACGTTCCTTAACATGCAAGATCATATGACTTTGAGTCATATGTTAAATGGTGGCATATTGCCACATGGGGAGTAGGGGTGGAATATTTAATTAATTATTTTTCACTTATTAGTTAACCGGGTATTGTTTTGTTATCCGGTAATTAATTAATTGCCCGCATAATTTAAAAATTATCACAAATTACTTAAAATTCTATTTATTTTTAAAATACTTCATATATACTTTATATATTATACTACCGTGGTCATATGATACCTTGCATGGTACTAGATCATAATTATTGTGTATTATCTCTCGACCCGTATTTTATTCCAAATTGACCACTCTCAACGAAACACGTATTCTTTAATCCGGATTACCCTCTTATTCTTCATAACACTTATTTATTTCTTGCTATAAATAACATAAGTACGTTAACGTTAAGATGATCTCATCCCCGAGTCTTAAATCGGTTAACCGAAAACAAAATTTCAACGTATAATACTTCAGGGTGAAACATCGTCGTAACTTAATATTGGGAAACGTTACATCACCGTAATGTAATACTGCGGGATGTGACATCTCACTTTCGAGTTCTCATTAATTTATTTATGGCGTATTTTCATGTACGAAAATATGGGGTGTAACATAAAAGAATAACGAGGAGAAAACATAAGGATACTGTGAACGCCTAATTTTTGAACTGTTTTAACAACTCTTAAAGTCATTAATATTTGTTATTTTAATTATTTTTCTCAATTTTGTGTCTTTAATTGCATATTTACTATCATAAAAATACCAAAAAAAGTTCTTTCTTCATTTGTGGATTTAGGTATTAGCTAACTATTCAATTGGTGAATTAATCTAGTAAATCGGTCATTTGAATAAGTTATTTAATTAATTAATTAATTTGTGTAAATTTAGTTTAACAAGTAAGGTTAAGGGAAAATGGGCTAAAATTGAAATGGTTAGGTGGCTAAGGGTGCAATTTCAATGCCAATTAAATGGTTGCCAAGATAGTGTTTAAACGACGTAGTTTTATACCCAAAATACATCGTTTTGGTTAAGTCACATTGGGTCAATCCTAACCATCAGATTTTTTTGATCCAACTGTCCTAATTTTATCTTCACCAATGCTATTTAAAGCCTAAAAAGGCCGAAAATTGCCCCTCATTTTTCCTATTCTCTCTCCTTCTTTATTCTTTCTTCTCTCTTCTCATTCTCTCATCCTCTCAACCTCCTCTCCATGAATCCAAGCCTCATATCCTCCAAAACTCCACCAATCTCCATAAATCTAAGAAAATCCGAAACCCTAGCCCATCTTTCTTTTTGATTCGCCGCAAACCACAACACCTCACCCTATGATACTTACATCAACGTATAGAGCTCCTCAAGACCTACCTATGGATGTCAATCTCACCCCGAAATTATGCGATAATTTTTCGGCCACTCGCTGGTCGCGGCAACCACCAGCAAACACACTACTTCTCCATCTTCGCTTCTTTCGACCCAAGAACCCTTTTTTCCTTCCGGCATAATGTTGTAGTCCCTTTGTTTTAGCATTTGCCGGAGTGAAATGAGTGTTTCAGGGTCGGGCAGCTAATCCTTCACATCTTCGGCGTCTTCTCGTGGCTTGAACAATTCAAGCACGTTTGATTGGTATAAACGTCATCCCCTTTAATTAATTTTTAATCTTTTAATAGTAGTAGGTTACTTTCTGATTTTTATTTTTTCTGTTTTAGTTTGTTGTTTGTTAATTAGAGTTTAGGTTTATTTAATTTGTTGTCACTATCTAGCTTAGTTTTTTATCAGATCGTTATTAACCAATCTAATCTTTAGTGTTGCCGAATCAGTGTTGATCTAGCAAGTTGTTTCGTCGACGATTCAATAATGTTTGTTTAATTTCTGCTTCATATAATGGATTGTAGTATTAGTCGCTTTATCTTAACTTGCGTATGTTGAACTGATTTGATATAGTTCATTTGAATCCTCATTCTAGTTTCAATCTAAGTGTGTTTGTTTTAGCAGTTCAATTGGTGAATGTTAGTTGCTTGTTTAATTGGTTTAGTTTGAATCAAAAAGGGTGGTACTGTTTTGGTGTAAAGCTGAAAGTTAGAATGCGTTAATCATGAAATAAGCACATGTTAGTTTGCTTTTATTATTTAAGCATGTTGGAAAATACAACTACCTTGCTTTGTGTCAGATTTTGGTGAAAAGTGGACTGTTTTGGCACATAAAAGTTTGTCCTTTTGGATGGTTTTTTGGTGAACCAAAATCTATCCAAAAGGACTTATTTTTTCTACTTAAAGAGGTCATTCTTTCACACTTGGGGGGGGGGAGACTCTAACGTTTTGGCCATCATCCTATATTCTAAGTAAGCACACAATTTGAGAGAAAGAAAATTTCAGCAAAAACATTTCTAACAGTAAGCTGAAAAACTGAAAATTTGTGAGTGATTCTTCTTAGAGCTAATTCCTTATGAAAAATAACTTAACCTCTTAAGGTTTGCTGGGTTCTTTTTTCCTTTTTTTTTTGAGTCACTAAAACTTCTGGTTTGAGTTTCTGGGTCACTTCGGATTTAAAAGGTTGATGTTTGGTTGTTGATTTGCTGCTGGTTGTTGCTGTTTTTTGCTGTCATTGCTATTGGATTTCAGTTAATATCGCTGTATTTGATTTTGCTGCACCATAGGTAACATTTGAACTTTGTATTGCATATTTTTTATATTGAATGACTGAAGATATGGATATGTCATGGCTCTTTGAATTTGTTGATATACTTTACATGAAATGGATGTTATTCAGTGTGTAAGTATATGCTAAAATTATAGAAGTGAGTTAAGTCACTCAAGTTCCCTTTACATTCAAAGTTGAAATCATATTCTGTTAAGTTTACTTAGTTAAGGAAAATATAAAGACCTCATTTTTAACCATGTTTGTTTAATTAGGAATATTTGTGATTTACTTTCAAGGTTCATGTATTAATGACTTGTAGTTTCAAATGACATAGTCAACATAATGTCTCCATGATAGTTGAGTTTTCTTCTCTTTAGCATTAAAAGTATTATTGGTTTGCTGATTTTATGCTTAGTAGTAGCTGCAGTTTTGAGATTCGACTAAATAGTTAAGGTGTTTATGTTACTAATGGGTTGTAGTCTAAGTTTATTTTTTCTTCTTCTTAATATCATATACTTTTTTTTATAGTTTGATAACTTAATCACCTTTATTAATTAATTTAAACACTAGGCAAATTTTAGGTATAAACATAATTCTTTTAAAATATTTAGTTTATATTAGTTTCATCATTTTAATTAATAAAGCATAATAAGAATAAGGTTATAACTTAATCCAACATCATTTAATTATTTATATGCGGACTCATTATCTTTAAGCTACAAAAAAGTTTATATTTTTCACAATAAGGATGAACTAACTTTTTTCGTCTCAACCAATGTCAGAAAGACTAGCTTCGGTATAAAGAGGTAAATAAAATGGCAAGGTCGTGAGGACACGTCTTGTTCTATTTTTTTTTCAATTAACTAAAAGTTGATATTTAATTGCTTTCGAGTAGGCTTCAGTTTTAGGTGCGACGTACGAATTAAGGTCGGGGATACTCGTCTTGGTTAGTGTAAACTAGGGTCGGGGATACTCGTCCTAGTTTGAAGTTAATATAGTCATCAACAATAAAAGTGGATATAGGCAAACATAAAAATCAAATAAAGCACAGTTTATCCAAAAATTAATTCAAGCCAATTTAGTCAATAAAAGCGACCATGCTAGAATTATAGGACTCGGGGAATGCCTTACACCTTCTCCCTGGTTAACAGAATTCCTTATCCGGACTTTATTTTTACATACCAATAATAATAGAGTCAAACCTTCCTTTGATTAGGGATTCAAACAAAAAGTGACTTGGAACACCTAAAAATCATTTTCAAGTGGCGACTCTGAACAATAAAATAATCTCTACTCACGTTTTTGTCACTTCAATTGGAAAAACTCTTTAAACCACAATCCATGACACATCATATTCTTTTTGAGGTAAAAAAGGGGTGTGACAGCTCTGGCGACTCTGCTGGGGACATTCAAGAATTCGAGCGTGTACATTGACTTTATTTGGCTTTATTAATTTTTTTGTATATAACTGTGATCTATTTGGGCCTAATGTGCTACTTGCCTGCTCTTTACCCCTTTGATATTGTTGAATTGTATTATAAATTGTCTTCTTGCGCACCCCCTCTAAGTCTTCTGAATACAACCTCGGGAATCGTGGATACGCGCCCCATTCTTTTTGAGATAAAGCCGGTGGGCCTGGGCTCCCGATGAAGGATTATTAGTCACCCATATTTAAGAACGGGGAGGCTACATTAGTTAAGCCGGAGAAGTATTGCTGCCGGTACGCTACCCCTTCCCAACTCGAGTTGTTCGCTTGTTTTATGGCCAGTCTAGATACACCTCATCCCCTAGGATTTTTAAAACATAGAAGAACAAGCCACATGCCTGGTTATCCCTAGTAGGATCGTTTTGTTGCATCATATGCATTTGACTTAGCAAAGCTCCGCACAGGGGCCGGGTCCGTATAAGATAGGTATCCTTTTTGAGACCATCATGTTCATTTATGTGCTACTTGTTGCATCATTTGGAAGGCTTGCTTGTTTTTGTTGACCGGCTTTAGAAAATTAGTTGGGCGAAAAAAAAATCATTCCTCCAGTTTTGTACAGATAATTCGTTTTTACTAAATAAAAAATAAAATAAAAATGGTCTAGTCTTAGTTCGAACTATGCAGGTCCGATTCTTACAATTTTAATGGGGTACGTAAGCAACCTTCATCGGGTTTGATCCCCATTTTTTCAAGAGTTTTGGAAATCGGTGTGTTCATAATATTTTTTTTAAAAAAAAAATCGATAGTTTTGCTGCTTTTTTTTCATTGTTTTTGTTTTTACGTCCGATCAAATTTTTCAATACAACCTCAAAACCTTCTTCGGAAGTGCCGAAGGGCTATTTCTGTACAAAATGATTACTTTGCTCGTTTTTAACCACCTTTTACCGTTTCGTCTTTTATTTTTGACCGTTTTTGCTGGGATAGCCTTTTAACCTTCCTCGGAAGTATCGAAGGTTATTTTCGTAACAATAGTCATTTTGTTTTTGCCATGTCGTCCTTTGTTATCGGCCATTTTTGCCAAGTTAACCTTACATTTTTTTGAAATGGGTGTTTTTCGTAAAAAAATTAAGTTTTTATTTATTTTTACCCGCTTATCCATTTGTCCGAATGTTTTTACCGGAACAACCTTGGTACTTTTCTTGGAGGTACTGAAGAGCCATTTTCATAAAAATAACCATCTTGTCCTCTTCGTCACCTTTTATCATTTTGTCCTTTGTTTGGCCGTTTTTGTCATGTAGTGTTTCCACGGCGAGATACCTGAGTAATCCTTTTAGAGTGTAGCCTTCCTCCCATAAGAAGTTTGTTTGTTGTCTTATCCAATAGTATGCTTGGTGTCATTTCTTTGAGTTTAGATTAGGACTTGGCCTCATAATTTTATTTATCTAGGTACAATATGGATTCCGTTAGTGGGACACCTGAAAAGAGGCCGAGAGATGAACAAAACGCACCGTTTAAGACTGTCGACAAAGTGCCCAGTTTATTAAAACAATGATGGAACAACATGGATGGGTTTGAGCAAGCAAATATCAAAGATTATTTGAAAAACTTGGTAAACATTATGGAGATTGAGTGCAAACGAGAACTCATCGAGGCTTTGGTTTATTTCTAGGACCCGAAAGATAATGTGTTTCGTCTCAATGGGTTAAAATGACTCCTACCTTGGAGGAATTCACTAAATATACAGATCTGGGGCATAAGAGTCGAACAAAGAGACTTTTGACTTCCAGGGATGTCACTGCTACCAATTTCCTTGAGCAGATGTGGATCAACCACACCAAGATAGCACATGTGGCGCAAAGGCAGTTCTGCCTAGATTTCTTGTATGACAATTACGGACATGAAGGGGGGTTCTCAGAATATGGGATGAAGCTGGTTAATAAATAGAACCAACACACATCGCGAGGCCATAGACGGAAATCATTCATTGTAGCTTTCTTGGGGTGCATGGTCTTCCCAAGAGAGGATGGGAAGATCAACATTCGGTTATCTGGGATAGTCACAGCCATGATGAAAAGAAATGATTCCTCCATTCTTCCAATGGTGTTAGCAGATACCTTTCATGCCTTGACCAGGTGCTGGGAAGGAAAAGATTTCTTTGAAGGTTGCAACCTCTTGCTCCAGATGTGGTTCATGGATCATCTTTTCTGTTGTCCTTATCAGGTAGACCACCGTAATTGTTTGGGTAATCATGTTCTCCAGTATAATGCTAGATTGAAGAGTGAGCTGGAGATTCGCAGTTTTCCAGAAAGTGTCCAAGATTGGAGGGAGTATCTTCACTTCTTAACAGATAATCAGATTACATGAAATTATCCTTGGTTCACCGTAGAATATATCATATATAAGTCATCTTTCATCCGTTTCTGATCTTGATAGGGCTTCGGGGTTATCAGCCATATGCTCCCATGAGAGTTCTACGTCAGTTGGGTCATAAACAAATAGTGCCCTCGGTAGAGACCATGGAAAACTTTATCTGGGAAGCAAAGTCAGAGGATCTCATCCGTGAAGCTTATGCTCAACGTGTTTGGAATGGCACTAAGATACTCGAGCGTGGAACCACGGTGGCCAATCGAGAACGGGATGAGCTGAATCTTTCTTATCTTGAGTGGTTCTATAATCAAGATGCTCTCACAGATAGACCAAGGACAACCGTGAAGAGCACCGTAGAGTGAGAGGCTGATATTCGAAATAGAGTTGGGATGGCTGCGGAAGAGATAAAAAAGGATTATGAATCTGCCTTTGGAGCACTGCAAGAAGAGCTCGGCATCATTAAAGTAGATAGGGATCTCTGTATGATGCTTTTGAGAAAGAAAAAGCTGGCACGATAGAAGCAAGCACTCAAAGCCCAAATTCGAAAGAAGAGCATAGTCACAACCGCTCAGTAACAAGAAGAGAGAGAAACCCAGTTCAGGGTAGTCTGTAATCATGAGCACATGAGTTACGATCCACTAATTCAAGGTCTAAGGGATCGGTTAGAGGGAGTTGAATCAAGTAAGGAGCTCCAGATCGCCGAATTTGAAATAGAAAGACACCACTACCAAAAGGTGATCAGTCGGTTAGAGGGGGAGTCACTAGAAGTTTGATACCAGAGAGATATGGCCTTGGAGCGCGATCATGATGTGCTGGATCTAGCCGAAACTCGTGGTCAGCAAAATCAAGAGTTTCATGTGGCTCAGGAGCACATAAAGGGAAAGATCCTTGAGGTAGCCACATATACCTCCCGAGCTTGCAGGAGTTGCCAGGGAATGACGCCCGAATGGTTTGTAGAAATATCATTGAATGTCGCGCGTCACATATCTACAGATTTAGAGAGGATATACAATGACATTAGGGTCAGCCGCAGGAATAAGCTGCATGACTACAGTAATGCTGGTGGATTCTCCTGAAGAATTTTAGATCTTCTTTTAGCTGGTAGTCGACTTTAACTGTTCCTTTGTGGTCTTTGAGTCTATAAGATTTTTTGATGTTTTGAGTCTTGTTATTTTGCCTTTTATCTTAAAAAGTTTGTTTGAGTCAAATCTGGTCTTGCTTAAATGTTTATCTTTATGTAATTCTTGTTTTTGAGTCTTGTATCTAAAAAATGGAAAATCAACGGAAAAGATTTTGTTTTAGAAAAATTCGAAAATAAACCAAAAAGATGTTTGGTAAAAATAAAATTGGTCATGTCCCTGAACTACGTAATGATCTGATTCATGCGGTGACATGATACGCAGGCAACCCTCAAATGGTTCGATCAAATATTTTTTAATGACTCTAAAGTGAGGGATCAAAATAAGGCGAGTGAAAGGAAAAACAACAAAAAGGGGAGAGAAGGAATTTAGAACGTCAATAAGCAACAACTTGATAAGCCGGAATGAAACATGAAGCCTTTCAAAAGCATGTTAGAGATGGTGATAATTTTAGGTGCATAGCATATTTACATGTGATTTATATGTAAAATGCTTAACCCTAACACGTTTGTTGCCTCTTATATAGTAAGCTTAAGGTGGTTGGTTTATGGTTAAACTGACAACATATCATTACTTCACAAGATCTAAGGGAACGATGGTAATGGATAACAGTAATGAAATCAAGTTGGTCAGTGACAATCCCCAGGGTCAGTCACTTGAGCAAGAGTCAGAGGAAATAAGAAAATTGAGACAACAACTGTCATACGTATATCAAGCTTGGGTTTTGGTCAACCTCCACCCAGGGTCCCTCAGAGGGAACTTCCACAGTACCCCAGGCTACTCAACCACCGCTCTATGCAGCGAGCAATCACATTCTACCCACCAGGGTATGTGCCAAACTACAGAATCCATGCTGCCCCTGTTACCTCTAATATGCGACCTCCAGTCGCACCGGTCAGGAACACCCCTCTCGTCGTGTCTGACGCACTGGTATATACAATCCCGCCACCACTTCTTATGACGAGGCCAAAAAATGAGCTACCATCTCATGCTTATGATGGCCAATACTATTCTCCAAAGATGGCTTTCAGGGTCTCGGATCCATACAATTAGACTCCTCAATGCGAGTAACCAATGGAAAATGAAAAGCTTGCCAAGACGGTTGATCTAGATGAGATGGCCAGGAAAATGAAAAGTCTTGAACATAACATAAAGAACATACATGGACTAGGTGGTCACAAAAGTGTTTCATTTAGGGATCTATGCATGTTCCCTCACATCCATTTGCCTCCAGGGTTCAGGACCCCAAAATTTGAGAAATATGATGGACACGGCGACCCTATCGCCCACTTGAAAAGGTAATGCAACCAACTGAGGGGTGAAAGAGGAAAAGAAGAGTTACTAATGGCTTATTTTGGGGAAAGTCTTGTGGGGGTAGCCTCTGAATGGTTCATTGACCAAGATATCTCTCATTGACATGTTTGGGACGACATGGCCCGGGCCTTTGTCAAATAATTTCAGTACAACATTGATATTACACCAGATCGCAATTCCCTATCCAATATGAAGAAAAAGCAGACTGAAAGATTTAAGGAGTATGCCATCAAGTGGAGGGAGCAAGCGGCTAGAGTTAAGCCACCCATGGATAATCACGAGTTGATCACTATTTTTTTGAAGGCTCAAGAGCCTGATTACTTTTAGAACATAATGCCCGCGATTGGTAGGCGTTTTGCAGAAGCAATCAAAATAGGGGAGATGGTCGAAAATGGCCTCAAGACAGGAAGAATTGTAAGTCAAGCTACTCTAAAAGCCACCACCCAAGCAATCCAAAGTGGGTCCGAAAGTTTGGCAAATAGAAAGAAGAGAGATGAAGGGTCCATGATGACTTCGGGATCCAGGGAAGTTCAAAAAGTGGCATCGCACCCTTTTGTGCAAGTTTAGTAGGGGCAATCCAGCTACCCTCAACATTATTATCCCCCGCCTATTCCTCAATACTCTGCGGGACCACCATAATATACAGTGTTCAATGCTCAATCCTATGCTTGGCCTCCCAATCAACAGGTGCGGGCACCAGCTCCAAGGATCCCCCAACCTCAGCAACAAAATTTTTGGGCACCCTACAATGCTCGTCCTAGGCAGGATTATGGTCAAGAGCAGAGGCCGACAGAAAAATTCACTCCACTGGTTGAATCATACTCTAGTCTATTCTAGAAGCTGAACAAATAGGCATGATTGGACCCATCGTTCCCCACCATATGCATCCTGATTCACATGGATTTCAAGCAAATGCTAGATGTGAATATCATTCAGGTGCCCTGAGGCATATCACTGATGACTGTTGGACTCTGAAAAGAGCTATAGAAAGACTTATTGCTGAAAAACTGATTGTAGTGACGAATGGCGAGGACCCTCTTAACGTGACAAATAACCTGTTACTAGCACAAAATAATATTCATTTTGTGGGAATGATTGGCCGAGATCAAGAATACAAGCCGGTCGGTCGAGTAGAAATGACAGTGGGAACAATTCAGAAGGAATAGGTCTAGAAATAAGTCCAAGCTGAGATGTGCCATTAATTATGAAAGGTACCCAGAGCTCAGAGAAGGAAGATTTATTTGTTCCAAAAATCTTGAGGTTGGAAGTTCGCTCCAATGTTCCAAGCACAAAGTTATATGTCCTTGGAGGTCACCCCATCACAAGGCAGAATTAGAGTAGTACGAAGGGTATAACAAATCCGGTCATAATCAAACCTATCGTGCAACCCCTTGTGACAAACATAAAAACCATTCCTTGGAACTACAACAAAACTGTGATGACTTGCAAAGGCAAGGAAATTATAGAAGAAGTGGGGAAACTGGAGGTTTGACTCGATCAGGGAGGTGTTACTCTTTAGAAGAGTTGAAGAAGGCCAAGCAAATCAGAGAAGGCCAAATGCCAATAAAGAAACCAGTCACTAAAGAAGAGGCGGAAGAGTTTTTGAAAAGATGAAAGTTCAGGATTACTCAATCATTGACCAGCTGAGAAAGACTCCCGCCCAAATCTCTCTACCATCTTTGCTCACATTCAAAAGAGCATGCTCAGGTACTAATCAAGATCCTGAACGAGGCACATGTCTCGGAGAAGATCACAGTGAATCAGTTGGAGAATATGGCCAATAGATTTTTTGAGGTGAACAGAATAACCTTTACTGATTATGAGCTCCCCGAAGAAGGAACCGGGCATAATAGGGCTTTACACCTGACTGTTAAGTGTGAGGGGCACTATGTAAAACGAGTCATGGTTGATGGAGGCTCGAGCATAGATGTATGTCCTCTCTCCACCTTGCAAAGCATGAAAATCAATACATACAGAATCCGACCCAGCAATGTCCGCATCCGGGATTTTGATGGCTCAGCGAGAGATACCATCAAGGAGATCAACCTCACCATGACGATTGGGCCAGTTGACTTTGAAATTGTCTTCCAAGTAGTGGACATGGACACTTCTTATAACTTTCTTCTTGGAAGGCCATGGATCCATACAACCCGAGCTGTGCCATCCACCTTACACCAGATGCTAAAATTCGAACATGATAGGCAAGAAATTATTATTCATGGGGAAAACGAGTCTTCCATTTATAAAGGCCCATTAATCCTCTGTATTAAGGCTAATGAAGGTTATGAGTCCATTATCTATCAGGCTTTCGAAGTGGTTGTTGTGGACCATGTTGAGGAAGGAAAGCCCATTCTGTATCCTTTTATTTCCGCCACATCTGTAATGGTGGTTGCACTTATGCAAAAACAAGGTTATGAGCCAAGAAAAGGCTCGAGGGAATAATTGCAAGGAATTTCGGAGCCCAGTTCTTCGTTCAGTAACTAGGGTACTTTTGGTTTAGGTTTCATGCCAAAACAAGCAGACGAAGACAGAGCCAAGCACCGCAAAAAGTATGGACGGGTCTTGCAACAACTTATCCTCACATTTTCTACATTTATGTCAAACCACGACTCCAAGAGGGTCAAAATTCCTCGGCGTAGGCTAACATTGATGAAATTTGCCATGACCTCAGTCAGATATTTTTTGAAGTGAATATAATCCAGACTGGTGAAGGCACTAGTAGTGCCGATATGCAACTAATTGGCCCAGACACCATGCTCAACAACTGGAAAACAACTCCTCTCCCTACAAGGAAGGAGTCTTGGTAGTTTGCTTTTGCAGCTTTTTTTTGTATTTTGGGTTACTTTCAGGGTTGTAATCCAAACATCTCAGTATGATTGTTTTGTTTTGATGTTAACCCTTCTATCCTTTCAAATTCAATGAAATGCATTTCCGTTTCGTATTAAGTTTTGTACCTTTTCCTTTTCCTAATTCCTGTCATTTTGTTTCCATTTCAATTTTGTTAATGCCGGCTTTAATAACATGACATGCATGTGGAATTCACGCCTAGATCTTAAAAAGCTGTTTAATTTCGAAATAATACATTAAGAGGTTGAATATGATGAAAATGAGGTTGTTGAGGAAATAGAAAGAGAGTTGGAACAATTTGAAAACAAGCCTAAGCCCAACCTCAATGAAATTGAGCCAATTAATATCGGAAGTCATGAAGAAGTTAGAGAAATGAACATAAGCATTCACACTGAACAAACAACCAGAGATGCCTTGATTCAACTTTTATTTGAATACAAAGATGTGTTTGCTTGGTCTTATGATGATATGCCAGGTTTAAGTGCTGATCTAGTGGTTCATAAGCTTCCCAGGTATCCTGATTTTCTACCAGTCCAACAAAAGCAACGAAAATTTAAAACGGATATGATTCACAAAATCAAAGAGGAGATAATGAAGCAACTGAGCGCCAATATGGCCAGAGCTGTCTGATACACTACCTGGGTGGCAAATGTTGTGCATGTGCCTAAGAAAGATGAAAAAACCAGAGTCTATGTTGACTACAGGGACCTAAACAAAGCAAGTCCAAAGGATAATTTTACTTTACCAAACATCCACATTCTTGTAGATAATTGCACAAAGCATGAGATACAATTATTCGTGGATTGCTATGCTGGGTACCACCAAATTCTAATGGATGAGGATGATGCAAAAAAGACCACTTTCACCACTCCATGGGGTACTTATTGTTACAGGGTCATGCCATTCGGTTTGATGAATGTAGAGGCAGCTTACATGAGGGCTATGACCACCATTTTTCACGACATGATGCACAAAGAGATTGAAGTATATGTCGATGATGTCATCATAAAATCAAAGACACAGGCTGATCACGTGCGCGGTTTGAAAAAGTTCTTTGAACAGCTTCGAAGGTATGACCTTAAGCTTAATCCAGCCAAGTGTGCATTTGGGGTTCCATCTGGGAAGCTCCTCGATTTTATAATCAGCCAAAGAGGCATCGAATTGGATCCATCTAAGATGAAGTCCATTTAAGATCTTCCACCCCCCGAAGAAAAAAAAAGAAGTCATGAGTTTGCTCGGGAGATTGAACTACATTAGTAGGATCATCGTTCAACTCACAACCACGTGCGAGCCCATCTTTAAGTTGCTGAAAAGGGATACTGCTATCAAGTGGACGGACGATTGCCAAAAAGCTTTTGACAGGATCAAAATTATCTGTCAAAACCCCTTGTGCTGGTCCCACCTGAACCTAGTAGACCTTTGTTTTTATATCTATCGGTGATGGATAATTCCTTTGGATTCGTTCTGGGGCAACATGATGCAACAAGCAAAAAGGAACATGCAATCTATTATTTGAGCAAGAAGTTCACCAATTATGAGATTAAGTACACCATTTTAGAAAGTACATGTTGTGCTTTGACTTGGGTTGCTCAGAAGATGAGACATTATCTTTTGGCCTATACTACTTACCTCATATCCAGAATGGATCCGTTGAAGTACATCTTCCAAAAGCCAATGCCCACTGGCAAGCTCGCAAAATGGCAAATCCTGCTCACAGAGTTTGACATCATCTATGTCACTCGCACCGAGATCAAAGCACATGCCTTGGCAGATCATTTGGCAGAGAATCTAGTTGATGATGAGTACAATCCACTTAGAATATACTTCCCAGATGATGAGGTCAACTCAATAGAGGAAGTAGTTCCGGATGACAGCCATGTATGTAAAATTTATTTTGATGGGGCTATCAATATCAAAGGAGTTGGTATTGGGGCAATCCTCATCTCACCTATCGGATAACATTACCCTACAGCGGGCCGACTTCGGTTCTTCTGTACCAATAATACGGCAGAATACGAAGCTTGTATCATGTGTCTGAAAATGGTCCTCGATCTGGATGTGCATGAACTATTAGTTATGGGAGACTCCGACTTGCTTATCTGGAAAGCCCAAGGAGAATGGGAGACTCGAGACATCAAGCTTATTCTGTACAAACAATGAGTGCATGACTTGAGGAAAAGATTCAAATCCATCGAGTTTAGGTACATTCCCAGGTTTCACAATGAGCTAGCCGATGCCTTGGCTACTTTAGCCTCGATGCTCCCTTATCTAGGAAACACTCATATTGATCCTCTAGAAATCCAAGTTCGGAATCATCACAGTTACTGCAATACAATTGAGATAAAACTAGATGGTGAACTATGTTATAATGACATAAAAAGATTCTTGAAAACAAGAGAATATCCAGAGCATGCCAAAAGATATTAAAAAAAACTATAAGGTGGCTCGCTAGTGGTTTCTTCCCGAATGGAGAAATTTGTACAAGAGGACCCCACATTTAAACTTGTTGAGATGCATAGATGCCACATAAGCGGAGAAGATCATGAGTGAAGTGCATTCGGGGGTATGCGTACCTCACATGAATGGATATGTTTTGGTGAAGAAGATTCTGCGGGCAGAGTATTATTGGCTTACTATGGAGTGAGATTGCTTCAGGTTTGTTCGCAAGTGTCACCAATTCTAGATTCATGGTGACCTGATTCACTCTCCTCCTTTAGAGTTGCATCCCATGTCCTCTCCTTGGCCTTTCGTTGCTTGGGGAATGGATCTTATTGGGCCAATCGAGCCAAAAGGCTTCAAATGGGCATAGATTCATTTTGGTTGCAATTGATTACTTCACCAAGTGGGTGGAGGCCGTCACTTTCAAAGCAGTCACCAAGAAAGTAGTGGTAGACTTTGTTCATTCCAACATCATCTACCGCTTTGGTATCCCAAATACCATTATCACTGACAATGCAGCCAATCTCAATAGTCATTTGATGAAGGAGGTATGCGAGCAATTTAAAATTATGCATCGCCATTCTACCCCTTACCGGCCAAAAGCCAATAGAGTCGTTGAAGCGGCAAACAAGAACATCAAGAAGATTCTCAGGAAAATGATCTAAGGATCTAGGCAATTGCATGAAAAGTTGCCTTTTACTCTTTTGGGATACCACATGATTGCTCATACATCTGTTGGTGCAACTCCTTATCTGCTTGTATATGGAACTAAAGCTGTAATACCAGCAAGAGACGAAAATCCCTCTCTCCGAATCATTGTGGAATCGGAGATTGAAGACACTGAGTGGGTCAAGACCCGATTAGAATATCTAATATTGATCGATGAAAACGGCTAGTAGTAGTGTATTTTGGCCAGTTATACCAGCAAAGAATGGCACACGCTTAAAACAAGAAAGTGCATCCAAGGCACTTTGTGGTAGGCAACTCCTTCTGAAATGCATTCTTCCACACCAAGTAGAAGCTAAAGGAAATTTCGCCCCAAAATGGAAAGGACCCTACATCATCAAGAAAATGTTACCAAAAGGGACCTTGCACTTGGTAGATGAAGAAGGATGGGTACCAGACATGACTATTAACACAGATGCAGTCAAAAGATATTATGTCTGATATATACACGATGTAAACTTTCACGCATTGATTTTCTCAGATCGATATAACGAAGGCTATCATTTGCTCGCTATTCCAAATAGATGTCAGTCTATTATTAACATTTTTGAGCCGTATTTGTCTTCTTTGTTTTCCACGTTTTGGAACCTGTGTACTTGTAAAAGCAAAAAAAGAAAAAAAAAGAGAAAAAAGCCAAACAATAAATCTTCTTATTCATTGAACTACGTCAGACCTAATTCTGAAAGGATACGTAGGCAGCCTTACCCTGGGTTCAGTCCCATCACAACAGAAATCCATATTCCTAATACTCCAAAACTGGGGCAGAAGTTTGTTTTATTTTATGGTTTTTCCTATAAAAATGGTTACAAAAGTTGTAATTCAGTTCAAGTTTTTTTTCACCTTTTCTCTATTAGGAACTTCTGAACGATCTTTAAGAATGTTGAAGTCACCATGCCAAGCACGTTGGGCAGCCTTCCGCATGCAGCATCTTAGTGAAAAAAAAAGAAAAAAAAATGAGAGTCTTATCGGTGAAAACCCGTATGGGCACTGTAAAGCGAAAGTGAGCAGAGAAATGAGAGAGTCTTATTGGTGAAAACCCAGATGAGCACCATAAGGCGATGGTGAGTCGAGAAATGAGAGAGGCTAGTTAGCAAAAACCAACAAAGGGCGATACTAGCCGAATGAGGGTTTTCAATACCCGGGCATTAGCAGAACCAAGAAAATTTCAAGATGAACATTTGCAAAGGATTTTGAGAATTAGACAGCTCTGACAGATCAAACTTCCAGTCCAAAATGCATGTCATGATTCATTGAAGTCGACACATACTTCCAGATAAGTCTCCTTATTCCTGTCCCCGAAAGGGACACCTTTTGTTTAAGCACAGTTCTTTTTCACCTTCAGTTACTCTTTTATCTTTACCCATAATTTTTCTTTGAGTCCCTTTAGGTATAATCATGTATCAAAAGCGAAGCAAAGAAATGGCTGCAAAACTGGCTACAGTTTCCCTGTAATATCGAGCACAATTTGGGGCATATATGGAATTGACGAAGGTCGAATCCATCTGTAATCTTATTTGATAAGGCGAACAAAGTATCTCTAAGAAACTGAAAAGGTCACATAAACAATACTAGCTTCATGAGAAAGATGATAAGCACCACAGACACAAACTGGTACTGGGTGCAAGACAACTAAGTTGATTTTAAAGGGGAAGAATTACCTTGCCTTAGGGACGAGGGTTAGCGGTACCATGGACATCCAAGTATGAAATAGTCAGGGCCAACGTCAGAAAACGAGGTCTCCAGAATCCGTTCTTCAACAGCGGCCTGGCCGTGAACTCAAAATACAAGAAAGTATCAGGGCCACAAACCAACCACCACTTTGAAAACTCATAAATTTTTCTTTGTTTGAAGCAAGAACAAAGCAGTGAAGAATGACGATTCTCAGATGAATGTCACCAAACGTAAGCTCCTTAAAATCTCCATTTTCTTTTATTTTCATCATGCATCACTACTGTTCACACCTCCCAGTTTCATAGCTTAACTTAGGTAGAACCATTTCACCTAGGTGGATCTAGCTCATAGTTCCGGTTAGAAGTACTTTTCGCTCAGGGTGTTTTACGTAGCTTAACTCAGGTAGAATCCTTTCGCCTAGGGGGATCCTGCTCATATTTATGGGTAGAAGTACTCTTCGCACAGGGTGTTTTACGTAGCTTAACTTAGGTAGAACCATTTTGCCTAGGGGGATCCAGCTCGTAGTTCCGAGTAGAAGTACTCTTCGCTCAGGGTGTTTTACGTAGCTTAACTCAGGTAGAACCGTTTCGCCTAGGGGGATCCAGCTCATATTTCCGGGTAGAAGTACTCTTCGCACATAATGTTTTACGTAGCTTAACTCAGGTAGAATTCTTTCGCCTAGGGATACAACTCATAGTTCTAGGTAGAAGTATTCTTCGCTCAGGTTGTTTTATACAGCTTAACTCAGGTAGAACCGTTTCGCCTAGGGGGATCCAGCTTATAGTTTCGAGTAGAAGTACTCTTCACTCAGGTTGTTTTATGCAACTTAACTTAGGTAGAACCGTTTCACCTAGGGGGATCCAGCTCATAGTTCTGGGTAGAAGTACTCTTCGCTCAGGGTGTTTTATGCAGCTTAACTCAGGTAGAACCGTTTCGCCTAAGGGGATCTAGCTCATAGTTCCAGGTAGAAATACTCTTTGCTCATGGTATTTTATGTAGCTTAACTCAGGTAGCACCATTTTGCCTAGGGAGATCCAGCTCATAGTTCCGGGTAGAAGTACTCTTCACTCACGCTGTTTTACATAGTTTAACTCAGGTAGAACCTTTTCGCCTAGAGGGATTCAACACTTTATCCATAATACAGGGTACTAACCCCTGGTTATATTTCCTTCCAGTAATACAGGGTACCAACCCCTGGTTACGTCCCCTTCCAGTAATACAGGGTACCAACCCCTGGTTATAGTTTTCCTTAGTAATACAGGGTGACAACCCCTGGTTACATTTCTTCCTAGTGATACAGGGCACCAACCCCTGGTTACATTCCTTTCTAGTAATACAGGGTACCAACCCTTGGTTACATCCCCTTTCAGTAATACAGGATATCAACCCCTGGTTACATTCCTTCTAGTAATACAGGGTACCAACCCCTGGTTACAGTTTTCCTTAGCAATATAGGGTGTCAACCCCTGGTTACATTTATTCCTAGTGATACAGGATGCCAACCCTTGGTTACATTTCTTTTTAAAAAATATAGGGTACCAACCCCTGGTTATATCCCTTCCTAGTGATACAGGATACCAACCCATAATTACACTCCTTTTCGGTGATACAGGGTGGAAACCCCTAGTTACGTTTCCTTGCAGTAATATAGGATACTATGCTCTAATTCTATTTCCTTAGATAACACAGGGTACTACCTCGTGGTTGCATATCCTCACATAGCTAGTTTATACTAATGTCTTTGTCTTTATTTCAGTAAATTAGATAGTTTATAGCTTTCTTTAATAACTCACAAAATTTTCCTAGTGGTAGACTGGGGTAGAATTTTTTTTTATCTTTGATGGCTTTGCAGGACACTGTCGTAAAACACATATTATAGAGATTAAAGCTTGCAATTTCAGTTCTCATCAGAAGAAAGAAGATTGTTGATCATAAGACAGTTGGAGTTAGTTTCGATGAGGTGGCAGCAACTCGGCGTCTCAAGATTCATCTTCTCAAATTCTGAGTAGGAAATCAAGCAATATAGAATGAGCCATAATCTTTTCTTCAAAGGGCATCAAGATCTAATCTAAGGTCAACACAAGCGAGTAGGTCAAGAATTAAGATTTGACTCCAGAAGACACATAGATAGGAATTTTGTACTCTTAGTTTGCAAACATATGTAGTGCTCTTCTCTTTTTCTTTTGATGTAAGAAGCAAGTAACAGTAACAACAACAACAACAACAACAACAACAACACCAACAACAAATGTCTTAATTCGAGTGTCCGGTAGTCCCAGCTACCAAATCTTTTCAAAATTACACTGACCTGATTCCTCTAAATAAGGATATGTAGGTAACCTCGAAAGCAAGGTTCGGTCACCATTTTTCAAAAATTTGCTTCCATTGGAGTGATATGCGAGCAAAAATTAGCTATGGCATTCACTTTTCTTTGCACGAAAACTCTTCGTGTTCTCGAGCAACGAGGGGCAGCTGTGAACACCTAATTTTTGCACTATTTTAACACCTCCTAAAGTCATTAGTGTTTTGTTATTATAATTATTTTTCTCAATTTTTGTGTCTTTAATTGCATATTTCCTATCATAAAAATACCAAAAAAAAATAAAATTAGTTCTTTCTTCATTTGCGCATTTAGGAATTAGCTAACTGTTCAATTGGTGAATTAATCTAGTTAATCGATCATCTGAATAAGTTATTTAATTAATTAATTTATTTGTGTAAATTTAGTTTAACAAGTAAGGTTAAGAAAAAATGAGCTAAAATTAAAATGGTTAGGTGGCTAAGGGTGCAATTTCAATGCCAATTAAATGGCTGCCAGGATAGTGTTTAAATGACGTAGTTTTATACCCAAACTACGTCATTTTGGTTAAGTCACAGAGGGTCAATCCTAACCATCAGATTTTTTTTTATCTAACGGCCCTAATTTAATCTTGACCAATGCTATTTAAAGCCTAAAAAGGCCAAAAATTGCCCCTATTTTTGCCCTATTCTCTCCCCTTCTTTCTTCTTTCCTCTCATTCTCTCCTCTCTTATTCAAGACTCAACCGCCGCCCATCTCCGCCGGCTGGAAATCGCCGCCGCTAGCGGACCATCCAAACCACCCCAAAGGTTTACCATCTCTTCCTCTCAACCTCCTATCAATGAATCCAAGCCTCATATCCTCCAAAACTCCACCAATCTCCATAAATCTAAGAAAATTCGAAACCCTAGCCCGCCTTTCTTTTTGAAATTCGCCGCAAACCACAATACCCCACCCTATGATACTTACATCAACGGATAGAGGTCCTAGCGATAATATTTCGGCCACTCGCCGGTCGCGACAACCACCACCAAACACACTGCTTATCCATCTTCACTTTTTTCGACCCAAGAACCCTCTTTTCCTTCCGGCATAATGCTGAAATCCCTTTGTTTTAGCATTTGCCAGAGTGAAATGAGTGTTTCAGGGTCGGGCAACTACTCCTTCACATCTTCGATGTCTTCTCGTGGCTCGAACAGTTCAAGCACGTTCGATTGGTATAAGCGTCATCCCTTTAATTAATTTCTGATCTTTTAATAATAGTAGGTTAATTTCTAATTTTTATTTTTTCTATTTTGGTTTGTTGTTTATTAATTAGAGTTTAGGTTTATTTAATTGGTTATCACTATCTAACTTAGTTTTTTATCAGATTGTTATTAACCAAGCTAATCTTTAGTATTGTCGAATCAGTGTTTATCTAGCAAGTTATTTCGTCGATGTTATCTTTCGTCGACGATTCAATAATGTTTGTTTAATTTCTACTTCATATAATATATTGTAGTATTAGTCACTTTTTCTTAACTTGTTTAGGTTGAATGGATTTGATCTAGTTCATTTGAATCCTCATTCTAGTTGCAATCTAAGTGTGTTTACTTTAGCAGTTCAATTGGTGAATGTTAGTTGCTTGTTTACTTGGTTTAGTTTGAATCAAATAGGGTGGTACTGTTTTGGTGTAAAGCTGAAAGTTAGAATGTGTTAATCATGAAATAAGTACATGTTAGTTTGCTTTTACTGTTTAAGCATGCTGGAAAATACAACTACCTTGTTATGTCAGATTTTTGGTGAAAAGTGGACTCTTTTGCACACAAAAGTTGATACTTTTGGACAGATTTTTGTTTTTTCACACTGGGGGGGGGGGCTCTAAATTCTGGCCATCATCTTATATTCTAAGTAAGAACACAATCTGAGAGAAAGAAAATTTCAGCAAAAACATATCTAATAGTAAGCTAAAAAACTGAAAATTTGTGAGTGATTCTTCTGAGAGCTAATTCCTTATGAAAAAACAACTTAAGCTCTTAAGGTTTGCTGGGTTCTTTCTTCCATTTTTTTTTGAGTCACTGAAACTTCTGATTTAAGTTTCTGGGTCACTTCAGGTTTAAAAGGTTGACGTTTGGTTGTTGATTTGCTGCTTGTTGTTGCTATTTTTTGTTGTCACTGCTGTTAGATTTCAGTTAATATCGTTGTATTTGATTTTACTGCACCATAGGTAACATTTGAACTTTGTATTACAGATTTTTTATATCGAATGACTGAAGATATGGATTTGTCATGGCTCTTTGAATTTGTTGATATACTTTACATGAAATGGATGTTATTCAGTGTGTTACTCATGTTTTAAGTATATACTAAAATGGTAAAAGTTAGTTAAGTCACTCAAGTTCCCGTTACATTCAAAGTTGAAATCATATTCTGTTAAGTTTACTTAGTTAAGGAAAATATAAATACCTCATTTTAACCATATTTGTTTAATTTGGAATATTTGTGATTTACTTTCAAGGTTCATGTATTAATGACTTGTAGCTTCAAATGCCATAGTCAACATAATATCTCCATGATAGTTGAGTTTTCTTCTCTTTAGCGTTAAAAGTATTATTGGTTTGCTGATTTTATGCTTAGTAGCAGCCGTAATTTTGAGATTCGACTAAATAGTTAAGGTGTTTATGTTGCTATTGAGCTTGTAGTCTAAGTTTAATTTTTTTTCTTCTTCTTAATATCATATACTTTTTTATAGTTTGATAACTTAATCACCTTTATTAATTAATTTAAACACTAGGCAAATTTTAGGTATAAACATAATTCTTTTAAAAATATTTAGTTTATATTAGTTTCATAATTTTAATTAATAAAGCAATAATAAGAATAAGGTTATAAATTAGTCCAACATCATTTAATTATCCATACACGGACTCATTATCTTTAAGCTACAAAGAAGTTTATCTTTTTCACAATAAGGATGAACTAACTTTTTTCGTCTCAACCAATATCGGGAAGACTCGCTTTGGTATAAAGACGTAAATAAACTGGCAAGGTCGTGAGGACATGTCTTGTTCTAATTTTTTTTCAATTAATTAAAAGTTGATATTTAATTACTTTCGAGTAGGCTTCAATTTTAGGTGCAACCCATGAACTAAGGTCAGAGATACTCGTCTTGGTTAGTGTAAACTAGGGTCGGGGATACTCGTCCTAGTTTGAAGTTAATAAAGTTATCAACAATAAAAGTGGTGTCTTGACCCAAATCGGAGGGCCGCAATGGGCACCCGGTGCCTTACCCAACCGAGTACCAACGTAACATATCTTTCTTATCAGACCATCATGGGTAAATAGGCCGGAAGGGCCGTCATGATATAACCAGAATAAAATATAAGGGAATGTTTGACATAAGACGATCCAACATGTAATACAAACTTATACATGTGACATACGGTCCTATAAGACCAAAATGAACCCTCGTACACTAAGTCGACAAGGTCATACAATTTTTCATATACATGACATCCATCTACAAACCTTTAAGAGTACATACACATCATAAAGGTCGGGACAGGGCCCCGCCATACCAATCAATATATGTACAAATCATACTGACCAAATAGGTAACTCTGGAGCAAGTGGAGTGCACCAACACCTTCCGCTGAGAAGATAGCCTACTAGGAGGAATGTCAACCTATCTATCGGGACCTGCGGGCATGAAACGCAGCGACCCCAGGCAAAATGGACGTCAGTACGAATAAAGTACCGAGTATATAAGGCAGGAAAGCATAAATAAGAGCAGTAATGTAAATGAGAGATAGAGGAGATACAACCTGTAACATCTGAGTGCCTCTGGGGGCTTCTAACATGAAATGCATAATACATATATACACATAAACTTTTAAAAACATACGCCTCTTTGGCCATCATCATCATTATATCGTACCCAGCCTCAAAGAGGACTCAGTAAAAATGTATCCGGCCATCATAAAGCTCGTAGAATCGTACCCAGCCACATGGAGCTCGGTAAACCCAACTAATCAGTGGTTGCACAATAGGTGTCGTAATCGGCCGACTATAGCGTGGCTTAATAGATTAAAATAGATACTATATATAATGCATGCTAGACTCATAAAATTTACGTTCTAAACCTTTCGGAGTGACTTAAGGTCATTGCACCTTCGATTAACATTATGGACATCCATACCCTCAATATGAACCTCAGTAGGATTCAAGGATCATACATACTTGATTAGAATAACTTTATAAGGAAAGAACAACATGGACAACCTTAGTTGCTAGGAGTAGATCCGTTATGAAATAGCGTATTAATTTCACTTTAGATCATGCCAAAATAAAGAAGGAAGTGCCTCAACATACCTTTGAAATCTTCTATCCAATCTTCAAGTAAGCTCAATATGATCTTCTTACATCTACAATGAGTAAACCAACTTCATCGTCATCATATAAGTGTTGTAACTCTCATATTTGAAAACCAATATTCTATAAGAAAATAGACAGCACCTCCCATATTTGTACTACATACCATATGTTACCAAAAGTCACCAAACAACCCAAACAACAACAATATAATTCACAATAAGCTCTCCGATTTGTTCAACAACCATTTTGAGCGGCAATCTCGCTTTACGATTAACAAAATATGGTTTGAATCCAATTCCTTTTCCTTGAATATTCCTACAACATATATAACATCATACTTATGCTTACCATATTATTTTTAACCCGAAACATCATAAACATAATCTTCAAATATAGTCCACACACCTAGCACCTTAACCTTTATCGTCAGCATCTTATTTTTCATGTTATCTACTTCAATCCACTAAATTAGCACATAGATAAGCTTAAGAACAATAGTCACAACATAATAAAACTATTTATAATAATTTCCAGCCACAACAAACCATATATATAGCCTCAATACATACCACAAAAAAGATAATGATTCTTTATGCCACGTCAATTACTATCTTGTAGATTTTCACTCAACCAACTCAACCAACACATGATTTACCTTAAGCACAACCAAGAACATGATTTACTTACCTTAGGCAGTAGATAAAACTTGAAATTCTCAGCTGGTGTAGCTCACAACAACCCTCAATCACACCACAACCCTATCGGAGTTGTATTTTCTTCTTGAATCAACATTTGTGTTCATGTTGGTGTATAAACACTTGTATATCGCCTTGAAACTCTAATATACATGAAGGAGATACTGATTCTTAGCTTAATATTAAAGAACAACACGAAATCTGTGGTTACTTACCTTTGAAGAATCCTTCAAAACAGGCACAAGATGAAGAACTACGATCTAGCAAGCACCACGGGATTTCTAGCGTTGGATTCATGTTTTTATCTTAGGTTTTCACCCTAGAACCATGGAAGAACCATTGGAGAGCATTTAGGAGGGTTTAGGAACTGTTATGGATGAGAAAAATGAGTTAAAATGACATATAAATGACTTAAATACAAGCTGAAGTTTAAACCGACTTTGTGGGTCCCATGGGAGCTACTTGGGAAGTCTCGCAAAAACGCGAATATCTCTCTAGTCCGATGTCGTATAAACGAATGGTTTAATGAGTTAAAAACTAGACTCATAGATATTCAACTTGATATGTAGATGATCCCTTGATTCCAAGTATATTGGGAGAAAAGTGCAGCTACATTTGACCTAAATTTCAGCACATTATGAATGCAACTTGTGATGGCCTTTGCCAACTTTTGTTCCACAATTCGTTTGACTTAAAAACATAACATACGACTATCATACAACTAAAATAACTCATATCTTAACCTCCTCCTCATGTTAATCACCCCAGTCTCACCCCAAAAGTATATATTATGACATTCCAAACTTGTAGACTTTCGACAAAACTTATTTTCTTCAAATCGTTTAGCGTCTAAGTTTTCCATCCCTTTTGGTACTTGTTATTCATGATCTTAAAGATTTGTATCTTCCAAGATAACATGATGAACTTAATTTATATACTTTCAAAAATGATTTCATTTCTGAGCTTACATCAATTATCTTACGACGTACTCTTACGTACGAAAACATGGGATGTAACAAGTGGATATAAGCAAACATAAAAATCTAATAAAGCATAGTTTATCCAAAAATTAATTCAAGCCAATTTTAGTCAATAAAAGCGACTGTTCTAGAACCACGAGAATCGGGGAATGCCTTACACCTTCTCCCCAATCAACATAATTCTTTACCTAGACTTTATTTTCGCAGACCAATAATAATAGAGTCAAACCTTCCTTTGATTAGGATTCAAGCAATAGATGACTTGAAACACCTAAAAATCAATTCCAAGTGGAGACTCTGAACAATAAAATAATCCCTGCTCAAGTTTTTGTCACTTCAATTGGAAACGCTTTAACCCACAATCCATAACACATCATATTCTATTCGGGGTAGTAAAGGAGTGACAAATACTTTTGTAAAAGTTGTGTTTCTTTAATTTGCCTAAATTTTTGAATTTGGTAGGTATCATCAGCCACCAGTTCTACAGTCTACACTTTAATTAGATAAACTAGCTGTTTTGCCCAATATATGCGATATACAAATAATTAATATACTCCCCGAACTTAGGCCTCTTGTGTACTTCCAATTCGAACTTAGATCGCATGTTATCTGAGAAGTTTATAGTCCCTCGTTCTGTAATTGAGGATATAATTAATAAAGTAGCACCCAGGATGTGGCCAGTAATTAAGGGTATACAAGTAGTATAAAACTAAACATCTAAAGATGTAACTTACCATAGATGAAGCCAAGATTCTATTAAGCCCGTACATTAAAGACTAGCTCCGCCCCTTGGGGGCGGCTTAACATTGTTGGTAGCCTGCAGCAAAATTTTGATGAGAGGCCTTAATTTCTTTAAAAAATATTATAGGAGTATATTTTATTTGAAGGTTATTTTCCTAACATTTTAGAAAAAAAAATTATTAATAATTTTCTTATAATCGAATTATTCCTATAATTCTTTTCAACTGATTATATTGCTGATCTTATCCATGTAGCTTCTTGTGAGACATTGTTGATTCTATTAGATTTTATCAATTTTAATTTAGAAAAACTTCTTTCCCCTAATGGGGAATGATTGAATTTTAGAGAGAGAAGCTCTCCCTTCTCTCTAACTTCCCTTCCAAATTAACCTCATCTTCACTCCATGTCCCAGCACACTCTTGACCCTACCCTAATGGACATATCTATACCTCCAAAACCTCCAGATTCATTAATTGAAATTAGATCACTAGCGGATGAGAGATTACCCTCCTTCAGGGATAAACTCTTATCCCTAGACCCAATAAATTTCATTCATGGACAACACATTTCCTCTTTCCCCATAACTAATGATTGCCATGAGGCCATGCCTACGACTCCTCTTCAAGATGATCCAACAACAAGAGATCATGCTATTGTTCTCTCATCAGAGGAATTGCAATGTTTATATGAACCATAAAAATTATCGGTTATTATCAAATTGTTTGGTAAGTGTATCCTTCATCAATATCTCAAAAAGAAGCTTAATGGGAATTGGAAACCCATAGAACAATTTCCTCTCATTGATCTTAGTAATGATTTCTATATTGTTAAATTTTCTCAAAAAGCAAACATGGCCAAAGCTCTTCATCAAGGACCATGGTTCAACAATGGTCATTATTTGTCGGTTAAAAAATGGGTTCCTAATTTTGTTGCTTCCAACGAGAAATTAAACATCTCTGCCATTTGGTTAAGACTACCCCAACTCCCTACGGAGTTTTATGATATACCATTCTTACTAAGATTGGTAATAAAATTGGCAAGCTCTTAAAAATTGATGCTTGCACATCCGCTACTTTAAGAGGTAGATATGCTAGACTATGTGCTGAATTATCTCTAGAACACCCCGTCCGCCCCTTCATCTATATAGGTTCTCATAAACAACCTATTCACTATGAGGGAGAAAATTTTCTCTGCAAAGGGTGTGGTAGATTAGGTCACACTAAGTACAACTATGGCTACATCTGTAAAGATCCTCCCACCAATGATTCTTCTCCAAAATCTACAGAAAATCCCTCAACCCACATTGAGGAGGACAAATGGAAGGTAGTTTCCTTCTCCAAACGAAAAGATCAATACATTAAAGACAATCTGCACTCAAAAGCTTCCATAAAAAAAGCTGACACTAAGGATGGCTTTGGAATCAAGGCAAAAATATGTGATGCCACTACTGGAAAAAATATATTAATACCCAAAAATTTATCTACACAGAGAAGTTCTCCTTAGGCACAACCCCTAATCCTACTACTAAAATTTTTAAATTTGACATAGAAAATAAATTTGATGTTTTAGACACGCCAGATACTAATCCTTTGACACATACTGCTAATATGCAAAACAATGGTAAAAGCCAAAACAGACAAAACAATTCTTCGATATTTTCTATGCAAAATCTGTGTTGCATGAAAGTGCATATCCTCCACGTGGCTAATGATACCATTAAAAAAACCCTACTATCCACTTGGCTTCCCACAATCTCTCCAATTCATCCACCATCCACGGTTTTGATAGTAAACAACTGGTTAATAATCCCATGCAAAACCTTTATTCCTCTTCTCAACAAATGGCAAACAACATTCCTAATCCTTCAAAGGTTATAAACCTTAGGCAAACCCACTCAGAATCCATGCAAATCGATAGTAAATATTCCATATCTATCTCTCAAGATACTACCACTCAAGTGCCCTACGAAGCCTCAGATTTCATAAACCCTCCCATACTTATAATGCCTCATCTACTACTACTTCTTCAAAGAAGAACAAGCCTTATCAAACTTCCACGCCTAAATCACCCTCAAATGGACAATCTTCATCCTCTTCCACCTTACAACAACCCATTCATCTACTCAACCACCCCTCTCCCAATGAACCATCAACCTCAATCTTAGTTGGAAAGGGGAATTCTGGGGCATGCAACATCCTTCAATCTAGAGATAGAAGGTCAGGAGGTTGTCTTAATCCTCCAGAACTCCAACTTCCTAGCCCAATTGATCATGGAGGGCATGCAACTAGCAATGAACAATTATGTCAACCAAACTTGACTGACCAACATCTTGAATCCAATCACCCCAAATGCTTTTCCAACTTTAATACAGGCCATACAAGCCCATTGGGGTCTTCCTGCTCACTTCAACCCGGCCTATGGGATTCAACCTCTCCAGAACCTACCCTTCTTTCCACCTCAAAATCAAGTGAATCCAATCTTTCTAGCCTGGCAAGCAGCCGACCAAGTTCAGCAGGTGAACAATACTGTGATGCCCCAAAATTAGGAAAACCCTGCTCAAATGGATGTACAACCACCTCCCAATGTACAAAACATGGGAAATCCTTTGCCAGAGCAAGTGGAGGCAGTAGCAAGGCCAATAAGGGAATCTCGAATAGAGTTCAAAAGCCTAAGAGAAATAGCAATATTTCTCTACAAGGAGAGGCAAGACAAGAAGTCTATCATCAGTTGCCCAACAACATTATTCAAATACTTAATGGACATCAGGCCTCCACTAAACCCATCAGCAGGAAAATATACAGTGGTTCTCAAACCTTCTCTGAGGGACGACCCACCTTTACGTCTGGAGGAGAACCAGGGGAACCACAATAGGAAGCCTTTACAAATGACACGTCCAATTAACTTCATAGTTTGGAACGTGAGAGGGGCTAACAATGCCTATTTTCGTAGGAATTTTAGGGATATCATTGATAAACATAGGCCCTATTTGGTTGCTCTCTTAAAAACTTGCATGCAGGATCATGTTGCTATCCAACATGAATTCAACTTCTCTGAAATGGTGGAGGTTCCTGCTGATGGTCGTTTGTCACGACCCAAATTTTCCGCCCTCGGGAGTCGTGATGGCGCCTACTAGTGAAAGCTAGGCAAGCTAATTAGTCTAATTATTTAACCATTTTCATTTTTAATCTCTTGTAATTCCAAAACAACATAACAAAAGCAGCGAAAATAATAATAATAAAAAACAGTGTGGAAGACGAAATTTGATAATTTAGATCAATACAAATTGCGAAAGTCTAAGTACAACTCTACCCAGAATTTGGTATCACAATGTCACAGACTGTCTAAGAGTACTACAAGCAAGGGTCCGAAAGATAAATACAAGTTGTTTCATAAATACATAGAAGAAACAGTATAGAAAGATAGAAGGAGACGCCAGGGCCTGCTGATGCCTGCAGGAATACCTCGGGTTGACTGAATGGACTGAAGACAATGCCCTCATTGCGGTCCAAAAACTGCAGCATCGGGATCTACATACAATGCAGAGTGTAGTATCAGCACAACCAACCTCATGTGCTGGTAAGTGCCTAGCCTAACCTCCGCGAAGTAGTGACGAGACTAGGATCAGACTATCAAATAAACCTGTGCAGCTAAATCATATACAACGGGAAAATAAAAGCAGATAATTACCGTTAAATATGGGAGGAGAAAACATGCTACGGGGAGTATCAGATAACCACGGAATACCAAATGAGGAACGTAAAGAAATCAAAATTTAAATGCCAACAAGAATAAGGAAAACAAACACAGTATTCACTTTCATTTCTTCCTTGTTGTAGGCGTACAACCCGATCCCATTTCAAATATTACCGTGGCGGTGTGCCACCCGATCCCATTTTATATATCACCGTAACGGCGTTCCACCTGATCCTATTCATATATCTTGTTGTAGGCATGCAACCCGATCCTATTTCAAATATCACCGTGGTGGCTTGCCACTCGATCCCATTTCATATATCTTGTTGCAGGCGTGCAAACCGATCCCATTTCAAATCTCACCGTGGCGGCGTACCACCCGATCCCATTTCATATATATTGTTGCAAGCGTGCAACCCGATCCCATTTACAATTCAACATCAATCATAAAAGAATCCCGGCAAGGTAACAAGAGTATAACAACAACATCCTCACAAGGGAGACAATATCATAAACAATAACATCCCAGCAAGCAAGACAATATCATAAACAAATACATCCTGGCAAGGGAACCAACAATGATAATCAACATATTAAGATGAATAAATCACAACGGAGTCACAACAATCACTATACGAGACTCACGGGCATGCTTGACACCGACGTATAGATACTCATCATCATGCCTATACGTCATACTCCACAATTAACACATAGCAAATAAGACACAACTCCTAATCCCTCAAGCTAAGGTTAGACCAAACACTTACCTCGATGCCACGAACACAATTAAGCCTCAACTACCACTTTACCTCTTGATTCCACCACCAACTCGCTTGTATCTAGCCACAATTTACTTAACGATATCAATAAATGCTAAATGAATCAATTCTAATGCAGGAAAATAGGTTTTATAAAGATTTCTCTAAAAAGTCAAAAATCGACCCCCGACCCAATGGTCAAAAGCCGAGGTTCGAACCAAAACCCGATTACCCATTCACCCACGAACTCAAATATATAATTTGTTTTGAAATCGGACCTCAAATCGAGGTCCAAATCCTCAAAATTTGAAAAACCTAAGTTCTATCCAAAAAACCCAATTTTCCCCATAAAATCCCTTGATTTTGATTTGAAATCATGTGAAAAGATGTTAAAGATTAAAGAAAACGAGTTAGAAATGACTTACAATCGATTTGAAAGAGTAGTTGTCTTTGAAAAATCGCCCAAAGGTGTTTAGGTTTTGAGAAAGTTTGAAAAATGAGAGATTTTCGGCTAAGTCATGATTTACACAGGCGCATATATCGCAATTGCGAAGCCGGGTTCACAAATGCGAACTCGCAATTGCGGCTAAAGCTTCGCAATTGCGAAGGATGGCCTATGTCTTCTTTCTTCGTAAATGCGAACAATGTTCGCAATTGCGGTGCCTGTCAAGGTTGCATTTGCGACATAAGCTTTGCAAATGCGAAGGTTCCCTATCCAGCTAGTCTTCGCAAATGCGATGGGTTTTTCGCAAATGCGAGCTCGCAATTGCGAAGCCTGTAGATCTGCAATATACCAGCAATTTTCCTAAGTTCAAAACACTCCGTGGCTTATCCAGAACTCACCCAAGCCCTCGGGGCTCCAAACCAAACATGCACGCAAGTCCAAAAACATTATACGGACTTGCTCGTGCGATCAAATCATCAAAATAACATCAATAACTGTGAATTTAGCATCAACATCAAAGAAAATTTCAAGAACTTTCAAAGTTTCAAATTTTACAACTAACATTCCGAATCACGTCATATGACCTCCGTTTCTTACCAAATTTTACAAGCTCAACTTAAATGCCATATAAGACCTGTACCAGGATCCGAAAATAAAATACAGGCCCGATACCATTATATTCAAACACATTCAAATTTATAAAAACTCTTATAATTTTAGTTAAACAATTTTCGTCAAGAATTCATTTCTCGGGCTTGGGACTTCGGAATTCAATTTTGGGCATATGCCCAAGTCCCATATTTTCCTACGGACCCTCTAGGACCGTCAAATCATGGGTCCGGGTCCGTTTACCCAAAATATTGATCGAAGTCAACTTAAATTCATTTTAAAAGCAGAATTTATTATTTTTCACAGATTTTCACATAATGGCTTTCTGGATGCACGCCCGGACTGTGCACGCAAATTGAGGTGAGATAAAAGAGGTTTTTAAGGCCTAGAAACACAGAATCAACTTGTAAAACCAGCTATAACCTTTTGGATCATCACATTCTCCACCTCTAAAACAACCGTTCGTCCTCGAACGGACATAAGAAGGAAGTACCTGAGTCAGAGAAAAGATGGGGATATCGGCTCCGCATATCAGACTCAGACTCCTAGGTTGCTACCTCAACAGGCTGACCTCTCCACTGAACACAAACAGAAGGGAAACTCTTCGATCTCAACTGACGAACCTGGCGGTCTATAATAGCTATCGACTCCTCCTCATAGAACAAGTCCTTATCCAACTGGACAATGCTGAAATCTAACACGTGGGATAGATCACCGTGATACTTTCAAAACATTGACACATGAAACACTGGATGCACGACTGATAAGCTTAGCGGCAATGCAAGTCTGTAAGCCACCTCTCCCACTTAATCAAGAATCTCAAACGGGCCAATGAATCTAGGGCTAAGCTTGCCCCTCTTCCCAAATCTCATCACGCCCTTCATAGGCGACACCCGTAGCAATACCCGCTCGCCGACCATGAATGCCACATCACGAACCTTACGGTAGGCATAACTCTTTTGCCTGGACTGAGCTGTACGAAACCTATCCTGAATAATCCTGACCTTGTCCAAGGCATCCAGCACTAGATCCTTACCCAACAACCGAGCCTCTCCCAGCTCAAACCATCCAACCGGCGACCGATACCGCCTACCATATAAAGCCTCATAAGGATCCATCTGGATGCTCTACTTGTAGTTGTTCTTGTAAGCAAACTCCGCTAAACGCAAGAACTGATCCCACGAGCCTCAAAAGTCAATGACACAAGCTCAAAGCATATCCTCCAAAATCTGAATAGTGAGCTCGGACAGCCCGTCCGTCTGAGGATGAAATGTTGTGCTCAACTCGACCCATGTGCCCAACTCACGCTGAACTACTCTCCAAAAATGTGAGGTAAACTGCGTACCTCGATCCGAAATGATAGACATAGGCACACCATAAAGACGAACAATCTCCCGAATATAAATGTCAGCTAACCTCTCGGAAGAATGTGAGACTGCCATAGGAATGAAATGTGCTGACTTAGTCAGCCTATCAACAATAACCCACACTGCATCGAACTTCCTCTGAGTCTGTGGGAGTCCAACAACGAAGTCCATAGTGATACGCTCCCACTTCCACTCAGGAATCTCAATCTTCTGGAACAAACCATTCGGTCTCTGATGCTCATACTTTACCTGCTGACAATTTAAACACCGAGCCACATATCCAACAATATCCTTCTTCATCCTCCTCCACCAATAATGCTGCCGCAAATCCTGATACATCTTAGCGGCGCCTGGATGAATAGAGTATCGGGAACTATGGGCCTCCTCTAAAATTAGCTCTCAAAGTCCATCCACATTAGACACACAAACTCGACCCTGCATCCTCAAAACTCCATCATCTCCTAATGTAACCTGCTTGGCACCATCGTGCTGCACTGTATCCCTAAGGACACACAAATGAGGATCATTATACTGCCGATCTCAGATATGCTCTAATAAAGAAGAACGAGCGACTGTGCAAGCTAACACACGGCTGGGCTCAGAAACATCCAACCTCATGAACTGATTGGCTAAAGCCTGAACATCCAAAGCAAGCAGTCTCTCACCGACCGAAATATACGCAAGACTGCCCATACTGGGTGACTTTCTACTCAAAGCATCAACCACTACATTGGCCTTTCCCAGATAATATAAGGTGGTGATATCATAGTCCTTCAGTAGCTCCAACCACCTTCTTTGCCTCAAGTTTAGCTCCTTTTTCTTGAACAAATACTCCAAACTCTTGTAATCCGTTAACATCTCACATGACACGTCGTACAAATAGTGCCTCCAAATCGTCAATGCGTGAACAATGGCTGCTAACTCCAAATCATGAACTGGATAATTCTTCTCATGGATCTTCAACTGACACGAAGCATAAACAATCACCTTGCCATCCTACATCAACACCGCAGCAAGTCCAATACGAGATGTATCACAATAAACTGTATATGGATCTAAACCTGTAGGCAAAACCAACACCGGTGTCATAGTCAAAGCTGTATTGAGCTTCTGAAAGCTCGCCTCACACTCGTCCTACCACCTGAACTGGGCACCCTTATGGGTCAACCTGGTCATCGGGGTTGCAATAGATGAAAACCTCTCCACAAACCGACGATAATAGCCTGCCAAACCCAAGAAACTCTGTATCTCTATAGTTGATGCGGGTCTAGGCCAGTTCTTGACTGACTCTATATTCTTCGGATCTACTTGAATACCCTCTACTGATACAACATGACCCAAGAATGCAACTAAACTCAATCAGAACTCACACTTTGAAAACTTAGCATACAACTGACTATCTCTCAAAATTTGAAGAACCAATCTCAAATGCTGCTCATGCTCCTCCCGGATGCGGGAATAAATCAAAATATCATCAATAAAGACTATCACGAACAAATCCAAGTAAGGCTTGAACACTCGGTTCATCAAATTCATAAAAGTTGTTGGGGCATTTGTCAACCCAAATGACATCACCAAGAACTCATAATGCTCGTACCGAGTGCGGAAAGCTGTCTTAGGGACATGGGATGACCTAATCCTCAACTAATGGTAGCCATATCTCAAGTCAATCTTCGAAAATACCTTGGCACCCTGAAGCTGATCAAACAAATCATCAATCCTCGGCAATGGATACTTATTCTTGATTGTAACCTTGTTCAACTGCCGGTAATCTATACACATTCTCATCGATCCTTCCTTCTTAACAAACAACACCGGCGCACCCCAAGGCGAGACACTAGGTCTAATGAAGCCTTTATCAAGCAAGTCTTGCAATTGCTCCTTTAATTCCTTCAACTCAGGCGGGGCAATACAATACGGCGGAATAGAAATGGGCTGGGTGCCCGGATCCAAATCAATGTAGAAGTCAATATCCCTATCAGGTGGCATACCCGACAGGTCTGAAGGAAAAACCTCAGGAAACTCACGAACAACAGGTAGAGAATCCATAAAAGGAACCTCAACGCTAGAATCACAAGCATATGCCAAATAAGCCAAACACCCCTTCTCGACCATTCACCGAGCCTTCATATATGAGATAACACTATGGGTAGAATGACTAGGAGTCCCTCTCCAATTTAAACGAGGCAACCACGACAAGGCTAAGGTCACGATCTTAGCATGACAGTCCAAGATAACGTGGTAAGGCGATAACCAGTCCATCCCTAATATGACATCAAAATCAACCATGTCCAAAAGTAATAAGTCTACTCAGGTCTCAAGACCTCCAATCACCACTATACAAGAATGATGGACACGATCTACCACAATAGAATCACCCACCGGTGTAGATACATATACAGGAGCACTCAAAGAATCACTAGGAATGACCAGATACAGTGCAAAATAAGATGACACATAGGAGTATATAGACCTTGGATCAAATAGAACTAAAGCATCTCTACTACAAACCAGAATAGTACATATGATAACTGCATCGGAAGCCTCAGTCTCAAGCCTGGCTGGAAGAGCATAACATCGGGGTTGGGCCCCATACTCTGAACTACATCTCTGGACGACCTCCTACTGGCTAGACTCCACATCTAGTGGCCTGAGCTCCACCTCTAATACCTCTATCTCCACCTCTAGCACCCCTATCTCCACCTCTAGCTGGGTGAGCGGGCGGTGGAACACTCGGTGCCTGAACCATGGCACGGGAACCCTGGTGCTGAGAACTACTCGGTGCTCGAGGGAAAATTCTAGTAATATGCCTCGTGTTGCCACAAGTAAAACAAGCTCTCGACTGCTGGGGCTGACGACCCTAAAAACTCTGAAGCAGAGGTGCACTAATAGGAGCTGGCGATGCAATATAAGACTGCTGATCAGAATACTGCATGTGAGAACCACGAACACCTGGAGCACCGTGAGAAGTCTAAAGTGCTGAATGAAATGGCCTGGGAGAATGGCCCCTACCAAAAGAATCCCTGCCTCTAGATGAGGCACCACTGAACCTACCAGAATGACGAGGTCTCTTGTCAGGCTCCTGTCCACTCCCCTATAATAGAACCATCTCAACTCTCCTGGCCACATTGGCCGCATCCTAAAAAGAAATCTCACTCCCCATCTCCTTAGCCATCTGTAATTGAATCGGCTGAACGAGTCCCTCAATGAACCTCCTCACTCTCTCTCTCTCTCTCTCTCTCTCGGTGGGAAGTATAAGAAGAACATGACAGGACAAGTTTATAAATCTGGTCTCGTATTGAGTAACAGTCATATAACCCTGTTGGAGACGCTCAAACTGCCTCTGATAGTTCTCCCTCTGAGTGATAGGAAGAAACTTCTCTAGAAATAGCTGAGAAAACTGATCCCAAGTCAAAGCTGGTGACCCAACTGGTCTAGCCAAATAATAATCTCTCCACCAAGTCTTGGCGGATCCAGATAAGCGAAAAGAAGCAAAGTCAACCCCATTGGTCTCCACTATCCCTATGTTCCTGAGAACCTCATGACAGTTGTCTAAATAATCCCAGGGATCCTCAGAAGATGCACCGCTGAAAGTGGTAGTGAAAAGTTTGGTAAATTTGTCCAATCTCCACAAGGCATCAGCAGACATAGCTATTCCATCATCGGTCTGAGCTACCACACTTGGCTGAACTACTCCAACTGGCTGAGCTACTGGAGTCTGAAACAGGGGAGCCATCTGCTCCAAAGTGTGAGTAGTAGGAGTCTGGGCTCCTCCTCTAGCCTGAGAGACGGCTGGAGCTACCGGAAGTAAGCATGCCTGGGTGACACTCTCCATAAGGCCCACTAGACGGACCAGAGCATCCTAGAGTACTAAGGTAGCAATGAACCCCTCTGGGAACTGAGCTGGGCCCACCGGAACAGCCTGGGCCGAAACCTCATCATCAAACTCAAATTGAGGCTCCGTTGCTAGTGCTGCTGCTCTAGGCTGAGCTCTGCCCCTACCTCGGCCTCTAGCACGGCCTTGGCCTTGCCTTCTGCCCCTCGTGGGAGCTGCTACTGGAGGCTCGGGCTGCTGATCAGTGGATGAGGAAGTTTGTGTTCTTGCCATCTACGAAAGAACAGAGTAGAAATTCAATTAGCATTGAGAAACCAAACCGCACGATAGGAAAGAATAGATGTGAAGTTTTTCCTAACTCTGTAGCCTCTGGGGGATAAATACAGACGTCTCCGTACCGATCCCTCAGACTCTACTAAGCTTGTCTGTGAATTGTGAGACCTAAGTAACCTAGAGCTCTGATACCAACTTGTCACGACCCGAATTTTCCACTCTCGGGAGTCGTGATGGCGCCTACTAGTGAAAGGTAGGCAATCCAATTAGTCCAATTATTTAACCATTTTTATTTTTAATCGCTTGCAATTCCAAAACAACATAACAAAAGTAACAGAAATAATAATAATAAAAATAGTGCGGAAGACAAAATTTGATAATTTAGATTAATACAAACTGCGGGAGTCTAAGTACAACTCTACCCAAAATTTGGTGTCACTATGTCACAGACTATCTAAGAGTAGTCTAAAAGATAAATACAAGATGTTTCAGAAATACATAGAAGAAATAGTATAGAAAGATAGAAGGAGACGCCTAGGCTTGCAGACACCTGCAGGACTACCCGAGTAGTATAGAAAGATAGAAGGAGACGCCTGGGCTTGCGAACGCCTACAGGACTACCTCGGGTCGCCTGAATGGATTGAAGACAACACCCTCACTGCGGTCCAAAAGCTGTAGCACCGGGATCTGCACATAGTGCAGAGTGTAGTATCAGCACAACCAACCCCATGTGCTGGTAAGTGCCTAGCCTAACCTCGGCGAAGTAGTGACGAGGCTAGGACCAGATTACCAAATAGACCTGTGCAGTTAAATCATATACAACGGGAAAATAAAAACAGATAATTACAACTAAAGATGGAGGGGAAAACATGCTACGGGGAGTATCAGATAACCACGGAATACCAAAAGAGGAATGTAAAGAAACCAAAATTTAAATGCCAACAAGAATAAGGAAAACAAACACAGTATTCACTTTCATTTCTTCCTTGTTACAGGCATACAACCCGATCCCATTTCAAATATTACCATGGTGGCGTGCCACCCGATCCTAAAAGAATCCCGGAAAGGGAACAAAAGTATAACAATGCCATCCTAATAAGGGAGATAATATCATAAACAATAATATCCCGGCAAGGGAAATAATATCATAAACAAATACATCCTGGCAAGGGAACCCACAATGATAATCAACATATTAAGCATGAATAAATCACAACGGAGTCACAACAATCACTATACGAGACTCACGGGCATGCTTGACACCGACATATACATACTCGTCACCATGCCTATACATCGTAATCCACAATTAACACATAACAAATAAGACACAACTCCTAATCCCTCAAGTTAAGGTTAGACCAAACACTTACTTCAATGCCACGAACACAATTAAGCCTCAACTACCGCTTTACCTCTTGAATCCACCACCAACTCGCTTGTATCTAGCCACAATTTACTTAATGATATCAATAAATGCTAAATGAATCAATTCTAATGTATGAAAATAGGTTTTATAAAGATTTCCCCAAAAAATAAAAAATCGACCACAGGCCCACATGGTCAAAACCCGAGGTTCGAACCAAAATTCGATTACCCATTCACCCACGAACTTAAATATATGATTTGTTTTGAAATCAGACCTCAAATCAAGGTCCAAATCCTCAAAATTTGAAACACCTAAGTTCTACCCAAAACACCCAATTTCCCCCATGAAAACCCTTGATATTGAGTTGAAATCATGTGAAAAGATGTTAAAGAAAAAAGAAACGAGTTAGAAATGACTTACAATCGATTTGGAAGAGTAGTTGTCTTTGAAAAATTGCCCAAAGGTGTTTAGGTTTTGAGAATGTTTGAAAAATGAGAGATTTTCGGCTAAGTCATGATTTACACAGGCGCAGATATTGCAATTGCGAAGCCTGGTTCACAAATGTGAACTCGCAATTGCGGCTAAAGCTTCGCAATTGCGAAGGATGGCCTATGTCTTCTTTCTTCACAAATGCGAACAATGTTCGCAATTGCAGTGCCTGTCAAGGTCGCATTTGCGAAGCTTATGTCGCAAATGCGACCTTGACAGGCACCGGACAGGTCGCATTTGCGAAGCTTATGTCGCAAATGCGACCTTGACAGGCACCGCAATTGCGAACATAAGCTTCGCAAATGTGAAGGTTCCCTATCCAACCAGTCTTCGCAAATGCAAGCTCGCAATTGCGAAGCCGGCAGATCTGCAATATACCAGCAGCTTTCCTAAGTTCAAAACACTCAGTGGCCTATCCAGAACTCACATGGGCAATCGGGGCTCCAAACCAAACATGCATGCAAGTCCAGAAACATCATACGGACTTGCTCGTGCGATCACGTCATCAAAATAACATCAAATACTATGAATTTAGCATCAAAATCAAAGAAAGAACTTTCAAATTTTACAACTAAGGTTCCTAATCATGTAATATGACCTTCGTTTCTTACCAAATTTTACAGGCTCAACTTAAATGCCATATAAGACCTGTACCGAGCTCCGGAACCAAAATACGGGCCTGATACCATCATATTCAAACACATTCAAATTTCTAAAACTCTTATAATTTCAGTTAAACAATTTTCTTCAATAATTCATTTCTCGGGCTTGGGACTTCGGAATTCAATTCCGAGCATACGCCCAAGTCTCATATTTTCCTACGGACCCTCCGGGATCGTCAAATCACGGGTCCGGGTTCGTTTACCTAAAATATTGACCGAAGTCAACTTAAATTCATTTTAAAAGCAAAATTTATCATTTTTCATAGATTTTCACATAATGGCTTTCCGGATACACGCCCGGACTGCACATACAAATCAAGGTGAGACAAAAGAGGTTTTTAAGGCCTCGAAATACAGAATTAACTTGTAAAACTAGTGATGACCTTTTGGGTCATCACACCGTTCTGGAGGGATTGCTATCATGTGGATGCATAACATGATTACAGTAGATGAGGTAGTTAGAGAGGATCAGGAACTGTATGCCATGATCAAGGTACTTCCCAATCAAAACCCTTGGCTTTTGATTACAATATATGCTAGTACAAACAGTTATAAGTATAATTTAATGTGGCATAACCTAAATACCATCTATGATAAATACAAAGTTCCTTGGCTGGTAACAGGCGATTTCAATGATGTTTTCTCATCAGATGAAAAATAAGGGGGGGTGTCGCCTAATCAATTCAAGCTATGGAATTTGGTTAAAAATTGTAATCTTTTTGACCTAGGTTTTAAGGGACCTAAATATACCTGGACTAATTACAGGAAAAGGAGTAAGGGTCTAATAATGGAACGTCTAGATAGATGTTTTGTAAACAAGGGCTGGACCAATCAATACCCAAATGCAATAGTGGATCACTGGCCTACAACATATAGTAACAATAACCCTCTTCTAATTAGGCTTAACCCTAAATTCAGCCCTCAAAACTCTAGGCCATTCTGGATTGAAACTATATAGTGTTCCCACCCCCAATTCCCAAATCTTGTAAAATATTGCTGGTATAATAGATCTTTTGAAGATGCTCTCTCAAATTTTAAACTAGAAGCCTCTAAGTGGAACAAAGAGGTCTTTGGAAACATTTTCAAGAAAAAGAGAATTCTTCTGTCAAGAATTAAAGGCATCCAAAACTCTTATAACTACCCAGAAAACTTTTTCCTCCTAAATCTTTAAAATTAGCTTATAAACGAGTATAATGATCTTCTTAGAATGGAAGAGGATTTTTGAAAACTTAGGTCAAGAGTCAATTGGCTAAATAATGGTGAGGCCAACATAAAGTTCTTCCATTTCTCGACCTTAATCCGTTGAAGAAATAATAAAATATCTCATTTCAAAAATGAGGATGGAAACTGGATCGATGATCCCTCCGAAATCTCTAAACACACCCTCAAGTATTTCAAAAATATCTTCACCACCTCTCTCTTATTGTCTAGTAGGGCATATATCATCAATTCCCCAAAGTCTTTTGATAATCTGGACCTAAACACTCTTGATTGTCCTGTCACTAGCCAGGAAATCTCAAATGCTATTTTCTCCTTTAAACACATGAAAGCCCCAGGACCGGATGGCATCCATCCCTTTTTCTATAAAATAATTTTGGTTTGTGTTAGAGAATTCTGTTATAAACTATGTAAAGAATATTTTCCATACGCAAAAAAATCCAGAACCTATTAATTATACTCATCTCTGCCTAATCCCAAAAATGCCTAATGCTAACCTTCTAAAAAAATTCGTCCAATAGGCCTTTGCAATACTATCTACGAAGTAATTACTAAAATAATTGCTAACCGAATTAAACCTTTTCTATCTAAGATCATAAGTCCTTTTCAACTAGCTTTATTAAGAATAGAAGGGCGTGTGATAATAGCATCATTATTCAGGAGGTGATCAACAAATTCAAGAAAATGAAAGGGTCTAAGGCTAACATGATTATTAAATTAGACTTAGAAAAGGCCTTCGATTATCTGGAATGATCTTTTATTTTGTAGAACTCTTGTATACTTCAAATTCCCCCCAAAAATTACCAATCATATTATGAATTGTATTACCACTAGTAACATTGTCATTCTCATCAACGACACCTGCACAAACTATATCATGCCTGCTAGAGGCATTCATCAAGGTGATCCTCTTTCTCCTTACATTTTCGTCCTTTGCATTGAGATGCTATCCAGATATATAAATCACCAAGTAGATTATGCTAATTGGAACCCCATTAAATTAAATCCAAAAGATCCAGACCTATCTCATGTTTTCTTTGCAGACGACCTTACATTGATGGCCAAAGTAAATAACAAAACCTATGCCACCATCTCAAATACCCTCTCTACTTTTTGTAATCTATCAGGATAGAAAATAAATTATAAAAAATCAAACGTTTTTTTTTCTACTAGCTGTCCACAACTCCTCCAGGAAATTTTATTCAAAATACTAAACATTTCAGTTAGCGATAATCTTGGTAAATACTTAGCTTTCCTGATAATTGATAAAGCTCCCAGGCCTAAGGATTTCCTTTATATTCTTGATAACATGAGATCTAAGCTTGCAAACTGGAAAATTAATTGTCTAAACCTAGCGGGTCGAGCAACACTAATACAATCCACTCTTAGTAATATCCCAAATCATGTCATGCAATATTTCCAATTACCCAAACAAATCCTAAAACACATTGATCGACTCCAAAGAAATTTCCTGTGGGGTAATACTCCGGAATAAAAAACATCTCCACCTAATAAATTGGGATACAATTACCACTCCTAAGAAAATAGGGGGAATTGGCTTAGTCAAAGCCAACATAAAAAATAAGGCTTTATTAGCCAACCTTACATGGCGCCTCTATAATAATACAATGGCCTCCTGGGCTAAGGTTCTTATTAACCAATACTCCAATAAAGCATCCCAAAGAACTCCTCCTTCATATGGAAAAATATTGTGCATGGATAAAGCCTTTGTAATAAAGGCTTAACATGGAATACAGGTAATAGAGATCGGGTTAACCTTTGGGGTAATAGGTGGATTCCTAACCTCTCCCCTCTTAGAACTCTGATCCAAGGCCCCCTTCCCTTTAAAGAAGAATGCATGCTAGTAAGGGATATCCTAGTCAATTACAAATGGAATTTCGATGACCTCTCCTTTTATATCCCTAGTAATATCAAGGATGCCATACAAAACATTCATATAAATAGTTCAAGCCTCACCAATGATAAGCCATACTGGTTTCCCACGACTAGCAGAATCTTTAGCATCAAATCAGCCATAAGCCTTCTCACACCTCATAAGGATCCCTTCATAAACATTTCATGGATTTGGAAACTAAAAATCCTTAGGAAAATAAGTTTCTTTCTTTGGCTTTGCTATCATAAAAAGCTTCCCACTAGGTCTTATCTCCTTCGCGTAGGCCTTAATATCGATGGCCTTTACCTAGCCTGTAGAAAAGATAAAGAAGACATCACTCACATCTTCAAAACATGCCCCATAGCTGTAAAATTCTGGGAAATCTTAGGTATCTCCCCTCCAAACTCAACTAATATCCACTGGCTAGATTCTATTAGACTCATGCAACCTACAAAATCGTTTCCCTCGCTGGATTGGGAGGATATCTATCCTTATGGCCTTTGGCATATATGGCTCAATCGCAATAATAATAACCTTAACAATGACTCTAAAGATATCTCAGCCACACAAACTCTTAACAAAGCTGTCGAGTTCAAGTACCTCACTGGTACCCAACACCCCTCCTTATATGTCAAAAATATCACCATCATTTGGCACAAACCTAGCAGGAGCTCTTACAAACTTAACTGTGGCAGTGCTTATAATATAAATAATAACGCTGGTGGCTTGGGAGGAGTCCTACGCAATAGTCATAGCCAATGGATTGTAGGTTTTCAAAACCGCACTAATGTCATTAACAAGACTCAAGCAGAGCTTCTTGCACTAGAAACAGGTCCAAGAGCTGTTGTTCAATTTAAGCTCTATCCTCTTGAAATCGAAATAGACTCAACAGAGGTAATAAATCTTCTTAATATTGATCACCAAATTTATAACCATATTATCTCTTCATGCAGGTGGTCAATGGTACAGTTGGGGATCCCATTGCTCAGACATAACTTCCGAGAAGCAAATTCAGTAGCTCACCTTTTGGCAAAGACAATATAAAGCTTAGGATTATAAATAAAACAATCATCCATCATGCACCTACTCCAACGATGGAGGCAACAATGAAGGATGATGCTGTTGGGAAACTCTACCTTAGACTTATATCGGAGGAATCTTGTACTAAGTTAGCAAGTATGGGGAACATTAATGCAGTTAATAGTTCTAGTGCTTTTGTAATATCTCTCAGTTTCGATCCCAATGAGATAGTTGGGAATGGTCTATGTAATACTACTTAGTTTCTAATAAAATTTCCTGTTTACAACCAAAAAAAACTATTATAGTAATGTATTTTATAAAGAATATAGGCATTTGTAAGATAATCAAGTCTTGTTATTTTATTAAGTATATCGGAGTATTATTTTCTACTTATATTATTTCCTTTAACACTATTTAATTTGAAAAATAAGTTTAAATTATCATGTCAGAGTGACTATTATATTTTAATCGAGGCTAAGTCGATATTTTTCAGATTTTTATCATCTAGTTATTTTAATTTTTTACTCATTAAATTAAAAAAAATTGTATACGCATCGAATATTATTCAAATCTCAACGATCAACATCATTAACACATTATTATTTCTTACCTTTTGTTTTAAAAGTTTAAATTATATTTTTAACCTTGAAATAATCAAAATTTTATATAAAATTAATTCACAAAATTACTACTAATGAAAATGAGGTCCGCAACTGCTTGAGCTGCCTTACCCTTTAGCCAACGTTGCCACCCCTGTAAGTTAACCGTCAATAAAATAGGCGAGAACCTTAAGACCATGATATAACCCCGACTAAAGCTAAGGGGTCGATTGGTAGAGTGTATAAGAATAATTCTAAATAGGTTGTACTAGTAATGTTGGCATTAGTTATGCTGACATATTTTTTATTCATTGTTTGGTTTGATATATTAAAGCACTGCACAATTTCTAAAAGAATTGTTTATTGACAAACTACCCTCATACCTAGTCCATCACTTTCTCTTTTTAAAAGAAACATATGTTGAGGAATGTTTTATATGAAAAAGGTTTAAAAATTATTTGATTTGTCTACCTATATTGTAGTATAGAACTTAATATTTATTTATAAAAAAAATATGTTAAGTATTTATTTATTTACTAAGGATATAATTTTATTTCTCACTTTTTAGGATTATTCAAACTTGCATTAATATAATAACATATTTTAATCAAGCATAAATTTGACGGACAATTTTATCTTTAACTAAGTTAATGCATGCATTAAAACCCATTGTATTGTTAATACCATGATTATTTATGCATTAGTTATGCGTAGGATAATACCAAATAGGGTGTATAAAAGTATAACTAATATATAGGTTCAAAAAGTGTACCAAATAAATTATTACTAATAAACAAAGCTAATGTATGTATTTTACATCCTACCAAACGAACACTAAGTGATAACTTTACAGCTACTTACGTATGTTTAACTCAAAAGATATTGAAACCTTTTTGAACAAATCAATCAAAATTGAAGGGATAAATCTTAGCTAAGTGTAATAATCTCTAGATTGGAAGATAGGTAAGGAGAAGATGGGTAATAAGATTTCTTTATTGATCTGAATCAGTAAACTCCTTTCAAGAACACTTCTCATTCATAACTAGAATTATAGCTGATATTCTGAATCCCCCTTACAAAGTGATGGTTCGCTATATATATAGGGAGTGAGTCTCTTCGAAGCTATAAAAGACAGATTATAAAGAATATTCGAAGGAATATTCTTAGTATCCCCTAATGGGTCTATATTATTACAAGGGTCATACAATCTCTTATTTGTCTCAAGGTCGTCCTCTGCAAGGCGTCAGGTTATGGGGAACTCGTCGTTTCGTCGTACTCGTCGATGGTCATGGGTGTTCAAATTTGGACTCATACAGTAAGTCCCTCCGCTTGTCGAGGTTGCAACTTGGTGCGTCCTCGATGAGCGGACACCATGCGTTTCTACAAGAAAATTTGACCCTTCGAAGCGTTACAGCATTGGCCAATGGTGGAAGGTTGGAGTGCTTGGCAAGATACCAGGTTATACATTTTCTCGAGAAATGATGTCATCTTCACGTGCGTCATCATTACGCGTGTTTTCGAGACAGGAGTTGATAGCTTGTTGCTTCGATTTTGGTGCCACTCTGCGACCTTTCTCTTCAATTCTGGTGCCACCCATTCCTATAAATAGGAAGAGGGTTTGTTTTTTCGAAAGTTCTTGGCCATTTCACCTCTGAATATCCCTCCTTATCTCCTAGAGTGAGCGCTGACAATCTTCCGCTTCTTCTTCTCATATTCTTCATTCACAACTTCATCTTCCTCCCTTGCTTCTACGGTATCAACACCTCTTTTTGCTTTTAACGAAAGCATGCCAAGGTAACACCAATCTCGTGAAAGAATTCCTGAAGCTGCCCCATTTTCCATGGTATCCCCTTCGGGCGGTGAAGATACGGTGGTAGAGGAGGGTGACAGCCTTCCTACGGTGGAGGAGTTACTGCCGAGACATCCCATGTCTCGAAGTGACTTCCTCAAAGATCCCCCTCCTACTCCTGACCCCGTACTCTCTAAGATGGAGCAAGTTCACATTGACGCTCTTCGCGTAAAGTATGGCATTCCCGCTCATGTCGATATGGTTCCGGCAAAGAGACATTTTGTAGAGGTCCACAGACCTGGGTACTGCGCTTTCTATGAGTACCTTTTCGTGATTGGCTATACTTTTCCTCTCTTCCCATTAGCAGAAGAATTCTGTAGATTCTACAAGGTTTGCCCGGCACAACTTTTGTCGTATACGCTTAAGATACTCTTGTTGTTGACCAAGTATGCGGAGTTGGCGGAATGTGATGTTTCCATCCATCACCTTTTGCATCTGTTCTCGCCTAGTTTCCACAGGGGTACCATGGTTCATTTGAGGCACTGTGGCACAAAAGGGCTGGTGGTCGGGATAGATGACCGGGCAAGTCGCAAGTTTTGGCACAAGTACTTCTTTGTCAAAACCAAACACATCGTTTCTGACTCTGCTAGGTTCGAGAGCGATGGAATGAGACTCATAAGTATCACCGCTAATTTTACTCTTCCTTCATCTGTATTCATTATAAAGTTTGTTTGTTTATCGTTTGCATCTATGGGACGTCCACCTCGCCCTATTGCGGGCATAAGGGATTGGGTAGCCCATCTATTGCCCCATGCAGCGGAAACTCGGGATTGGCCCGCCTTCGTAAAGTGTTATGACCCTAAAGTTCCATATGGTAAGGGTTTCTCCTACCACTTCGTTGGCTATATGAAGTCGTTTATTGATACAACCCTTTGCGACGACAGGTCGAGGAGCTTTCAGGCGGAGGGCGCCAGTCCCTACGTTTCAACAGGTCGTTGCTGCCGCGGACACGCAGTTGTTTTGAGTGAATCTGTTCGAGAGGGTCGTCCTCAACCTGTTCAATTATAAGGTCCCTCTAGGGTTGTGGTCGTGAGAGAGGAGGCTTCTTCAATGACGGCCCTACACCTCTTGGACGAATCCTCCAATGGGGACGAGTCGTTATCGGGAAAAAAAAGGAGAATGGAGCTCGGAAAGGGCATGGCCATGGAAGCTGATAGAAGCAGGGCATCGTAGGCGGCACTCGTACCCACATTTATGGCTGACACCATTTTATCGGGGAGATATCCCCAAGCAGAAGGAGTTTACCTAGGAGTTGGCTTCGTGCGCTCTCCTGAGGTTGGCGCATCATCCAATATTGGAGGTCATCATGTCGAGGGTGACGACTCAGGTTCAGATGTCGACTCGGAGGATGTCAACGAGTTCGTAGGTCGTCATACTCATGTGGAGGTCAGAGCGGAAGGGTCTGATCGTCACATAGTCATCCCGGGGGACTACAATTTGCTGCTGAATTGTGAGTAAGTGGCGTCTGTTTTAGCTCCTCTATGTGATGCCCCTAAAACGAGGTACTTAGGGCGATGAGCGACATGGAATTGTCTCAGAACATCACTGGTATGGCCTTGCGAGTAAGTGCCTTCTTTTCTTCTTCATCGTTGGGCTTGTGTGGCAATCGTCAACCTGTGTTTTGTTTCTAACTTCTCCTTTTCCTTTGTATCAGACCCTCATCACGGAGACTGAGCGAGAGCATCTGGAGAGGAGAAGGATGGCCATCTATGAGAAGATGTCGTCCAAGTATCAACGGTATCGTGCTAAGCACCGCGCGATGGCCGACATTTATAATCAGGACCCTGAATTTCAGTTGTTTCGCGAGGGGCTCAAACAGAGGGAGGACCAACTGGAGCGTAAGATCGAAGAGCTGAGGGAGCGGGATGAGGAGCTCATGAAGGTTGTCGCCCGTAATAGTGAACTCGAGGCTTCCCTTAAGGTGAAGGAGGACGAGCTTGAGTTGAGCAGGGGGTGATGGCGAAAATGCCGATCTGCAAGCAAAGGTGGCCAATTTGACCTCTGAATTGAGTGCGAAGGCGGTGGAGGTTGAGGGGCTTAAGGGCGAGCTGAACGTCGGTGCTGATAAGTTGGCGGCATCTGTTTCTGGAACTGCATCTTTGGAAAATGCCCTCCGTGTTTGTAGGTCAGAGCTGACTGAAGAGAAGGAGGCCTCTAATCGTAAGGTCGCGGGGCTTGAGGGGCGTGGTAAAGAGCTGGAGGCGGAGCTATATGCGTTGAATGGATAAGTGGCCTCGCTAAGGGAGAAGGATGCAAGTCGACGCTCTTAGCCTTCTATGTCTCGTGGCTCAGCCGATCCGGTCATGCCTCATCGTTTATATGAGTTGTGGGTCCTTGTTGAGGCTCGACTTGACGTGTACAAAGCTTTTCACGTCGAGGGGAGGGAAACTGAAGCGGAACTTCAGGCCGTGCATACTGAAGCTCGTGCAGCTCGTAAGGCATGCGGGTATGACCCTCTTACACTGGACGGGGATGCCATCACTCTGATGATGCGAACTGTCTTTGCTTCGGACTCTTGGTACGAGGATGCTTACCCCGCCGGGGATGACGTGTAATCTTTTGTTTGTATTTAATTTTGTTTTGGGGATTTTTTAGAGGGCGTGCTTTAGCCCGTTTGTAAGAATAGGTGTACATAATATTTTGATGTAATGTAGAATATATTTTGCCGATTTGTTGGTGTCTTTTGCAATGTCTATGGTATCCGGGATATCTGTCGAGTTGTTAAGTCGACTTAGCTTTTGAACGAGGTTGATCCCCTTTGTCGTCGATGGCCTTGGACATTGGGATATTGCTTCGAACTATCATTGAAGTAGGATCCTGTCATAGTTCGAACAAGGTCGAACTCATCTTTTAGTCGATGGCCTTGGCCATTGGGATGTTGCTTCGAACAGTCGTCGAAGTAGTATCCCATCGTAGTTTGAATGAGGTCGAACTTATATTTTCGTCGATGGCCTTGGCCATTTATCGTTGGAGGTTTGATCGTATTCCCGTAGGAAGACACATGTCGACTTTATTCATGCAATGGAGATTTGATTATATACTTGTAAGAATCACATGTCGACTCTGTATATACAATGGAGATTTGATTGTCTATATCCAGTCCCTCCATTACTTCGCCCCGGAGATCATGTCGACAGGCGGTGTAATGAACAATACTTCGAACCTCGAGACATCATCCTTGCCGCCTCACTAAAAACCTCACCGGGAAAACCCAATTGGGACACAACCTGGATGAGGGAAAAAGAGTACGACTTAGGTGGAACCTTCTTTCATAAGTGGAAGTATTTGAGATGGGCGACATTCCAATTGTTTTGGAGTAGTTTTCCCTTCATTGTCTCTAACTAGAATGCTCCTTTGTTTGCTGCAGCTGTGATTTTGTATGGTCCGTCCCAATTTGTTCCCAGTTTTCCCTCATTAGGGTCTTTTTCTGCTTGTGTTTTAGCCTTGAGGACGTAATCTCCACCTTTGAGCGGTTGCACTTTGGCCTTCTTGTTATAGTACCTTTCCACTTGTTGCTTCTGGGCTACCATTTTTATGTGGGCCATGTTTCTCCGTTCTTCGACTTCATCCAGCCCGTGTAGCCTACTTTTGTCATTGCTTGGTCCGCTCTCGTTGGAGTATCTCAAACTAAGCTCTCCGACGTCGACAAGTATAACTGCGTCAGTCCCCTAGGCTATTGAATATGGCGTCTCACCTGTACTGGTTTTTGGTATGGTACGGTATGCCCATAATACTTTCGGTAGTAGTTCCTGCCATAGCCCTTTGGCGTCCTCAAGCTTCTTTTTCAATATATTCAGTATTACTTTATTGGAGGATTTGGCTTGACCATTACCGGCGGGATGATATGGCGTGGAGAGTATTCGTTTGATGTGCCATTTCTCGAAAAACTCGATCGTTTTCATTCTGACAAACTGAGGTCCGTTGTCGCAGTTGATTTCTTTGGGGATGCTTAAACGACATATTATGTTTTTCCATATGAACGTGATGACCTCGTGCTCACGTATCTGCATGTAAGCACATGTTTCCACCCATTTAGAAAAGTAATCAGTTAAAACCAAAAGGAAACGTACCTTACCTCGTCCGGCTTGGAGGGGTCTGACTATATCCATTCCCCACTTTATGAATGGCCATGGTGAAGTGACAGAATAAAGGAGTTCCCCTTCTTGATGTATCATAGGGGCGTACTTCTGACACTGTTCACATCTTCTGACGTAGTCCGCGACTTCTTTTTTCATGGTGGGCCAGTAGTATCCAGTGCGGATGAGGCAGCAGACGAGGGTGCGGTTTTCCATGTGGGAGCTGCAATGCCCTTCGTGTACTTCTTCCAGTACTCGTCTTGTTTGGTTTGGCCGAAGTCATTTGGCCAAGGGGCCGTCGAACGTTCTTTTGTAGAGATCACCATTTACAAGGTTGTATCTGGTTGTCTGTATCTGAAGATTTTTGGCTTCTTTCTTGTCTTGCGGGAGCGTTCCATCCTACAAATATGCTACGAGACGGTTGCGCCAGTCCCAAGTCAGGCTTACAGAATGTACCTCGACGTGGTCTATTGCGTAATGGAGAAGGGTGACCATGTTTTCCTTGTTGATATTTTTGGTGGCTGCCGCTAGCTTGGCGAGGTTGTCTGCTTCAATATTCTGCGTCCTGGGTATTTGGTCGAGGCGACATTCATCGAATTCTGGCAGCAGTTTGTGAATTTCCGACTGGTACTTTTGTAGTCTCTGTTCTTTGATTTGGAAAGTCCAAGTGAATTGGTTTACCACGAGTTTAGAGTCGCAATGGAAGACGAGTCGTCGGGCGCCGTATTTGAGGGCTAATTTTAATCCTACAATCATAGCTTCATACTCGGCCTCATTGTTAGTCATCTTGGGGCATCGTATGAACTGGCGAATTATTTCACCCATAGGAACTTCGAGGGCGAGTCCCAATCTCGATCCCGAGGCATTAGAAGGGTCGTCGGTGTAGAGGACCTAGAGGTCGGTGTGTGCGAAAGTGCGGAGTGCTTCCTGCTCTACTTCAGGCAATATTTCCGCGCTAGAATCAGCGACAAAATCGGCGAGCACCTGCGACTTAATGGTAGTCTGTGGTTGGTATGTTATATCATGCTCGCTTAGTTCTATGGCCAAATTGGCCAATCTACCCGATAACTCGGGTTTGTGTAGGATACCCCTTAGGGGGAAGGTTGTCACCACTTTTATAGGATGACATTGAAAATATGGTCTAAGCTTTCGTGAAGCTACGACTAATGCCAAAGCTAGTTTTTCAAGGTATGGGTACCTTGTTTCAGCGTCGATTAAGGTTTTGCTGATATAGTAAATCGGAGATTGTGTACCTTCGTTTTTGCGGACCAAGACTGCGCTTACCACGACTTCGGAGACCACTAGATACACAAGTAGACATTCACCTGGGTCTGCCTTGACGCGTAGGGGTGGCAAAGATAGATACGCTTTCAGTTTTCTCAGGGCGTCGATGCATTCTGTGTTCCATTACAGTCTGTGGTCTTTCCGTAGCACATTGAAGAATTTATGGCATCTATCCGATGATCGTGAAATGAACCTCAATAGGGAGGCTATTCGTCCTATTAATTTCTGCACATGCTTTTTGCTGGTCAGTAACTTCGGTATTCCTTCAATGGCTCTGATCTGGTCCGGGTTGACCTCAATACCCCTTTGTGACACTAGAAAACCAAGGAACTTTCCTGAAGTTACGCCGAAGGCGCATTTTTCGGAATTCAGCTTCATCCCGTATTGCCTCAATATCTCGAAGGCCTCCTTCAGATGGCCAATGTGATCTTCTTTCTTTGTTGATTTTACTAGCATGTCGTCGATGTAAACCTCCATGGTCTTACCGAGTTGTTCTTTGAACATCTTGGTGACTAATCGTTGATATGTCGCCCCCGCATTCTTGAGTCTGAACGGCATCACCTTGTAGCAGTACGTTCCTCCGTGAGTGATGAAAGTGGTCTTTTCTTGATCTTCTTCAGCCATTAGAATTTGGTTGTAACTGGAATAGGCGTCCAAAAAGCTTAGTATTCCGTGCCTCGCTATTGCGTTGATGAGCTGATCGATGTGCGATAATGGAAAGAAATCTTTCGGGCATGCTTTGTTCAGGTCGGTGAAGTCAACACACATCTGCCATTTCCCGTTCTTCTTTTTTACCATCACCACATTGGCAACCTATTGGGGGTATTTCGACTCTCTGATGGAACCATTGGAGAGTAATTTATCAACCTCCTCGTTGACCGCCTCATTAATGGTAGCATTGAACTTTCTCCTAATTTGGCGTACCGGCAGGTAAAGAGGATCAATGTTCAGCCTGTGTATGGCGATATCCCTTGGGATTCCTGGCATATCTGAGTGGGAAAAGGCAAACAAATCGGCGTTGTTAGTTAAGAACTCACAAAATTTACCTGGTTCCGAGAGGTTGTGTCCGACATAAGCCTTTTTCGTGCTATCGGTATTGTCCAATTGAATGGGATCAAGATCTTCTACGGTTACTTTGCAAGCTTCTATGACGTCCGGGTCTATGATGTCTTCTACATGTGCGTCGGGTTTGGTTCCCGACATGGCTGATTGCTATGCCTCCGCACTTGCCTCTTTTAGCTATTTGGTGTATGTTCAATCTTGGGCTATCCGGTAGCCTTCTTGGGCGGTGCGTGGCTCGCCTTGGATGCTGAATATCCCCCATGGGTGGGAAATTTGATTAATTGATAGAAACTTGACAGGACGGCGTGCATGGCGTGTATCCATGGTCGTACTATGATGGCATTGTAGGTTGTTTCTTGGTTCATGATATGGAATGTCGTTTCCAGGGTGACTCCTCCTGCCAGGACTGGCAACACTATTTCCCCAGAGGTTCGTTCCACTGCATTATTAAAACTCGTTAGTGTTATGCAACGCGGTATTATTTTATCCTCAAGCCTCATCTGCATGAGAACTCGTGGCTGAACAACACACGCGTCGCTTCCGTCATCCACCATTATTTTTTTTTACATTGGTATCTGCGATGCGTAAAGTTATAACCAAAGCATCATAGTGAGGGAAAGACAAACCATAGGTATCCGACTTATCAAAGATGATACTGTCTTCGAGGCCGTCATACCGTTCGTGGGAAACCGTCCATTTCAGTTTATGTGTGGTGGTGAATTTCACATGGTTGATTATCATATCGTCGCCGCCGCCGATGATCATTTGTATGGTACTAGCTAGTGATGGTGGTTTTGGAGGTCCTTAAGGTTGATCGCATTCACGAGCGAAGTTGGTCCTTCCTCGGTCGCTCAGCAGTTCTTTCAGGTATCCCTGGTTTAATATTCTTACCACTTCTTGTCGCAGACCTATGCAGTCTTCGGTCTTGTGTCCTCTTTCCTGGTGGAATTCACACAGATTGTTCGACCTCCTGGTGCTCGGATCCAACATCATCCTTTGCGGCCACTGCACCTTCGTGCTGAGCTTTTCCAGTGCGTACACTATTTTTGAAGGAGAAACACAAAAGTTATGAGCAGATAACAGTGGAGGCATACCTCTTTCGTTTCGGGGGGGTGCAGTATGTCGAGGTGCGGCGTCTGCATGTCGTGGAGGAGGTGGATTGGGTGTTCGGATATAGGGCTGGTGCCTTCTCGGTTGAAACGTGGTAGTTGATCCATTCGACCGTCATTGCGGCGATCTCTCCTTGTCTCGGTTTGAACTGATGTTAATCGCTCGAGCGGACCGTTCAGGTCATCCTCATTTGCCCTCACTTCGGCGCAATAGGCAATATGGATCACTTCCCATGTGGTGGGGGGTACTTCATGAGTCTACTTAGTAGCTTTTTGGTTGCTTTTGACCCGTTTCTATTCAGCCCATTTTGAAAGGCTTTTACTGCCATCCCTTCTGACACGTTCGATAGGCTCATCCTTACCTTGTTGAATCGGGCTAGGAAATCCAGAAGTCCCTCGCCCGTCGTTTGCCTGACGTCGAAGATATCGTTGACCCTGGCCTCTGCCTTTTTCGCCCCTGCGTGAGTGGTGGCGAACTTATCTGCCATCTCTTCGAATGTTGATATCGATCGCTGTGAGCACGTGATTTTTGCCCTATAGGAATTGTCCCCATAAAATATAAGAAAATAATTTTTTTTCAATTTTTGCAATTTTATAGGATTTTGTGAGAATCTGTATTAATTGTTTGCATTTTGTGAACGTTCGATTTTTATTAAAATAGTAAAAATAAAAAAAATATCATGCATTGCATTTAGGTTGTGTTTTTATATTTTAGGATTACTTAGTTAATTATTTGTTGCTTGAAAAAATAAAAATTACAAAAATAGCCCATTTTATATTTTTACCTTTTAAGTGCTAGATTATTGATTTTTCTTTTTGAGTTAGGATCAAGGAATTTTTATAATTTTTAGGAAATTGGTTAATTTTATAATCTTAGATTAATTTAGGAATTTAATTTAGATTTTAATTAATTAAAGAAAGAAAAAACAATAAAAAGAAACGAGAATTGAAAAACTTGGTTTTAAATCCAATTTGGGCCAATTAAGCTGAAGCCCAAACAATTTTTTGCCCAGATCTGCCCTGTTAACCCGGTCCAGCGGCAAGACGATGTCGTTTGGCGTCATTAAATCCTGGCCTTTCATCCCCGATGATTTAACGGACCGGAACTCCCCTCTCATTTCCTATATAACTATCCTAACACCCCCATACCCTAGAGACCCCCTTCACTCTTCACCTCCCCGTCTCTAACCTCCTAACCCCAGCCGCCCTAAGCTCCTCTCAAACCAAACAACCTGAACCCTAGACGCCGCCTACCGGAGATCATTTCATGGCGGCGGCCGGTCTCCAAATCACTCCAAAATCACACCAAACACTCCTCACTTCCTCTTCTTTCCAGATCCCCAAATCAATCCCCCCGAATCCCTCTCAAATTTCGCCAATTTCAAATCTGGGGACATGCAAACCCTAAATATGAGCTTTTAAGACGATTTGAGCAGGAAATTGGTGTTAATCGTCTGTTCTCAATAGGAACTGTTATTTAACACCTATTTTTGATTTAAATCGGAAAATGACGGGTCCCGCCGGAGCCACTATCATTCGTGCAGTAGGTATCTATTCTTCTTTTTTTTTTTTTTTTTCATTATCTTTCTCTTTTTCTTTATCTTCTTCTCTTTTTCATTACTCCGTTTTCTTCTAGTTTTCTTTTCTTTGACCAAAATAAAAGAGATTCAGGAAGCTATAATCTATGGGTCATTAGGGTTTTTCTCGCGCTTAGTTAGGGCTCATCAATTTATGCATTTTCATTAGAATCATCAGTTGGTCAAATTTTTCGGCTAGGGTTTTTTAATTTGTTTTAGTTCGTGTTTAATTAATTTAACTACTGTAGTCCATTGTTAGTTTTAGGCATCTTTGCTGTCTTGATGTTCATAATTGCTTAATTAATTAGCGTTTAAAATAGGTTGGTTTAATGTTTGCTTAATTAGCCTATGTTTAATTCTATTTCATGTTTATCTGGCATTGATTGTCTGCGTATGCTCATTATCAAAATGTCAGTCCAAAGAGCATTGAGAGTTCATTATGAATCTTGAGGTTTAGGTTTATTTATTTTAAAGATATGAGATGTTCAACGTTTAGTTTTATTGGTCTTTCTGTTTGATCTCATTTGTTGATATCTGTTCGCTTATTTCTATTTGACATAAATCCTGTAGAAAATTATAGGGTCGTAATTGAACAAATGGAAACTTATGGGTTAATTTTGGACACAGAAATAGGATTTTCAGATAAGGCTTGGTATAAGAAGTTTCTAGAACCTGGGGGAGTTGTCCCCATTTGGTTAACACAAAAATGCTGAGCCAATAAGGGATATCCAGCTGTCCAGGTGGTTAAAAATGTCTTTTCAGGCTGAGAGAATATTTTCTTAATTGGTTTAGAGCACATGACCTTAGAGGTCTATAAAAGGGTGCCCTTCCTTCACTCAGAAACCAGATTTAAAGCATCATTCTCTGCACTAAAAGTTCTTCATTGTTAGCTAAAAACTTTTCTGATTTTCACAAGAAAACTAGAAAAAATTCTTTGAAATTTTCAAACTCCAAAAGGGCTGAAGCATGATTTAAATTCTGGAAGCTGTGGTTGATGTTATTGTGTTGTTTTTCTCACATTGTGGCTGAAATTCTCATGTTTTGTTTTGCTTTGGTGTCCAAGTACCTTTTGGACTTTAAATGACTTGTGAATTGCAAGTCTGAAATATGTAATCAAATGTGAAGATTGAATGATATATTGCTGCCAGATGAAATTTGTTCACATGTTTTATTTTAAGTTCATTTAGTCCTTGTAGTACTGTTAGTTTTCCTTTATGTGTTTTCCATTTGTTCATGTCACTGATTTTGTATCTCGACTTCAAGTGTAGTTTGGAGTCCTCTACTGTGTTGATTTGTGACTTAAATTTGTTGGGTTTGCTTAGATCTATTTAGGTCAGTGTTGATTCTCAGTCTATGACTAGTCCATAATATGCTTTCGTTGGTTTCAGAAGTGAACTTTCAGTTTCTTTACATGTGTTTCCCCTTGAGCTACCCAACTCTTTATTAACTTCTGGTTTCTCTCAGCTGTACTAAGACAAAGCAGTAGTCTAGTAGGGATTTTTATATGTTAAGGTAAGGATTAGTCCACTGATTCCTTTAAGTTTAAAAAGTTGATTTAGCCTTCGTGTATGTTGATTTTGGCTGCTGAATCTGCATAGTTTAATCATTTAATTTCAGCATTGCTAGAGTACTCTGTTGATATGAGAATTAGTAGGTTTAATGAGTAGTTTTAAATCCATGTTCATTTTACCACTGATTGTAGTATGTTGTCAAATTTAATTCACAATCTGGTTGTTCATGTCTGGTGTTCTCGTATCATGTTTCTGTAGTTCTTAAGGGCAATTGGGCCCAGTTTGGGCCTGTATGAGGCCGCCAGTTTAGGAATGGGTTTAGCTTTTGCTTTTTGTTATTTTCTCTCTTTGGGCTCAATTCTGAGCCCTATCCGGCACTATCAAATTGTCAAAATCTTTAAATAATAGGGAAACTACTGCTGGCCCAGAATCCCTTTAAACAACTAAGCACCTAGTATTAATTAAAATGTGCTTATAACAACTGAGCCGTATCCGACACTATCAAATTGTCAAAATCTTTAAATAATAGGGAAACTATTGCTAGCCCAGAATCCCTTTAAACAACTAAGCACCTAGTATTAATTAAAATGTGCTTATAACAAGGAGAATTAAGTTAAACTCTGATCCGGATTAAGATCTGGATCTCTTTTAGGCCGTTTTCTATCAAATGTAATTCTAGAAAATAGATTGGGGTGTGTCATTTTATTTAAATTACTCATGGCCCTCACAAATTTTATAACTAGATATTAACAATGAATATTCGTAGAAAGGCCTTTAGGCGCGTTTAAAATACAATTGTGATTGTGTACACATTCGCGTGACATAATTACGATTCTAAAAACCAAATCGGAGTATGCGTTCGCGCAACTTCGACCAAACCTTTTCGTAATAATAAATTTGTTATCAATATAGTCCGCTCTAATATAGTTCTTTAAAATAGACTGAGGTGTGTCATCCACAATTGCATCACTTATGGCCCTCTTATTAAGTCTTGTAAAAATAATATTCGTAGTTTGCTTTAGGCGCGAATTAATCTATCATCGTGATTGTGGACACGTTCGCGTGACATAATTACGATTCTTAAAAACAAAATCAGAGTATGCGTTCGCGCAACTTCGACTAAACTTTCTTAATAATAATAAAAAGTTATTAACTGTGGACACGTACGCATGACATGATTTTTGACGCACCAAACAAATGGATACATGTACACGTGACTCATTTTAAAGTTAATTTCTTAAACTAAAAGAGGAAAATACACATAGGTTCTAAAATAAGTAATTAAACAATTGATTGCCTAACACCTTCTCCCAGGTTAACAGAATTCCTTACCCGGATTTCTGTGTTTCGCAGACATTAATACATAGTCAAATCTCCTCGATTCGGGATTCTAAACTGGTGACTTGGGACACCATTAACTATCCCAAGTGGCGACTCTGATCTTAAATAATAATCTTGTTTCGATTGTCACTTAAATTAGAAAAAACTCTCTTATACCCTCTTCAGGATAGTAAAAAGGAGGTGTGACAATCGCGCCGGTAGTTGGGAATACCATGTCAATGCTCCCCCTGTCAGAGTTTCGCCAAACTTTTTCAGCAGTACAGATGACACTTGTTCCTTTGATAAATCGTTACCTTTTACTGCGGTAACATAATGGATTAAGTGATCCTCCGGGTCCATGGTGCCATAATATATTTTCAAATATGGCGGCATTTTGAAGGTCTTCGGAATAGAATGGGGAGTTTCCCCTTCGCTATATGGCTATTCGACGAATCGGCCTCCATCGCATTTTGGTAACAACTTCGGAGCGTCTGGTATTTTATTCAACCCTTTCCTGATGTTCCTTCATCTGGTCGCAGAGTGTTTTGTTCTTGTTTTCCATCTCTTCCATTTTCTTTAAGATGGCCGTATGTGCATTGTTTCCTTCATCAACAATAGTACGGGTGTTACCTGTTCGTGTAGCGTTTGGCTCATCGGCAACAACTGCGGTTTCTGAGGGTAATATGTCTTCGATATCTCTCTGAACGGGTTTCTCGAGCATGCTGCTCAAGGTGTTTGTCACCATTCTTCTAATAGCCTTTTCACGGCCGATGGCGCTTCTCGTGCTGCAGTTGTTGAGGTTTCCCTCTCGTGCAAGATCGTTAGATCGTCGTGCGGGGGAGGTGAGATCTCTCCCTCAGGTGTAACACTTGGTGTAGCGTTTTCGTTATCTTCTCCACTAGCTTCGTTGAGGAAATTCAGGAGGTTGTTTGTGATACCCACTATTGCCTTTAGCCTTGCTTCTTCCTTTCCCGCCATTGTTGTCCTTTATGAAGCTAAAGAAAAGTGATTATTTCTTTCAAGAATCTAGATGAAAACTACGATTTCAACTATAGAAATCTCCACAGACGGCGCCAAATTGTTCGACTCAAAAGATAACCAAATTGTTTGACTCAAAAGATATCGAAACCTTTTTGAACAAATCAATTAAAATTGAAGGGGTAAATCTTAGCTAAGTATAATTATCTCTAGATTGGAAGATAAGTAAGAAGAAGATGGGTAATAAGATTTCTTTATCGATCTAAATCAGTAAAATCCTTTCAAGAACACTTCTCATTCATAAGTAGAATTGTGGCCAGTATTCTCGATGCCCCCTTTATAAAGTTATGGTTCGCTATATATATAGGGAGTGAGTCCCTTCTAAGCTGTAAAAGACAGATTATAAGGAATATTCGAAGGAATATTCTTAGTATCCCCTAACGGGCCTATATTATTACAAGGGTCGTATAATCTCTTGTTTGTCTCAAGGTCGTCCTCTGCAAGGCGTCCGATTATGGGGAACTCGCCGTTTCGTCGATGATCGTGGTTGTTCAAATTTGGACCCATACAATGTCATGGTGGACGAAGTAGTCAGTACTTGTATAAAATTGTAGAAGGCAATTAGCAATCGGTGTAATAGTCAATGTGCGTGTAAATTAGTCCGAACATCATAAAAATATAATTAACAGTACAAAGAATAAAAAGATTTCTGTTTCCAATCTCTCAGCCTTCTTATACTTGGGCCACGCCAATATGCAATATACAAGTTACAACGATACAGAATAATGGGCTGTGGAGTACAAAGAAGTTGAGGATAGTGGATACTGACCAGTTGTAGGTCTCAACACAAGTTCCCCGCACCGAGTTACGTATTACCCACCACGTTTTGGTGTAACGTCCATGTCGTGGCGAGATGGTTTTAGTGACCAGTTGTAGGTCTCAACACAAGTTCCCCGCACCGAGTTACGTATTACCCACCACGTTTTGGTGTAACGTCCATGTCGTGGCGAGATGGTTTGAGTAACAAGTGTATCGTGCATGTGTGCATGTGCGTATTAGCTAACACGTGCCATGATACGTGGCATAACTACTCATCCACTTGTAAAAGAAAAGAACAAATCAATTTCTTGTTTTGTTTTTCTCCGAGAAAAACTGATCCGAAAAAAAGAAAAAAAAAACATGCAAATTAAACTAGTTGCATGATGAACAAGGAAGTAATATATAATGAGAAGTCAGGGATTCCCTCGTTGACGATCATGATTGATTCCCCATCTACGGATGCCGAATTGCAAATGCGCCGCTGCGATCAAGAATTCCACCGCTTGCTGTGGCGACAAAAGTTGCACCAAATTCTCTATGGTTTTCATTCTCAGTTTGTCCGCCCTCTCTAAAATGCTCACCAGCCCTTCCATTTTTGCATCTATATCTCCCATCAACCCAATTACTTCACTTGCACCATCCTGCATGTAACATATGAAAAAAAATCACACACATTAATTATTTGCAATTCTGGACTTAAATAGAGTGGAAATTAATTGATGAGTCATATACTAATATAATTGAGGTTCTTAGATTCAACCTCAAACAACTCAAATTAAATACGCGGCTATAGGTATTGTAAGTGATAGAGTGGCCTACCAGGAGATTCAGCCGATTGATATGAAAAAATTAAAACAGAGATGAGTATATGGATGTGCATGCCTGCCAATCGGAGAGTTCATCAGCAATAGCATTTTCTTCCTGAACAGCTTGACATTGAAGTTCACTGACACGGCGGAGTTGGTCGGGAGAGAGATCACCGAGATCGCCGTAGCGGAGGCCGCGTAGAATGTCGATGATATGGGACTCGAATAAAACGCTGGATTCAGTGTAGATAAGGTGGAAAGCGGTGGTGGGTCGCCAACCGGAAATCCAGTGGAGAGAACGTTCAAGAGAAGTGCACCAAGGTGCAGAAAAAACGGAGAGGATATCATTTTTTGCAGCCAAGGACTTGACTCGGTAGTACTCGGAGTAGTGGGACATGACTTTTTGAACAAGCTGTTGGTGCAACTCGTGGTGTTGGTCATTGGTGGCGGGTCTTGGGGCTTGGCTCAGTTGATGTACCATTCCTTTGAGCTGCTCAAACCATGTTTCATAGAATAGTTGGAAGCTCATCCTTCCTTTTCTTCCTTCCTTGTGTTTTTAGTTTCTTACTTTCGAGTGGTAAGAGAGGTGTGTGTTCAAGTGTAGGTGACTGCAGTCTTTATCTTCTATCTATAATTAACAGCAGAAGACAAAAGCACCAAGCCAAATGACAAAATAATAGAAAGACATTAGTTATTAAATTAGTTATTGATTATTATTTTTAATTTAAATATATCTAAAAAATTAAAATAATTAAAAAAACTACCATATATATATATATATATATATATATTAATTGGTTACTTTAATTTAATTAATAAATATATATTTCTTATCTATATCTATATTAATAATTAACTATAATAAAAAAAATAACTACCCATTCAAATCTCTATAATTAAAAGCAGAAGACAAAAGTATCTCATGAAGCCAAATGGCAAAACAATAGAATGACACATGACATAATTAGTTATTAAATTAGTTATTGATTATTCTTTTTAATTTAAATATATCTAAAAAATGAAAATAATTAAAAAAACTACCACATATATATATAATTGGTTATATATATATATATATATATATATATATATATATATATATATATATATATATATATATATATATATATATATATATTAATTGGTTACTTTAATTTAATTAATAAATATATATTTCTTATCTATATCTATATTAATAATTAACTATAATAAAAAAATAAAAATAAAAATATATAAAAAATAACTACCCATTCAAATTGGGTGGGAGTAGTTTCAAGTTGGAAATTTTGAATTATTTTAAAATCAAAAAGAAAAAAAATAAGCTATAAAAAACGGAAAAAAACAGAAGAAAAACTACTCATTCAAATCGGGGAGTAGTTTCAAGTTGGTGTTTTAAAATAATTTTAAAATAAAAATAGATATCTTATAATTAACTTATTCTATAATTAAAAGCAGAAGACAAAAGCACCTCATGAAGCCAAATGGCAGAACAATAGAATGACACATGACATAATTAGTTATTAAATTAGTTATTGGTTATTCTTTTTAATTTAAATATATTTAAAAAATGAAAATAATTAAAAAAACTACCATATATATATATAATTGGTTATATATATATATATATATATATATATATATATATATATATATATATATATATATATATATATTGGTTACTTTAATTTAATTAATAAATATATATTTCTTATCTATATCTATATTAATAATTAACTATAATAAAAAAAATAAAAATAAAATAAAATATATAAAAAAATAACTACCCATTCAAATTGGGTGGGAGTAGTTTCAAGTTGAAATTTTTAAATTATTTTAAAATCAATAAGCAAAAAAAAAATATATAAAAACGAAAAAAAACAGAAGAAAAACTACTCATTCAAATCGGGGAGTAGTTTCAAGTTGGTGTTTTAAAATAATATTAAAATAAAAATAGATATCTTATAATTAACTATAATAAAAAAAATATAAATATATAAGAAAATAACTACCCATTCAAATTGGTAGTTATTTTTAATTAATTAGTTATTGGTTATTATTTTTGAATTTAAATATAATATAAGAAAATAACTACCCATTCAAATTGGTAGTTATTTTTAATTAATAATTAGTTATTGGTTACTTTATTTAAATTAATAAATATAGATATCTTATAATTAACTATAATATAAAAACAAAAATATAAATATATAAAAAAATAACTACCCATTCAAATTGGGTGGGAGTATTTTCAAGTTGGAGCTTTTAAATTATTTTTTTTTAAAAAGCAAAAAAAAAACTATAAAAAACGAAAAAAAAGAGAAGAAAAACTACCCATCCAAATCGGGAGTTGTTTCAAATGTGAAATTTAAAATAAAAAACGAAACTAAAAAAATAACAAAAAAAAAGAGAAGAAAAACAACTCATTCAAATCAAGGAGTAGTTTCAAGTTGGTGTTTTAAAATAATTTTAAAATAAAAAAAGATATCTTATAATTAACTATAAAAAAAAGAATATAAATATATAAGAAAATAACTACCCATTCAAATTGGTAGTTATTTTTAATTAATAATTAGTTATTGGTTATTATTTTTGAATTTAAATATATATAAAAACAAAAATAAAAAAAATACAAAACTACTAGGTTTTTCTTTTTAATTTAAATATATCTAAATCTATCTATAATTAAAAGCAGAAGACAAAAGCACCTCATGAAGCCAAATGGCAAAACAATAGAATGACACATGGCATAATTAGTTATAAAATTAGTTATTGGTTATTCTTTTTAATTTAAATATATCTAAAAATGAAAATAATTAAAAAACTACCATATATATGTATATGTATATGTATATATATATATATATATATATATATATATATATATATATATATATATATTAATTGGTTACTTTAATTTAATTAATAAATATAGATTTCTTATCTATATCTATATTAATAATTAACTATAATAAAAAAAATAAAAAAATATATATAAAAAAATAACTACCCATTCAAATTGTGTGGGAGTAGTTTCAAGTTGGAAATTTTAAATTATTTTAAAATAAAAAAGCTATAAAAATGTTAGTTTAACGAAATTAAAAAAACGAAATTAAAAAAATAATAAATTATCAATTCAAATTGGGGAGTAGTTTTAAGTTGGAGTTTTAAAATTATTTGAAAATAAAAAAACAAAAATAAAGAAATAAAAAAACTTCAGAGAAAAATATTAAATAACGTAATATGCTAATGAAACTTTCTATTTACAATGTAGTAGCATTAAATATTTGAAAATATAATTAAGAAAAATACATAACAAAAAAGTTATTCGATGTGCTGCCTGTATAAGTCCCGTTAGTTTAACAAAAATTTTATTCACTAAAATTTAGATAATTTAGATAATATTATTAAGACAACAGAATCTATATATTACTAAAAGAAGAGGAAAAAGCCCTTTCGTTAAGTCAAGTGGCAGCTTAAAAATAAGCCACATGACATAATTAGTTACTAAATTTATTATTTAGTTAATAATTAATTATTGGTTATTCTTTTTAAATTTAAATATATATAAAAAATGAAAATAATAAAAAAATATAAAACTACCATATATATATATATATATATATATATATATATATATATATATATATATATATATATATATATATATATTAATTGATTACTTTATTTGAATTAATAAATATAGATATCTTATAATTAACTATATAAAAAACGAAAATATAAATATAAAAAAAAACTACCCATTCAAATTGGGTGGGAGTAGTTTCAAGTTGGAGTTTTTAAATTATTTTAAAATAAAAAAGCAAAAAAAAAATCTATAAAAAAAAAAAAGAAGAAGAAAAACTACCCATTCAAATCGGGGAGTAGTTTCAAGTTGGAGTTTTAAAATAATTTTAAAATAAAAATAGATATCTTATAATTAACTATAATTAGAAAATGAAAATATAAATATATAAAAAAGTAACTACCCGTTCAAATTGGGTGGGAGTAGTTTCAAGTTGGAGTTTTTAAATTATTTTAAAATAAAAAAGCTATAAAAAACGAAGAAAAAAGAAAAAAAACTATCCATTCAAATTGGGGAGTAGTTCAAGTTGGAGTTTTAATATAATTTTAATATAAAAAACAAAATTAAAAAATAATAAATTACTAATTCAAATTGAGGAGTAGTTTTAAGTTGGAGTTTTAAAATTATTTAAAAATAAAAAAACAAAAATAAAGTAATAAAAAAAACTTCAGAGAAAAATATTAAATAACGTAATATGCTAATGAAACTTTCTATTAACAAAGTAATAGTATTAAATATTGAAAGATATAATAAAGAAAAATACATAACAAAAACGTTATTCGATGCGCTGCCTGTATAAGTCCCGTTAGTTTAACATAGATTTTATTCACTAAAATTTAGATAATATTATTAAGAACAACAGAATAAAATTTAAAATAAAAAAAAATTCAATAGTAATAAATTATATATCTTCTCATATATTACAAAAAGAAAGCGAATATTAAATATTGTTTAATATAATAAAAAAAATAGAACAAAAAAGTTATTCACTGACTATATAAGTACGTTTGATTTAATAGAGATTTCATTATTGAGTATATCGTATTGACAAACAAGATGACAATTGAATTTTATTAAAGCAATACAATCTAATAGGATCAAACAAGCCTGATCATAATTTAATTTAATTAATATTTTTTTAATATTGACCGCGCATGGCGCGGGTAGATTAAAAGTGGTGGAGAGAGTGGTTTCTTGGGAAAGGCCCCTAACGCTTTTCTAGCTGGAAAAAACATCTGTTACCTTAATATTTTTTAAAATTAAATGCGGACAATAAGGTACTGTAAGATAGTGGTACTTCCTCGAAGGTACTGTAAGATAGTATTCCTGCGGTATTTTATCTGCCACTTTAGTTTTAAAAAGTTGTTTCCGAATATTTAATTTGTTACTCCTACTTTAGAGAACTAATGACGTTTCAATCATTTTTTTTGGCTAGTTCTACTCTTACTATTCTAAAAAAGGCATATCAGTAATTGCTTATTTAATGAGATCAGAGGAATTATACCAAATACTCATTTAATTTATGTGTTTTATTTATCTGTTTAGCCTGTTTTTGCAATATTTAGCTAGCTTAGTAAATATTAGGCAGGAGACCTACAGGAAGCGGGTTTAATTTGGATCAATAACGACTTGTGTTATCGGTAAAGATGTCTAACGGGTCGGGTCAACTCGCTTCCGGACAGGTCCAGACTGGTTGAAATCGGAACCGGCCCGGACTGGTACAATGGGGTGGGTTAATAGGGTAAGGGGGATTGGTCCGTTTACCTTCGTGCAACCGGTTAACAGGACCGGTCAACGGTATTTAGGGGATTGGTCCGTTTACCTTCGTGCAACCGGTTAACAGGACCGGTCAACGGTATTTATAGTAGATCTAGTTAACCGGCCCGGACCGGCCCAGACAGGTATAACAGCTACTTTCATTTTTTTAAAATGTTTCTACTTTCTGACCGTTGGCCCAACGGTTGTTTTGCACATATAGCCCTTTTTTGAGCCATTTTTTTTTTAAAATTTAACACTTTTTGTAATTACTAATTTAGCCCTTCGAAAAACTATAAATACACCCTCCCTCCTCTTCATTTCTTCACTCATCCCTCACTTTTCAAACCAAATTCTCAATTCAAGTTAAATCATGCCCCGTACTTCTAAAGTGCACTCATATGTTTGTGAACACTTTGAGGTGGTAGAAGAAAATGAAGAAGTTCACAAAGTAAAGTGCAAGAAATGTGGTCGAGTCATAAATCTTCATCCAAAGTGTGTGGCACAGGCTGTTTAAGGAGGCATATGAAGAGTTGTCTTGAGCGTCCTCCAGAAATTCGTATTTAAGTTGATTTGAGATAATTTGTGTTATTTTAAAATTATTAGACGTATTTATGCTTAATATGTTAGTTTGTTAGATTAATTTGAAGTATTATTATGCATGAAAATTTAATTTTACTCTTTTTTCATTAATTTACTTGTTAAATGCAAATTTTAATTTGTAATTTTGAAATAAATGTAGCACTTGCAATTTATAAGTGTAATTTTTCCTATCTTCATTATATTCTTTATATTTTTACTTTATATTAGTATAACATACAATAGTTATACAAAATACACTAACCCGGCCCGGGCAAACGCTTACGGTTCATTTTTTACCCGGATAAACCCGAACTCGTTAAGTCCGGTAACTCCTAACCGTAATCGGTCTGGTTCGTAACCTGTACGGTTCCAATATTTTCCTACCCAACCCGCCCCGGCCCACCTGTTAGACGCCCTTAGTTATCGGTCGTCGGAAATCTTCACGAAGTGGATTCATTCCCTTTGTCCACAACTACTACCCTCTCTAAGATGCAGAGAATCTAACCCTAGCCGTCGTTTGTTTCACAGAAGAAACAATAGGAAAAAACCTTCTTGTTACACTCATATATATATATATATATATATATATATATATATATATATATATATATATATATATATATATATATATATATATATATATATATATATTAGTTAGTTAAGAGGATGATTTATTAATGAGCTTATGGGCCATCCAACACTGTTTATGGATGGTAAAATTAGCACGTGCTAGCCAGTGTTCGGACTGGTCATTCAAAAATAGCCGGCATTTGCAAAGTCATTGAAAAATAGCCACTATTTGCTGTAACACGGAAAGTTCCATCATAATATACTGGAGATCGGTGCACCTGTGTTTGAACTTCTAGCATATTATGCTGGAACTCCAACATGCGAAAAGTTCCATATAATATACTGGAGTTTGGTGCACCGGTGCTCCAATCTCAAGTATATTTTGCTACATTGGTATATTATACTGGAGTATTTTTTCGGATTTTAAACAGTGTTTTCGTTCAGATTTATCTTTACATGAAAAGTGGTTAAATTTCGATTACTTTTGAAACTATGACTATTTTTGAATGACCACTTGTAAATATGGCTATTTTTGAATTTCTCCCTTATGGATGGATCTGACCCAATAATATTTTTCCATAATTTTTAAAAGAATATCCTTTTTTATATTTAGAAACTTTTTAACTCTAACTTTTCACATGACATATCTAAGATCATAAGATTCAAGGACACTTTTGATATACTAAATGCATCTTTAATTTTAAATTACAAAATTTAAAAGTCTTTCTTAGTTTTTTAAACTCGTTGTGCAATCGAACTAATAATCTGTTTGGCCAAGATTTTTTTGGGGAAAAAAGTATTTTTAGCTAGAAGCAGAAGCAGTTTTTAAGAAGCAGAAAAAGTAGCTTCTCCTCAGAAGCTAAAGCAGTTTTGACTTTTCTTCGTACCAAAAATACCCTTAATAAAATATTATATATACCAAAATAACCTTACTTAATTTAAACTATTAAGTAATATATAATGACTTTTCGGATGAATTTTCATATTTTTGTTAAATAATTTTTGATATATTTAAATTATCTTGAATAAAGTACTTTTCAATTTTATTTTTATATTTCTCTTAAATAAAATAAAAAATTTAATTATTATTTTTAATAAATAAATATTTGTGATTATTTATTATCTTTTTTTATAGTAATATGTGATTATTTATTATCTACTTATATGATATTAATTATTAAGTAAATCCTTTCATGTCGTTATTTGTAATTTGACATTTAAATGCACATTTTGTGAAAAGTTTAGACAAACACAAATTGTTGTTTAATAGTGTTTTTCAAATTGATAAGCCAAATACAAATTGCTTTTCTCTAAAAGTACTTTTTCAAAAAATACTAATCTAAATAAGCTGATTTTCCAACTTGGGCAAACTATCATAAAAGACTATATTATAAGTTGAAGCGGAGAGAATACTACTTACTTTTTATGACGCAGCATTCTTAATGAATGTCGTTTAACCATAAAATAGGAATTTCGGTCAAAGCTTAATTTTAGAAGAACTCGGGTTACTGATAATCAAATACGGAAAAAACTTGAATTGAAATGTAGCCGAGTAAGCAAAAGAAAGCAAAAGTAAATTAGTGTATTTCAATAATAATCCGTGTCCCTTTACAAATGTTATTTCTCTCCTTTTATAGCTATTTCTAAGTACTACATTTCTTTCCTCTCATAATAGAGCCATAATGAGCAATTAATGGCATTAATGTAACGTTATAATTAGCAATCGTAACTATTTTATGAAGATTCTATAACGTTTTCCATCATTGATGCTAATTAATTACAGATGATACGTATCTGTACTTTTTGCTAACTAAGTTCATTCTTCCAATGTCTCTTCAAGTTACCAAGAGATACGAGTAACCAACCTTCTTATTTTCTGGTATTCTTGCCCGTATCTGTCAAGGTTCACAACCCTTTGAATACTCTCTGCCAGTTGTCATGCTTTCATTAATCCACGTGTCTTGACATGTCATCACATAATTAAAATCAAACGTTAACTTGATTTTTCCCAATACAGATAGTCCCCTCACTTGACATTTTATTTAGCAATTGAATATTTGGGAAGTGGATCTCATTAAAGCGGGAAATTTTGCCGCCATTACACCTTCTCCAGAACTAACGCTTCGCATGTCACTTCCATTTAATGCTCGTGACACGTGGCAGCTTTTGATTTGCTCTGCAACCTTTTAGCGCCTTTTAGGGCTTTTTTATGGCTACATCAATCACAAAGTGACAGTTTTCATTATGACATTTCCATTATTACCTTTTTTTTTGTTTGACGGTTGCTTATGCATATAAATATATCCTTTGTCTTTTCTTTCATAGAAAAGTTTTCCATCTTTGGCTATTCAATCTTCATTTCTTCTTCGTATAGCTATGTCTTCTTCAAATCCTGATCCGTAAAAGTTCTTATCGTAGGTGAACTTCCTCTTGCTCCAACTAGGAGCAGGAGAGGAGGTAGGTTACGTAGTTTAGGATCAATGTCCATTCGAGGTTCTTTTTTTTTCTTTACCTAGTTCTACTCCTCCTTCTTCTTCTAGAACTAGGGATTCTCTTCCACATAGATCTTTTGCCAGAAGTAGGGACTCTAATGAACCAGTCCGTGAACCCATAGTAGATGAAATTATCCCCTCTGTACTTCCTTTTTATACTAATAGAGAATTGATTAGGAATTAGGTTTCTTCTATGTCATCTCTTGATCGTGCTAATGTTTATCCTTCTCAAATTATTGAAGGTTTGATCTCTGTTATCCATAGAGATTGTCATTGGAAATTTGACTTCCCAATTATAATTCCTAATGCAAATCAAAGGATCACGTCTTTCAAGGCTGGCTTTTCTTTCGTGTATACGTATCCCTTTACACCGAATTTTAAACCCTCATTGACCCTGTTATTATCAAGTTCTGTCGTTTTTTCAATGTGTGTTTAGGACAAATTGGCCCTATTGTATGGAAGGTTGTTGCATGTTTAAGATACTTGGCTAATTTGGCTGAACTGCCCTTCACCTTTTTTCATCTAATCCACCTTTACTCCCCGAAGCTATTCCGTCATGGAATTTTTAATTTGGTGGAGAGGAATAAGAAGGTTTTAGTCAGCCCTGAGGATGATAAAGATCATGGCTGGTACGCCCGATTTTTTGCTGCTCCCACGGTAGGGCTAGTAGGTGAAGAAAATATGTCATTCCCTGAAAAGTGAAATTTTGCACGTAAGTTTCTTTACAACTTTCTCTTTTTTTTAATTAAAAAGAGTTTGTACTTCCCGTGACTGTTTAACTATTCTTATTTCAGCAACCATGGGAACTGTTGAAGAGATTTTCAATTTCCGTGGTTGGGTAGAAAAGTTATTGACCATTGCTCCAATGGAAGTTAGATCTTGGAAGTACCTCTCAAATAAGTTTGGTTGGAACGTTAAGACCCACAGTAAGAATTTTTCCTTTTATTTTCATCTATTCTTTCATTAGAATGTTTTTAACCCTTCTTTTTATCAGGGTTTCCTATTCGCGGTGTAAGTGCTGAATCGATTGCAGCTTCTAGACTTTCTTTGGCAAGAGCTCAGGAGATAATCTTGAGTTCTTTAACGAAAAGGAAAGCTGACAAACCCTAGGATTTTGAAGAAGAGGAGGAACGAGATGGAAGTTCTTTGGTTAAAAGGTCGCAGGCTAGAAGGCGCGTCATTTCAGATGATGAAGTTATTCCTCCCTATTTTATTCCCATGACCGAGCCTGCTGAAGCCACTTTAGTGAGTTCTGACGAATATACTCCTATGGTAACTCGTGACTCTGATGAACAACTTTTTTCACGTGGGTTTGATAGTGAAGGTTTTGATTTGGTGTCTGATGAAGTACCTATTGCCTCTTTCCTCGTATCTATCCCAATGGAATGCTCTTTGCCTATTTTTACTGTTGTTGTTTCTACTTTGCCTCAAGCCATTATGACTTCTTCTGCAGTCCCCACTACTAATGTTTCTCGAACTGAAGTTGGTTCTTCAAGTGGAAGTAGAGTGATGAAGCAAATTACCATTGAGGTTCCTACCGATTGTAATTTTCTGAAGAAGCCAGGCCAAGCTGACGTATGGTTGAGACCCTTGATTGGTCCAGTTGAAAAGTCCAAGCTAGAAAGTCATAGTTCTTTGACTTGGATGAATGGCATTGTGCAATCATCATTGAAGGTATTGATGTCTTTTCATGTTCTATTCCATTTTCCTTTGGCTAAAATTCTTACCCTTTTTTATGTAGATCAATCTCATCGGTGCAGAGATGGTGAAAAGGGTATTCCATACAGAGCAATTGATGCATGATTACCAGATTGAGGAAGATAATTTGAAAGAGCAGTATGAAAGTCTCCAGCTTGAGATGGAAGTTTTAGAAGAAAACAATTGTACCTTAGAGCAGCAGTTGAGGGTCATGGCATCGGAGTTAGCAGTTGAGAAAGCTTCTTCCAATCAAGCAAGCAAGGATAAAAACCTCCTCGAGTCATCTTTTGCTGAACAACTCTCCAAAGCCACCGAAGAGATCAGAAGTCTAAAGGCCTTGTTGAATGAGAAAGAGGTTTATGCAGGTGAGCTTGCTCAAACACTCACCTAGACCCAAGAAGATCTCCGTGTGTCTTCTGATAAGGTCAAGTTTTTGGAGAGTTCCCTTTCCCCTTTACAATCTTCTTACGATGCTGCTTTGACTGAGAGGGAGGAACTCAAGAGTGAAATTGATCATTGAGAAAGAGACTACGAGGCTCTGGAGGACAAAGCTGCTGTCGAAGTAAGTTGGGCCATATTGAACACGCGCCATGATACCCTTATGGAGGTTAACCAAGAAGGTCTTAACTTGGATGCTGAGTTAGCAAAGATTAAATAAACCATTGAAAAAACTCAGCAAGGCCAAAGTTTCTCTTCTCCCATGACTGATACTCTCGAGAACGTTGAAGTTGATCCTGGTGCGGTGGATGTCCCAGCTCCTTCAGACCAAATCGAGCCTTCTATTGCTGATGATGCCATCTTGAAATCTTCTTCTGAACCTACTCCATAGTGAAAGTTTATTTGTGAAGCTTAACTCTTTTTTTTCTTTTTGGTGGAATGTGTGGTGGTATTACCCCTGATCCCATTTTGGGGGTTATGTTTTTGGTAACGGCATGTCCCCAGGTCTTTTTGGGGATTTAAAATGACAATCAGTTTAAGACTAAGTTCATACTTAGTTTTAGCTTAATATTATAAAGTTTTAGTTTTAACTTAATTCTTTTGAGTTTCTATTATACTCTTTTAATAATTTGCCTTAGTTTCTTTATAAGTCCAAGGTCTTGTTTTTAATACGTGGGTTTTTGTCTTACCCTTTTCACTTTTTGTTATTTAGAAATGCTTAATTAACTTCATGAATTTTTGAATCAAACATGAATTATAAAAGAGGGCCCTTTTATATACAACACTTAATGGAGAAGACGTCTCAACTTCATAATGGTGTAATCATTCAAAAAGAGAAATAGGAACACACGTGTTTCTTGGAATAACTTTGAAAAATGTTTTCATTCGAACTTGTCAAGCTTAAATAATACCTTACATGTATTTAATTATCTTCTATAACTCTTCCGTAACTGGTTTCTTTACAACAGATTTGTAAAAAAGAAAATCCAAGGGTTTCTTTATGACCCATGGCTAAATACTGCCTTTAACCTAAACATTCGTAAGATTTTGAAATTTGTATCCACGAGTGTATTCTTCACAGGTTTTGGATCAGGCTTGCGTTTTTGGCTCGTGACTTTGCTCTGAACTTGATATTTATTGAGTAGACTTTAGGCTTGACTTGAAATTTAATTGTTTTAGCCTTCTTTGCCTTCCTTATACACATATCATATGTATATTATATAGTCCCCCAAGTGTTTGAGCTTTGAAGTATGTAATCTCGAGCACTTGATTATTCCTTCCATACGGCCCTTTTCCTGAAAAGGAAAAACATACGGAACTCGGAGGTACGATTTTGGATGAAGACTGCTTAACCCACTTAAATTTCCATCATAATAGGTGTAACCCTAGACCGGGAATTATGTTCTTCCCATGTGTCTTTCAGGTCGTAATTCATCATTTAGTGCGGGCTAACTTTTTTCCTATCATCTAAAATTGTTAGTAAAATTTTAATAATTCAAAAATAAAAATCGTAAGTGGGGATACCTGAAATCTGACCGTTGGTATTTATTTTCCTTAGAAGTAGTATTTCTTCAAATGAACATCATTCCAATTTGAAGGTAGAATCTTGCCATCCAAAGTTTCAAACTCGTATGCTCCTTTTCCTGCGATACCATGAATCTTGTAAGGCCCTTCCCAATTTGGACTCAACTTTCCTGCATTGGTTGTCCTCGTGGATTGGAAAACTTTTTTGAGTACGTAGTCCCCAATCTTGAAGTATCTGAGACGAGCTTTCCGATTGTAATAGCGCTCAATAACTTATTTTTGCGTTGCTATCCTTATTAATGTGGTTTCCCTCCTTTCTTCAAGTAAATCCAGGTTTACCCGCATCTCTTCTTTGTTAGAATCTTTGTTAGCTTGAGTATATCTCGTACTTGGCTCCCCAATTTCGACTGGAATTAAGGCTTCAGCTCCATATACGAATGAAAATGGTGTTTCTCCCGTAGTTGTTTTTGTTGTTGTTCGGTAAGCCCACAAGACTCTAGGTAGTACCTCTGGTCAATTGCCCTTTGATTCCTCCAGTCTTTTCTTCAAATTGTTGATAATGACTTTACTCGTTGATTTAGCTTGTCCATTACCCACCGGATGGTAGGGTGTCGAGGTAATCCTTTTAATTTGCCAGCTTTAGAAGAATTCTATGATTTGTGCACCTAGAATTGTGGGCCATTATCACATACGATCTCCTCCCAAATCGGCATATGATGTTTCTTCAGATGAAATCTCTGACCTCCTTTTCTCGCACTTGTTTGAAGGCTCCTGCTTCTACCCACTTAGTAAAATAGTCAGTGAGTACTAACAAAAATCTTACCTTGTCTTTGGCTTGTGGTAGTGGGCCTACAATATCCATCACCCACTTCATAAAAGGCCATGGTGCAATAACTGGATGTAATAATTCAGCTGGCCGATGCATGTTGTTGCCATATCTTTGGCACTTGTCACATTTAGCCACGAAGCTTTCCGCCTCTTCTTCCATTTTTGGCCAGTAATAGCCAACTCTAATTATGGTTTTCACTAAAGATATCCCTCCGGCATGATTTCCACAATGTCCCTCGTGTATTTCTTTCATCACATATTCCGTTTGAGAGGGTCCAAGATATCTTGCTAGAGGACCACCGAACATTTTTCGATATAAATTGCCTTGATTTAAACAGTAACGAGCAGCTTTTTGGGGAAGTGCTTGAGCCTTTTTCTTAACTTCAGGTAGTATTCCATACTACAAAAAATTAACAATCTCGTTTCTCCAATCCCAAGTTATATTATTGTAATTTACCTCATTTTTGTCTTGATCGAGAACTGAATGAAATAAATGTATCACGAAAGCATTTTCTTCATTTGTTACTTCCACAGGGGATGCAAGATTAGCTAGAGCGCCCGCCTCGGCATTTTCTTCCCTTGGTATCTGTGTGATTTTCCAAGTTTGGAATTGTCTAACCAGATCTCGTGCCTTTTCCAGGTATTGTTGCATCCTTGTCTCTCTAGCCGTATAAGTCCTCTGCATTTGATTAACAACGAGCTGCGAATCACTTTTGATTATGACCTGCTCTATTCCGAGCTCTCGTGCCAATTCTAAACCTGCAATGACAACTTCATATTCTGCCTCATCATTAGTGATTGGATTACATTTTATTACTTGCCATATGGTTTCACCCGTAGGTGGTACCAGGATAATGCCTAGGCCTACTCCTTTTACATTTGATGAACCGTCAGTAAATAAGGTCCAAGTACCTGGATTAGATCCATTAAATACCTGCAGTTCTTTTTATGCCTCCAATTGTATCCCCTGGCTAAAATCTGCCACAAAATCTGCTAAAACTTGTGACTTTATTGCAGCTCTAGGTTGATATGTAATGTCATATTCGCTTAGCTCTATACCCCACTTGGCTAATCTACCTGATAACTCTTGTTTATGCAATATATTATGTAAGGGGTAGGCAGTTACTACTGAGATAGGATGACATTGGAATATAGGTCTTAATTTTCTTGATGCCATAATTAAGGCTAATGCAAGTTTCTCTAAATAAGGATGTCTCAGAATCTAGCAAAGATTTGCTAACATAATAAATCGGAGATTGTTTACCTTGGTTTTCTCGAACTAATATGACACTTACCGCTACTTCTGAAACTACAAGGTAGACAAGCAATTTCTCCCCATTTTTCGGTTTAGCCAACAATTGCATATTTGATAAGTACGCGTTTAAATTTTTAAGCGCTTTCTAACATTCTTCAAACCATTCAAATTGATTTTTTTTTCAAAGCTGAAAAGAATTTGAAGTACTTTTCTGATGGCTTGGAAATAAACCTTCCCAAGGTTGTTATTCTTCTTGTCTGCCTTTGTACTTCTATTTTGCTCATAATTATATCCGAAATTTCTTCAATAACTTTAATCTGCACGGGATTTACTTCAATTCCACGGTTAGAAACAAGAAATCCCAAGAACTTACCTGATGACACGCCAAATGCACATTTCTCCGGATTTAATTTCATGTTAAATTTTCGAAGAATCTGAAATGTATCAGTCAAGTGTTGAATATGATCCCCTACTTGTTGTGATTTGACCAGCATATCATCTATATACACTTCCATGGTTTTTCCTAGGTGTTCTTGAAACATTTTGGTCACTAGCCTTTGGTATGTGGTCCCAACATTCTTCAATTCAAACGGCATAACTTTGTAACAGTACGTCCCTTTGTCTGTGATGAAAAAAGTTTTTTCTTCATCTAGAGGATCCATTTTAATCTGATTATATCCTGAATAGGCATCTAAAAAACTTAATAATTCACGCCCTACAGTAGCATCAATTAGTTGATCTATGTGCAGTAATGGAAAAGAATCTTTAGGGCAAGCTTTATTTAGATCAATATAATCTACACAAACTCGCCACTTACCATTTTTTTTGGGTACTACTACAGTATTAGCCAACCAATTTGGATATTTTACCTCACGGATGGACACGATTTTTAAAAGTTTTTGCACCTCATCTTGAATCACCTGATTCTTGAAGGAGCCTTGCTTCCTTTACTTTTGTTTGACAGGTGTGTATGATGGGTCTTCATTTAATTTGTGGGTCATTACCTCCAGTGGTATACCTGTCATATCTGAATGAGACCAAGCAAAATAATATGCGTTAGCCTTTAAAAATTCAATTAACTTACGTTTTATCTCTGAACTGAGGTTGGTTCCAATGTAGACTTTTCTGTCCGGCCAATGTGCAAATAGTACCATAGCTTCCAGTTCCTCGATCGTTGTTTTAATATTTTCATTTTCTTCTGGATTTAAATAGTATCGGGCCTCGAGTCTACATCTGTTTGCCCATCTTCAGTTGAGGTTTGTGTTGCTGCGTCCTCAACTAGATTTTGTGATTGCTATTTTTCGTCACTCTTTGCATTTGAATCTTCCACGGAATGAATGCTTCGCGAAGCTTGTTGGTCACCACGGATTTGCTGTATTCCCCATTGTGATGGAAACTTGATAACTTAATGTAAGGTAGATGGAAAATCCTCCATTTTGTGAATCCATGGTCTGCCGAGAATCATATTGTACGCCATATCCATTTCTACTACCTGAAATTTGGTATCTTTGACTACTCCTTTAGCGAATGTGGTGAGTATTGTCTCTCCTTTTGTTACAACGCTCGAGTTGTCAAAACCAGACAAGGTGTGTGCCTTTGGTATCAGCTTATCTTCGGCTTGCATCTCATTTACCACTCTTAACAAAATGATATTCACGAAACTACCTAGATCAATCAAAACTCATTTTACATTAGTGTCATGTACAAGTAAGGATATTACCAGTGCATAATTATGCAGGATTAGCACATCATCTGCATCTGCATTATCAAATGTAATACTATCTTCTTCCAAAACCTGTCGAACCCGCTTCCCGTGTGTAACTGTAATTTTTAACAATTTCTTTGCTGCCGTGTATGTTACACCATTAATCTCTTCTCCTCCATTTATGACATTAATTGTCCTCTTTAGTGAAAGAGGTTTTGGTGGCTCCTATCTATTCTTCATATATTCTTGCTTTCCCTTTTCACTACATAATTTAGTTAAATATCCGTATTTTAATAAATGTTCTACTTCACCTTGCAGCAATCTACAATCCGTCGTTTTGTGACCGTGATCGTTGTGAAACTTGCACCAAAAATTAGGATTTTACCAGTTTGGGTTTGATCTCATTTCCTTTCGCCACCGTACATTGTCTCCCATGCTCCTTAAAACAACCACCAACTCGAATGTGCTAATATTAAAACTGTAACCGCCAATCTTTGCCTTCGAGCTTCTATCATCATATCATGTCTCTCGCGTGTTTCGTTCTTTTTCGAACCTTGATGATGAACCTGACTCTCTATCTCTAGATCTATGATCATACCTTGGGTTTTCCTATTTTGAACGTGAGTCTCTTCCTGCTGGTCCCATGTAAGGCTCGTACCTGTTTTTGCTGGACCTTTTTCAGTTTTGGCTCGTCTTGAACTCATCCTTTCAACTTTTTGAGACTGAATGATAATATCTTATTCTATCCGTAGCTTCGTGTTGTATCTGTTATAAACATCATCCCAAGTTATTGCTAGAAATTCTCGTAAACATTCCTTGAGTCTCTTCGTTGCTTCCGAGCTTTTTTCATTTAGATTACTGGCAAAGGCCATAGCCGCTCAGTTATCAGGTACACGTAGCAACATCATCCTCTCACGCTGGAATTTGTCTATGAATTCCCTGAGTATATCTGTATCTCCTTGTTTTATTTTGAAAATGTCCTCCATTCATTTTTTAATTTTTTGAGCTCCCGAGTGTGCTTTGATAAATGAATCCACAAGCTCAGCAAAAGAATCTATAGAATTTTCGGGTAAAAGAGAATACCATGTTAATGCTCCATTCGTGAGTGTTTCTCCGAACTTTTTGACTAGTACTTATTTGATTTCTTGCTTGGTCAAATCGTTGCCCTTTACGCTAGTTGTAAATGCGGTTACATGATCCCGTGGGTCAGTTGTTCCATTATATTTCGGAATATCAGGCATTTTGAATTTCTTTGGAATTGGCAAAGGAGCGGCACTTGGCTTCCAAGGTTGTTGAGAGTATTTGTCCATATCTATTCCCTTAATTACAAGTGGCACTCCATGTATCTGCTCTATGCAATCGCTTTGCTCCTTGAGCTGTTTCTGTAAAGTTAGTACCAAATTCTGTAAATCAGAATTGACTGGGTTACCTGAGCCTCCATCACGAGATTCGCTAGGAGTTCCTCCACTGCCTGAGTTAGCGAGTCCTGAGTGAGGATTTTCCATGGTGTTATTGTTTGGAGTTGGTGTTGGTGGTGCAGCACCTGGCAGCTAGTTAGCAAAAGCCTGAAGAGCGTTACTGACCTGTTGGGCGATTAATTTTTTCAAAGCTTCATCAATAGCTTGATTATTTTCGAACTGATCATTCGTATTTGATTCAGATCCGTCAGGAGTCCCCTCTCGGGATTGTCGAGGAGAGTTTCGTGGCGATGGAGCTGGAGTTCCTTCACCTTGTTGATTCTCTTGACGTTGCTGATTTTCTTGGTGTTGTAAATCTTGTTGGTTGTTGTCGTTGACATTCGACATGATTGTTTTGACAAGAGAGTCGATTTAGAAAGTAAAAGATTATCAGATTCCCGGTAACGAAACCAATTTGTTTAACCAGAAAATAGGAATTTCGATCAAAGCTTAATTTTAGAAGAACTCGGGTTGCTGATAATCAAATAAGGAAAAAAATTGAATTGAAATGTAGCTGAGTAAGCAAAACAAAGCAAAGTAAATCAATGTATTCCAATAATAATCCGTGTCCCTTTACAAATGTTATTTCTCTCCCTTTATAGCTATTTCTAAGTACTATATTTCTTTCCTCTCATAATAGAGCCAAAATGAGCAATTAATGGCATTAATGTAACGTTATAATTCGCAATCGTAACTGTTTTGTGAAGATTCTATAACGTTTTCCGTCATTGATGCTCATTAATTACAGATGATACGTATCTGTACTTTTTGCTAACTATGTTCATTCTTCCGATGTCTCTTCAAGTTACCAAGAAATACGAGTAACCGTCCCTTCTTATTTTCTGATATTCTTGCCCGTATTTGTTAAGGTCCACAACTCTTTGAATACTTTCTACCAGTTGTCATATTTTCATTAATCCATATGTCTTGACATATCATCACATAATTAAAATCAAACATTAATTTGATTTTTCCCAATACAAATGTGGCAGAACTCATAGTCATCAGCGGAACCCAAGTATTTTTTTTGTAACGACAAATAAAAATTACCGGGGGAATAACTGATTTAAACAAGTTGTTAGTTTGTGCATAAAAGGAAGAGGTTCAATAAGTAACGGTTTGACTGCTTTCAGAAAGCAACAAGATTAAAAGTTCCAAAATGTGCTAAGTTCCTCGCCGACTCGGATGGCTTTGTGACGCCACGATTACCCCATTGCTGACATTTCTACATCGAAAAAGGAGGTTAACCTTATATAGCTGTCGAATTACTTTGTAAACTTCCCAGTTTCAGTTTGTTTCTTGTGCTATCTTCTTAGAATCCGGCAACTGCCTGTCCCAATGACTACTGCAACATCATTATATTGCGGCGCGTTCCCGCATGTGGTCGGTGAAGATATTAAGGAGGTGAATTTGCGAGTTTGGTCGAATTTAGTAATTTTAGTATAAATCCTGTGTTTATTTTAAAAAATTCATTAAATATGTATAAATTGTTAATTTTAGAATCTAATAACATAAATGAACTAGAATCTCGAACCCATACGTTTCAAATCCTGATTCTGCCTCTGAATTAAGAATAATACTGAATGTGGTATATTAAATATTTTTGAAAGCGTAGTATGATCTTTATACATGTTTATTCATGTATTAAAAATTATCTTATTGTCAATGTAATAATTTGTTATGTATAAAAATAATACTGAATAAAATATATAACTAATATATAAACAAGAGATAACAATATAAAAGCTAATACATCCTACCAAACGACCCCTAAGAGCTAGCATCAGGAGCCAAATGTTTTATCAAGTAGGTTCAAGGTTTTAAAATTTAATAACGAAATTTTTCAATGATTGGATTCACTGCAATATTATTCAACCTTGCAGTTCTACCAAGAAAGATTTCAACAATAAGTTTGCACTAGATAAAATTGTTGAGCTTTTTAAACTTATTTTAGCTTAAAGGAGGGTGAATGGGGAACGAAGAGAAAATAAAATATTTGAGTTTCCCTCCTTGACAAAAGAACATTGTCCCATATTGGAGGAGGAAAAGATTTTTGATGTGTATATATATAATTGCTCTTCTTTTAGTTCTTAAAGAGTTAAAAAGAAGGCAAGCCTCACGTCGTTGTCGTTGTCGCTCGGCTCGACTTCGGATTTGATTGATTAATCTTTTGGACCAAATTTATTTGTTAATAGTAAATATTAACGTAATATTATAAAATATCTGTTTTTGTAACGAAAAGTTAATATTAAATCTAAATTATCCATTTTTTGTAACGGAAAATAAAGTTTCCTCTGCCCGTCCGTTTTTTGTAATGGAAAATAAAGTTTTCTCTGCCCGTTTCAGCTTGCGTAAATGGCTATTTACGTTATTGCCACGTAACTGACCTCTAAAGAGTTGCACCTTATCGTTTGAACTCAACAGGTTGGGGCTATAAATAGCAGTCCATTCTCTCAAATTTTCCATACGAAATTCTGAATTCTCCTCCTTTCTTCTACATTGTTTTAGTTACAAAGAAAGCAACAGTAAGTGTGATTTGCTACCGATCATTGTGTTCACTGAGACACTGGAGTTTGAAGTACCGCTACACCAGCGTGTAATTCGTTCTATCCTAGGAGAAAATAATCCACAACCTCGGGTATTGGGAGGGGATTAAGTTCCTTAAGGAAACACTGTGAATTCAGTGGCCTCTCACTAAATTCTATTTCTTTTACATTTATGTTTATACGTTATTTTATCTTCTCCAGAATTATTTTACAAATACAGTTTATTAACAAGCTTAAGGAACTTAATCATTTTCTGTATTTGTGTTATACTCACTGTTTTGGAGACTAAAACCTTTGTGATTTTCAACTCCCGTTTTGAAGATTAAAGCCTTCATGGCGATTTTCTACACCATTGGAGATTAAAATCTACGTGATTTTAACATTTGTTTGTGTCATTCTTTTACAGAATTGACAAATGACAACGGGAACCAGACTGTTCCTATGGTGACTGCCAAAGTGCCAATGCATCGAAAAGCTGAACAACACCAGCATTTGCACTGATAGAAAAACCCGAAAAAATTTTCGGGATTGATTTCAAGTCGTGGCAGCAGAAGATGTTCTTCTACTTGACGACTTTAAGTCTACAGAAGTTCATTAAGGAAGACTCCTGTTCTGCCCGACGAAACTTGTTACATCCCGCATTAATGTTTAAGTTTTGTTGTAAGTTAATCGATGTAAGATCCGGAATGAGATTATTTTGAGATTATAAGCATTATGCTATTTCAAACAAGTGATGAGTAAATTCGTGAAGGTGAGAGGGGAAACAAGTCAAAGAAAATAAATTTTTGTCTAAGTTGACATATTGGGATAAAATACGGGTCGTGCGATAATACCCGATATTTACGAACTAGTACCATACAAGGTACCATATAACCATAATAGTGGGATGTATAAAGTATATTAAAAATAAGTAAAATTTTAAGTAATTTAAGATAATTCTTAATTATTCGGGTAATTGGTTAATTATCGGGTAGTGGGATATTACCTAATTAAATTAATTAAAAACTTTGGATAAATATCAAAGTAAGAACATGGCAGCAAGCCCCTTATTAAGAAAATGACTCTTAGTCATTTTATAATAGGTGGCATCTTAATGCCTTAGTTACAAGACACCTCAAACTTTAAAACTTTCAAAACAAACCATACTTGCAATTCTTGCAAATTTCATTTCCAATGTTTCAATACCAAGACAATAATATTAGCATTCTGATAATTCATTGTCAGAGACACTTCAACCTAATGCAAACTCATTCCTAATATTTTCAATACCAAGGCATTGCAATAAGAAGAGAAAAACGTTAGCAATCCTTCTTGCAACCAAACGATTCCAACAAGATTTAGCAAGGAGTACGGTGCAACCTTTTTCAAGAACATCATACGGATTTTTTCTATTTCAGGTATGTTAAGACTAAGCCCTTATTTCATTTTGCATGATCTCGTCATTACACAAGTTTGATAACGAGGCATAAAGAAAAATCCATATCCCGTAATTTACGTATATTTTGCTAGTCTCGCAAGTTATGTATATTTTTCTAGTTTTGTAAGTTACAATATTCTTCATATCGGGACTTCATATTCAATTGAGTATTTCCTTATTCCAGTCAAGAGAGCATAGAGTTTATATATATAGTATTAAAGTATTGTCATTACCATCAAGCTATAATAGATAGGCAGACCCCTATTGGGCAACCTCTGATCAGATGATAAGATATATACCGAGCCTACTGTGACCGGGCGCTTATGAGTGAGCCCAGCATGGCCGAGATCTAGAGACTAGTATGGTCGAGCGCCTATGAGCGAGCCTTATAAGGCTGAACATCTATTTTACTTACTATATTGAGAGAGTCGAGTCAGTAGCAGCAGGTAAGTATATCTTCAGATTATCATTGACTTCTTTCAGTTATTATATTATCAGTTCAGTTTCAGCTTTCAGTACATTGCCTTACATATTCGATACTTTATTTCGTACCGACATCCCTTTTCTTGGGGCGCTGCATTTCATGCGTGCAGATTCATACAGACAGACAGGTAGACCTCCTCATTAAGTTTGCCTGAGTTCAGCTTGATCGGTAAGCTCCAAGCCTTTCGGAGTTGCCGGGTCTAGAGATTTATGTACATCTTGTGTATATATGTATATATGTTATGAGTAGGTTAGGGAGCTATTCCGATCACAGTATATCCATCAGTAGAGGCTTGTAGACATATCCTGTAAGTTAGTGCAGTATGTTGGGCTTGTAGGACTTTTATGTATATTTTGTTGGTTTTCCAGCTTTAGCAGTTATGATGGCCTTATCAACCTAACTTTATATTGATATTTAGTTAGTATTTGTAGTTGTCTTGCAATATGGCCCATGGCCAAAGAATGACATCATATGTTTAGAGTCCTTTAGTCGCAAGTTGGTACGCAAGGATGGGTGAGGCACTAGGTGCCGGTCTTGCTCCCCAGGTTCGGGGCATGACAAAAGTGGTATCAGAGTAGTTCTATCCTAGGGAATCTACAAGCCGTGTCTAGAAAAGTCTTATTTATGGGTATGTCGTGCACCACACTTATAAGCAGAAGGCTACATGACATTTAGGACTGTCACTCTTTCTTCTTACTCTAGATCGTGTAGTAGAGCTTAGTTGTAAGAACACAATTTCCTAAACTCGAACTTATTCATAATACAGAGATTTCTACATTTAGAAAGATGGTTGGTAAGGTATTGAATTCTGTTGTGAAAAGTTGAGTTAGAAGAACCTGGCGAGCTTCTGGAAATGGAGCCTTAAGGTAAGAATATCTATCCATCTTGATGGTGAAAGATAATGAGAGATTCAGAAGGTAAATACAAGTTTCACCAAGTAAAGGAAGCAAGGTGAAAGAGGGTACGAGGTACCCAGCTAATGAAAATTTTCCTTATTTACCATTCAGGAAGAGAGATAAGGAAGAATTATGAGTGAGATGTGATACATGGATGATAACGGTAAATCAAAAAGATGACGGTATCATCGAATCCATAGTCAGTGAAGGAAGAGACGGGAGGTGATATGTCTTAAGACAACAAACGAGTATAGGCCATAAAGTCATATCCTCATTTCGAAAAATAAGTTCGTGACTCTAACATGATGGCCAGAAGGAAAAGTTAGACCCCAGAGTAATAGAAATCAGTATGGACTGGTGAAAAAGATAAACTAAACATGAATTAGGAACCGAGTGATTTGATGATAGTCATCATCATGGGAATTTCAGATTGCATTCTGACAATAATAGAATGGACAACAGAAGAAGATCCATGATGAATTTAGAAAATGGTCATTCAGGGAGACGCTTCCCTAAAACAAGCAATATGAGCAAAGTTAAGCTTAAGGGACTATATATGCCAGTTACACTAAGTTTCATAATCGCGAGTGAGGAATTTTGTTATCCTTGGTACAGAAGTATTACCGCAAGGTGAGTAAGGGTTATTAATAATGTGAAAGGACGCCAAAGATGAAGAGGAAAAACATCTATAGACAGGTCGTCATAGCTCCAAGTCTTAGTATCCCCCTAAAGGGGGGAATATGGAATGATAAAGCAAAAATATGCGATAAAAAAATAAAAAAAGGATGAGATTGCACTTATCAAAATGTTACAGATATGCTATGATTCCAGAACTTTATAAAAAAGAAGAAATAAGGATTTCTTCCCGAGATGTTATTGACAGATAAGGAGCCAGTACGTGAGGTAAGTTAAGACAAGGAAATAACCTAAGAAGGATTACACTGAATTGATATGAGAGTGGGCCAACGAGTGATTAGTAGTTGATTCAGGAAGAGCTTAGTTATTTCTAGATAAGAGGATACAAACAAATCAGTAGATCGTGCAAGATAAATATAGTAAACCCAACATGGAGAACTCATACTCACAGTAATGTCATTATAATACTTGAGATATATTCAAATAAGAGTCAGGGTAGTTAAAGGTACCGTATGAGCGTTACAGAAATAAAAGAGAGTGACACTGGGAAGACATTCAGAATATCCGTTTAGAAGCAACCCTACAAGCACAAGGGCGTGGAGGTAAGTAACTACGGATAAGAATAGGCAAGGAAGGACATCAGAAGGTCCGTCGAGTATACAATATAATAGACTCACAATTTTTACAAGAGTCAGAGGTTCTTCCCTAAGTACTATGACAAACTAGTTGAGAAAATAAGGAAAAAGGCTTCAACCTAAGCACAATGATCTAAAGAGGAAATGGTCGTGTGACAACAGTCTCAAAACAACATGTATGCACTCTCTAAGAAAGTATCTCCTACCATGGCTAGTGAACATGGAGTAAAATCAGAAGTGATATTCAAGATCATATAGTTTGTATGTAAATTCAATATATGTGGACACTAAGATAAGCTAAGTATGGATGCAACAAGGAGACAGAAAGATCAGAAAAAATAATAGCTTACGTTTAAAGAAAGCTAAGATGGAACGAAAGGAATTATTCAATCAATGATCCAGAGTTGGTTACGTTATGAACGCACTTAAGGGTTTGAAGTTTTATACATACAACATATACAACCATAGAAGGTTCTGGTATACGTTAAAAGAAAGAATTGAGCCTAGGTCATAGATAAAGGAATGAATTTCTAAAGGATTGTATCATGAATATTCCATAGTGCTATGAAAGGCTAAAAGTAATAACTAACACCATGAGCCGCAGATCGGAAGATAGTTTAAGCCTACCTAAAGGTTGATCAGAGGAAAGAAGAAACTAAAGAGTTACATTGTAAATCAGGAGTTTGATTATTGAACCCAGAAAATTATGGACATAGTGATTGAGAACATTGTAGAGTCACTCTCTAGTGATTAAACAAGTAATATTGAGCTTAAGTAGGAAGAAATAATAGACCAAACCAGAATTGTTGAAACGGTAGGGGCCTCGAGCTTGGCTATCCAGGGGGCTCGAGGTCGGTTAAGACCAATAAAGTAAAGGCTATAAAGTTGAAGAATAATTATTGAGCATGTTAAACAAGAAGAATAAGAATGTTCTATTGCAGTGAATGATCTGATGCCTTACAAAATGATTGGGTCCCTTTTATATAGGAAGAAAAACTCCAATATGGTACATTTCTCATAAAAGTAAATGATTCTATTGGTACATGGGTATAACAGCCTAGTACGGATCTGTACCATTTCGTACAAACCTTATCCTTTAATTAATGCCTTGGTCCACATGTTCCTGAGAAATTCCTGCTCTTTCTTGATTGACTTCGAGATTGTGATGCCCTCGATATAGATCGTGCTAGGCCTTCGATTAGCCTCCTCGAGGAGGGTGTCCCTAAGTCGGATCCGATCTCCACTTCGAGTCTCCCGGGCTCGGACCTATTAGCCCGTTTTAAGACTTCAAAATATCATGCTCCTCAATTTTGACCGCATACAATTCTTCAGAGGCATGGGTTTGAGGCAGGGGCGACCCGATGAATTTTGTGGCCTAAAGCCAAACTTATGAGGGGCCTTAACTTTTTAATTTTTTATTATTTATTTGAAGTCTATTTTTTTAGCTTTTCTTAGATACAAAGTTATTAATAATTTTTTTATAATCAATAAATCCTAATAAGTATTTTCAAATTTACAATATAGCTAATCCATTTAGCCTATCTTTTGACATTGTTGTTCTTAAGTAAGGTTTTATCCATTTTAATTTTGAAAACTTCTTTCCGCTGAAGCAACAGTAACATGAGTTATGAACATTATTCCATAAGCAATTGAGGCATTTGGCAAAGAACTAAATCTTTTTATTTGATTAAGTGTATCAATTAAACTATTATGTTCTAATTGTACTATTTTCCTTAATACTTTTAATTCAGAAAATAAATCCAAACCATCAATATCGAATTGATTATTATGCTTTAAGGAACACACAATATTCATGCAATATTTTTTCAAATTTCCAACATCTAGTGATTTTAGTTTTTACTGCCAAATTGAAAAACTAATAATATTTTCATATGCTTCGAATTGTTCAAATCTATTTTGAAGTAAAAAAATAGCTTTGTCTATTATGTATAAATGTAATTAACTCTAAAGGACTTTCTGAAAGATTTTGAGATTTCATTATCAACATTTGTATCAAATTATTACTTCCTATATATCACACGTTTCTTACGAAATTCAGGTTAGATATTTATTTCAAGTGCAATTTCCTTTATAGAAATCATATTAGTTGCAAATCCTTCTTCTCTATATTTGTTAAAGAAAGAAATCAATTTTTTTTTACTTTACAGAACTCTTTTTTAAACTTATACATAGTTTATTAAGTGTAACAAAAAATGGGGCCTAAAGCGGTGGTTTTACTTGCTTTATGGAAGGGCCGCCCCTGGTTTGAGGAAATCTAGTCTGCACATTGTGCAGACTTATGGCAATATGGCAGCTCATATTATTTTAAGTGTATCGAGACCTCAGTTTTTCTGCTCATTGACTCCTGCATATGTGATATTTAGGTGGATCTGAATGGCTAATTATTGTTGATTCCGCTGTGGAACTTTCTTCTTTGGGTCGCAAAATTCATATTTTCACTACCCACCATGATAAAAATCGATTTGTTGAGGAGACTCTGTCTGGTAAGAATATCTTTTTTCTATGTTATGGTTTTATGTCAGAAGAATATCCATTGTTCCTTAAATGGACTGGTGCATGTTTGTTGCTCTCTGCATGTTATTCTTGTGGCCTTCATTTGATATAGTTCTAGCAGATCAGGTCTCTGTTGTTGTTCCACTGATGAAGTTAAAGAAGTCGCAAAAGGTATGGAATGTTTATGAAAATCAATTTCTAAGCTATTAGCATAATTATTTATGGAGTTTCTACCTCAAGCAGGTTGCATTCTACTGCCATTTTCCTTAATTCTTTTCTCTCTTCTATTGGAAACTCATTGACTTCATTGAAGAAATAACGAAAGGTCTTTATTGATTAGTTTATCTTTCTATCCTTAATTCTTTTCTCTCTTCTATTGTTTAAACTTGTTTATTTTTTAGTTCTCTGTTCCAATATCTAGTTCTTCTTTGATTTCGTGGTCACACTGTAGGTATGGCAGATATAATCCTGGTTAACAACAGGTTTACAGTATCTGCTTTTTCAAATACCTTCAAGAATCTAGATACACGTGGAATTAAACTAGTTGTGTTGTAGTCAATGTGGATCAGTTTCAGAAGCCTAATGCTCCCAAGTAACAACTCATCTGTAAGATACTAATACAACTTTAATTGTGCACTTTGTTTTAGGTTGAATTTCCTATCCATCCATTGATTTGAGAGGATAAAGAATGTAGAACTGGCAATATCTGCCTTTGCAATGCTTGAGACCAATCAGGATCAACTTTTAAATAGGAATGGTGTTTTCCTCGACTATTGCAGGCAAGTTCAGCTTATTTCTTCCCTAGTCCATTTGTATGATTGAGTTGCATTATCAAAAGACCGAGCACGTGCAAATCCCCAGCAAAATGGTGGATTTCAACCTCAATTTTTTTTTAACTCTTGACTCTAGGCTCTAGGTATCTGGAGTTTGTGCAGAGTTGATAACATGATGTCAATTTGTATATTGATACATGATATATTCTCATCGTATAAAATAAGGATACGTAGAAGTGCTCGCAATCTATTTAGAATGGGAACTTTAACTGAAGGAAAGTCAACATTGACATCTGATCAGGGATAATCTGCTGTTGAAGTTGATGTAGGGAAGTTCCTCGTGATATTTGTCTCCATTGGAGGATAAGGCTCACTTCTCTCTGTTGGGATAAAAAATAATATATCCCACCCTGTAATAATATCCACGACAAATAATAATAAGACAAGAGAGTAACAATGACACCAACTCTTTTAATGAGGTAAAATACAATACTCGAGCGGAGCAATATAACCACTATAATATTACAACTTGGTAGTGTCAAGAGACTACTATAATTTTGAAAGAAATAACACTCTTTATTTAAAGACACCTCACTACAATATTACTACCACTCACTATTTAACTCATAGACAATATTTTGTGGATTACTCTCACTGCTTTGCTTTCTGCTTAGCTTCTCTCATTTTTTTAGTGTGTCTGGACTGAGAGAATGAGGCTGCTATTTATAGCCATCATTGCTGCCCAAGAAACCAATCAGATAAATTGGTTCATTGCGATTTGCAATTGCAAACCACTGGCGCCCACAATTTTGTTTTTCTCCCCGTCAATCACTCTTCTTTATTTTTCTATTATTCAATGTAGTAGGTGAGGTATGGACCCCACAAATATCTCCCTTAATTTTGATTTTTCTTCTTCAGACCAAGTCTTATTCTCAATCTTTGAAAATCTTCAAACTTGAGAGGCTTTGTAAAAATGTCTGCAACTTGATCATGAGACTTCACATATTTGAGCTCGACTTCCTTCGTGGAAATGCACTCTCTGATGAAATGATACCTTGTATCTATATGCTTGCTTCGATCATGATACACCAGATTCTTGGCAAGTGCCTGCGCAGATTTGTTATCAATACAAATCTCTGTAGCCTCAATTTGTGGCAAATTGAGATCCTTCAGTAATCTTCTTAGCCAAATAGCATGACAGGTACATGATGTTGCTGATATATATTCCGCTTCACAAGTCGAGAGAGTAACTATGGACTGTTTCTTTGAACTCCAAGAAATAACAGAATCACCAAAGAAAAATACAAAACCAGTTATACTTTTTCTATCATCAATATCTTCCGCATAATCACTATCACAATATATCACAAGGTTAAAATCATTAGAAGAAGAATAAAATAACCCAAAGCCGATCGTACCTTTTAGGTAACGAAGAATTCTTCTAGTGAGCTTCAAGTGAGTTGAGGTAGCAGCTTCCATGAACCGGCTTACTACTCCAACTACAAAGAATATATCTGGCCTGGTACAAGTCAAGTACCTCAAACTTCCCACTAGACTTTTGAAAAATGTGGGATCCAATTTTTCTCCTTCATCAAACTTGGACAATTTTGTTCCACTTTCCATCGGTGTGTCTACGGGGTTGCAATCGAGCATGTTGAACTTCTTCAATATCTCTTTTGTATAGCTTTCCTGAGAGATAAAAATTCCATCCTCCATCTGCTTTACTTCTAGGCCCAGGTTATATGACATGGGCCCTACGTCTGTCATCTAGAACTTATGGGATATATCTTTCTTGAAATATTCAAACAAACTTGGGTTATTACCCGTGAAAATAAGATCATCAACATAAAGACAAACAAGCAAGATATCTCCATTAGTATGAACTTTAAGATAGAGCATATTCATGGAGATAACGAGTAAAACCATTGTCTTGAAAATACTTGTCAATGCAACTATTCCATGCTCGCGGGGCTTGCTTTAATCCATATAAAACTTTCTTCAATCGCAACACTTTATCTTCATGATTTTTGACCATGAAGTCCAATGGTTGTTCAACATAGACTTCTTCTTCAAGATAGGCATTCAAGAAGGCTGACTTGACATCTAGTTGATGAATCTTCCACTTCATTTGGGCCGCCAAAGAGATCAGCAAACAAATAGTCTCCATGCGGGCGACAGGTGCATAGACTTCTTCATAGTCAATGCCTTGCCTTTGCTTGTAGCCTTTAGCCACAAGTCGTGCCTTGTATTTCTCCACATCTCTATCAGCATTCTTCTTTATTTTGTATACCCATTTCACTCCAATTGCTCGATGACCCTTGGGAAGAGTTGTTAACTCCCAAGTGTTGTTCTTCTCAATTGACTTGATCTCCTCCTCCATGGCTTGTCTCCACCTTTTGTTTGTAACAACTTCATCAAAGTTCATTGGTTCACTGTCAGCAAAGAGACAACATAAAAATCAAAATTAGTAACTTCTTCTTTGTCGTCATAGAGCTCTTGAATGCTCCTTGTCCTTTGCAGCTGTTCATTTGAACTTTCTTGAGAAGAGAAAGATGCAACATTTGTTGGAGAAGGGGGTGGAGTTGTGTCCTGTGCAGGTTCCACGGTCTCTGGTTCTTCTTCATCACCAAAGTATGGAAGAAAATCATATGAAGTTTCTTCCTCAGCTTCCCAATTCCATGCCAATGCCTCATCAAATTCAACATCGCGACTTGCCACCACCTTGCCGCTGCTTGGGTTGTATAACTTGTAGCCTTTTAAACTCGCATCATAGACAACAAGCACATATTTGACACTTCGATCGTCAAGCTTCGCTCTCCCTTGATGTGGCACATGAGCATAGGCTATGCTCCCAAAGATTCTCAAGTTCTTGACACTTGGCTTTCTTCCACTCCATGCTTCTTGAAGGGTTGGATCTCTAACGTTCCTTGTTGAAGACCTGTTGTTATAAACTGCACAAGAAACAACTTCGGCCCAAAATTCCTTGGGCATGCTTTTAGCTTTCAACATACATCTAGCCATATTAAGAATCGTTCTATTCTTTCTCTCTGCAACTCCATTTTGTTAGAGTGAATAAGGTACTGTTAGAGGGCGACGAATTCCATGAGACTGACAGAAATCATTAATTTCTTTTGAAGTGAATTCGCCTCCTCTATCGGACCTTAAAGCTTTAATTTCATGGACACTTTCTTTCTCCACAAGTACTTTACAAATTTTAAAAGCAGCAAAAGCTTCAAATTTTTGGTTCAAGAAATAAACCCAAGTCTTTCTACTAAAGTAATCAATGAAAAGCAGGAAGTATTTACTTTTACCAAAGGAAGCTGGATTTATTGGTCCACACACATTAGTGTGAACAAGCTGGAGCAGCTTAGTTGATCTTGACATGGCCTCCTTTGGAAAACTCCTCCTTGCATGTTTTCCTAGAAGACAAGCTTCACACAATTGGTTGGGATGGTTGATTGATGGTATCCCATGCACCATATTCTTTTCTCCCATTGATTTGAGTGCTTCAAAATTCAAGTGCCCAAATCGCATGTGCCAACACCATGATTCATCTTGCACATTAGCCTTCAAACACTTTGCATCAATTGTTTTAAGATTTAGAGAAAACAATCTATTCTTTGCCATATGCACTTTAGCCATTAGAATTCCACTTGAATCTCTAAGCCAAAGATGTATATTTTTTTGTGGATGTTATATTCCTTTTCAAGAAGTTGGCCCAAACTCAAAATATTACTTTTTAATTTTGGCACATAATAAACATCTTGAATTAACTTGTGACTACCATCTTTACAGGAGATTAAAATCGTATTATCCCTTCGATTGGAATCTGAGGTATCTCCAAAGGACACATTGCCTCTCACCATTTTATTGATCTCCACAAACTTCTCTTTGCATCCACACATATGATTTCTTGCTCCATTGTCCAAATACCACGAGTTGCAATCATCTCTGTCTTCTTCCTTGAGTGTCATCAACAACGTTGACTCATCTTCTTCTTTCTTGTCGTCAACAAGGTTAGTTTTTCTTTGACATTGCTACGACATTCCCAAGAGTAATGGCCAAATTTATGGTAATTATAACACTCAATTTTTGATTTGTCGTACCTTTGTCCATTATTTTCTTGGTTGTAGCCACGTCCTCTTCCTCCTTTATGTCCACGACCATGACCTCTGAATGTTTGGTGGATTTTAACTTCAACAATGAAGTTGTTACCATTACTTCTTCCTCTTCCATGACCGCCACAACCTCTTCCTCGTCCGTTTCCTCGATAGCTTGATACACCTCCATAATCCTTGAAGGATGCCTGAGTTTTAAGAAGTTGCTCCAATGACACTTCTTGTCTCTTTTTGATCTTTTCTTCGTGGGCCTGTAAAGAACCCTTCAATTTCTCCACCGTCATAGAGTCTAAATCTTTTGACTCTTCAATATCACACACCACAAAATCAAGTTTAGGTATTAAAGTGCGAAGGATCTTTTCTACCACACGGACATCTTCTATGTCCTCCCCGTATCTTCTTAGTTGATTTACAATAGCCTTCACTTTTAAAAATAATCCGAGATGCATTCGGATTCTTTCATTTTTAAAACTTTAAAATCAGCCCTTAGAGTTTGAAGTTTTACTTTTTTCACTTTGTCAACTCCTTGAAGAGAATTTTGTAAAATCCCCCAAGCTTCCTTTGAGGTGGTAGCATCTGCCACCTTCTCAAACATGGCATTATCCAAACATTGGTGGAGGAGCGTGAGGGCTTGTTGATCCTTCTTCCTTGTCTTTGCCAAGACCTCTTTTTTATTTTGAGGCAGAGCTTCCTCATTATTGGGTTTTGCATACCCTCTATCTACGATTTCCCACACATTCTGAGAGCCAAGAATGACTTTCATATGTAGACACCATTTCTTATAATTATCTTTTGTAAGACGGGGGTACTGAAAAGACAACGAACCATTATTCGCCATGGCTCTGATACCATGTTGTTGGGATAAAAAATAATATATCCCGCCCAGGAATAATATCCACGACAAATAATAATAATACAAGAGAATAACAACGACACCAACTCTTTTAATAGGGTAAAATACAATACCCGAGTGGAACAATATAATCACTATAATATTACAACTTGGTAGTGTCAAGAGGCTACTATAATTTTGAAAGAAATAACACTCTTTATTTAAAGGCACCTCACTACAATATTACTACTACTCACTGTTTATCTCACAGACAACAATTTGTGGATTACTCTCACTGCTTTACTTTCTGCTTAGCTTCCCTCGTTTTTTGGTGTGTCTGAATTGAGAGAATGAGGCTGCTATTTATAGCCATCATTGTTGCCCAAGAAACCAATCAGATAAATTGGTTCATTGCGATTTGCAATTGCAAACCACTGGCGCCCACAGTTTTGTTTTTCTCCCTATCAATTACTCCCCTTTTTTTTATTCAATATAGTAGGTGAGGTATTGACCCCACACTCTCTATTAGAAGTTCCTAAATTTCTTTGTTGCATTCGAAATAGGTCCTTAACACCTTATATAGATGTCTTTGTAAAATGTTGCTTTAGCAGTACAAAATAACTTTTATGCTCAAATTTATTCTTCATGTTAAAGGTAACAGGAATGTTGCTACTTTTTATTTTTTTATTTTAGGCGGCTTTGATAATAACTTTAGAGAGAACATGGAGTACCTGGATGAACTAAAAAGGTTGGTTGAAAGAAAAGGTGTTACTGATCTTATCAGGTTCATTATGTCTTGCTCTACTGCTGAAAGAAATGAACTCCTTGCCCAATGCCTATGTGTTCTTTATACACCAAAGGTGTGGCTGAATTTGAAACCTCTTAAATGAATAACTCAAACATTCATTTCTAGAGAGAGAAAAGATTCGTTGGTTAGGATGACATTGTTATTATTTTTGGTTTAAATTCTCTAACTTTTTCTTTCTTTGAAACTAGGATGAGCATTTTGGTATTGTTCCATTGGAAGCAATGACAGCCTATAAACCTGTTATTGCATGCAACAGTGGTGGCCCGGTAGAGATAGTAAAGAATAGTGTGACAGGCTTCCTCTGTGACCCTAACCCACAAAAGTTCTCTTTAGCAATGACTAAGCTCATTTTGGATCCTCATATGGCAGAAAATATGGGGCAAGATGCCCGTCGACATGTCACTGAGTCATTCTCTACCAAGATATTTGGCCAGCATCTGAATCGGTATCTCATTGATGTTGCTCGAGGTAAGGATGAATAACATCCTCTTGATTTTTGTTATCTCAGACCCAGTGGATCTCTGAGGATGTGATTTGTGGTTCGGTCAACTCCTCAGGGTAATATACCCATACGGATTAATCGGACGCTTCTCTGCCCCATTGGGGTAGGGGTAAGGTCTGTGTATACACTACCCTCCTCAGACCCCACTTTGTGGGATTTTATTGGGTCGTTGTTGTTAGATTAATCAGACGCCATTTCCTTCTCCATCAGTGAAACTAAGGGCCAATAATAATTATTTTAACTCTCAATCTTGGTTTATTAGCCATACAAACAAAAAAGTAATATTACTTGTGTGGGGTCCATCCCATAAATTAAGGAAGACTTTTCTTCCTTTGTTGGTTTTTCAAAATTGGCATCAACTTTTTCTTCTGCATAGTCAAAAAGGGTAGGATGCAGAAGAAAAATGTCAAGTGTAGTAGGCGAGGCTCTGCCTATAAAAGGAGAGCTTTGGCTCTCATTTCTACATAGCAAAAATCTCAGATAATACATCTGAGTGAGAGAGAGAGAGAAAGAAAGAGAGCAAGATATTCCATAGACTATAAGAAAATAGTCAGTGAAGAAAAATAGAGTATGAGAGATATTGTAGTGAGGTGGAAAAAGCAAAAGAGTGTCTTTTCTTTTGAGTGTGTAGTGGTCTTAGGAGTATTTGTACTCATTACTACACAATGTAAAATTCCTTGCTATAGTGATATCAGTCGCTCTTCTTGGACGTGGATTTTCCCTTATTCATAAGAGTTTCCACATAAAATCTTGGTGTCATTTTTGCTACATATTTATTCTTGCTGATTTAACCATAACTTAGTGGCCCGCGTTTATCACTAATACCGCAAATATTATTTTTACGGGGTTTATTCCCAACAAGTGGTATCAGAGCCAATGTTTTGTCTGAGTATGCTTTGTGGTTGCAACACAGTCTAAACTTTCACATCAGAAAAGAATTACTTTGCTCTCTTAATAAATAGTATTTGTATTTGTGATAAACGATGGAAACCAATACTAGTAGAATGGTTACTTTGAGTGGCACAAATTATGCCATTTGGAAGGAAAAAATGGAAGATTTGCTTTATGTCAAGAATTTTCATCAACCTGTCTTCGCTACTATAAAGCTTGATAATAAATCAGATGAAGAGTGGAATTTGTTACACAGGCAGGTTTGCGGCTTTATTAGACAATGGGTTGACGATAATGTTTTGAACCATATTTATGGGGAGACACATGCTAGGACCCTATGGGAGCACCTTGAAAGTCTGTATGCTCGGAAAACTGGAAACAGCAAGATGTTTCTAATAAAGCAAATGTTGGTCTTAAAATACCATGATGGTTCGGCGATGACAGATCATCTGAATAATTTTCAAAGGATCATGAACTAGTTATATGCTATATGCATTAAATTTGATGAAGAAATTCAAGGCCTATTTCTACTTGGTTCCCTACCAAATTTTGGGAAGTTCTTAGAACTTAATTATCAAATTCTGCTCCGAATGGTGTGATCTCTATAGATCTTGCCAAGAGCAGCCTTTTAAATGAAGAGATGAGAAGAAAATCTCATGGTTCCTCCTCATCAAATGTCTTGTGACTAACTCTAGGGGGAGAAACAAGAATCGTAGTTCTCAAATTAGAGAACATAATAGAAGCAAATGCAGAAGCAGACTTAAAGATATTGAGTGCTATCATTGCGGGAAGAAAGGGCACACAAAGAAGTTCTGCCGGATTTTGAAAAAAGAGAATAGAGACAAGGAAGAATAGAAAGAAGATGGCAATCATGTGGCCACCGTCACTATAGAAGATCTTGTTACTGTCCTTGATGCGGATCTGATAAATAATACTTGTGATGAGTTAAGCTGGGTTGTGGACAGTGGTGCCGCATCTCATGTGACATCAAGGAAGGAATTTTTCTCATCCTATAGTCAGGGTGACTCTGGAACTTTGAGTATGGGTAATGAGACTGTATCTAGGGTGGCTGGTGTTGGAACGATTTTTTTGGAAACTAGTATTGGAACTAAACTAGTTTTAAACAATGTAAAGCATGCACCTGATGTTCGTTTGCACTTGATCTCTGTTGGTGCTTTGGATGATGAGGGATATGCCAGTACCAATGGTTCTAGAAAGTGGAAGCTCACTAAGGGTTCCATGATTGTGGCTCGTGGGGAAAAGCGTCGTGGTCTATACTGGACTACGGCCTCTACCTGTGTTGATATGGTGAATGCCATTGAGAGCAATAACTCTTAATTGTTATGGCATAAGAGGATTAGCCACATTAGCGAGAAAGGACTAATTGATCTAGCCAAGAAAAAATTGTTGTCAAATTTTAAAAGTGCAAAATTAGAAAAATGTGAGCACTGTTTGGTTGGAAAACAAAAAAGAGTTTCTTTCCAGTCTCATCCTCCTTCAAGAAAGACAGAGTTACTTGAGTTGGTGCATTCAGATTTGGACTTTGGGTGGTGCACTTTATTTTGCTACCTTTATTAACGACTACTCAAGGAAACTTTGGGTCTACATCTTGAAGACTAAAGACCAAGTATTGGGTATCTTTAAGCAGTTTTAGGCTTCAGTTGAAAAAGAAACTGAAAAAAGCTGAAGTGTATTCATATTGATAACGGTGGTGAATATTGTGGACCGTTTGACGAATACTGCAAGCAACAGGGTATCAGATAACAGAAGACTCCTCCTAAGACCCTCAACTTAATGGTTTAACAGAAAGGATGAACATGACCTTGACGGAAAGAGTCAGATGTTTGCTTTCTGAAGCAAAATTGCCGAATTCCTTTTGGGGTGAGGCTTTATTGACCGCCACACATGTTATTAATCTATCCCCTGTGGTTGCTTTGCAAAGTGATGTTCCAAATAGAGTTTAGTATGGCAAGAATGTTTCCTATGACCACTTGAAAGTGTTTGGTTGCAAAGCTTTTGTACATGTACCTAAAGATGAGAGGTCAAAGTTAACTTCTAAGACAAGGAAGTGCATCTTCATTGGTTATGGCCTTGATGAGTTTAGTTACATGCTATATGATCCTATTGAGAAGAAGGTCGTGAGAAGCTGTGATGTTATCTTCGTGGAAGATCAAACCATTAAACATATTAACAAAGCGGAGAAGCTAAAATCTCCAAGTTCTGAAGATTTAGTTAATCTTGACCAAGTTCCTCATACAAATGCGGATGACGTTGATGGGCTCAATGATAATGGTGATACTCAGAACCATATTCCAGATCAGCATATTGATGGTGATGGTAATAACAATGCTAATATTGATGAGGCAGATGCTCCTACTCACGAAGCTGTGGACAAATTAGATATTCCACTCAGGAGGTCTTCTAGACCTCGTACTCCTTCATCCCGTTATTCACCCAATGAGTATGTATTACTCACTGATGGGGAATAACCTGAATGTTATACGGAGTCCATATAAAATGAGCACAAGGATCAATGGATTGAAGCCATGCAAGATGAGATGAAATCTTTGCATGAAAACCATACTTATGAGTTGGTGAAATTGACTAAGGGCATGAGAGCTTTGAAGAACAAGTGGGTGTTCAAAGTTAAAGCTGAAGAATATAGTTTGAAGCCCAGATACAAAGTCAGATTGGTTGTCAAGGGATTTGGTCAAAGGAAAGGTATTGATTTTGACGAAATTTTTTCTCCTGTCTTGAAAATGTCCTCCACTCGGACAGTTCTTAGTTTGACTGCAGTCTTGATTTGGACATTGAGCAGATGGATATGAAGACTGTATTTTTTCACGGTGACTTAGAAGAGGAGATTTATATGGAACAACCCGAGGGCTTCAATACAAAATGTAAAGAAAATCTTGTATGCAAACTTAAGAAGAGTCTATATGGATTGAAGCAGGCTCCCAGACAATGGTATAAGAAGTTTGAGTCTGTTATGGGGGAGCAAGGCTACAAAAAGACTTATTCAGATTACTGTGTGTTTGTACAAAGATTTTCTGATGATGATTTTATCATCCTCTTGCTGTATGTGGATGATATGTTGATTATGGCAGGAATGCTTTTAAGATTGACGAGTTGAAGAAACAGTTGAATAAGTCTTTTGCAATGAAAGACTTGGGTCATGCTAAGTAGATTTTGGGCATGAGAATTACTCATTCGAGAAACGAAAGAAAGCTTTACTTGTCACATGAGAAGTACATAGAACGTGTACTGGAGCGTTTCAATAGGAAAAGTGCTAAGTTGGTTTGCACACCCCTTCCTGGTCATCTGAAGTTGAGTAAGAAGATGTGTCCTACAACAACGTAGGAAAAAGAGAGAATGACCAAGATTCCTTACTCCTCTATTGTCGGAAGTTTGATGTATGCAATGGTATGCACTCGACCAGATATTGCTCATGCAGTCGGTGTTATTAGCAGATTTCTCGAAAATCAAAGAAAAGAGCATTGGGAAGCTGTAAAGTGGATACTCAGGTATCTAAGAGGAAATTCACATGAATACTTATGTTTTGGAGGATCAAATCCAATTCTGAAGGACTACACAGATTCTGATATGGCAGGTGACCTTGATAACAGAAAATCCACAACTGGATATTTGTTTACTTTTTCAGGGGGAGCTATATCATGGCAGTCGAAGTCGCAGAAGTGTGTCGCACTATCTACAACTGAAGCGGAGTATATTGCGGCTATTGAAGCTGGCAAAGAAATGATATGGCTCAAGAGATTTCTTCAAGAACTTGGATTGCGACAGATGGAGTATGTTGTCTATTGCGACAATCAGAGTGCATTAGACCTGAGCAAAAACTCCATGTACCATGCGAGAACAAAACACATCGACGTCAGATATCATTGGATTCGTGAGCAAGTGGAGAACGAATCACTTCAAGTCAAAAAGATTCATACGAGTGAAAATCCTGCAGACATGTTGACCAAGGTAGCACCAAGAGACAAGTTCGAGCTTTGCAAAGAACTTGTCGGCATGCAGTCAATCTAGAATCTCCGGTATTACCTCCTTCAGGTGAATGAGACTGGAGGGGGAGATTTGTGGGGTCCATCCCATAAATTAAGGAAGACTTTTCTTCCTTTGTTTGTTTTCCAAAGTTGGCAGCAATTTTTTCTTCTGCGTTGTCAAAAAGGGTAGGCTGCAGAAGAAAAATGTCAAGTGTAGTAGGCGAGACTCTGCCTATAAAAGGAGAGCTTCGGCTCTCATTTCTACACACCAAAAATCTCAAACGATATATCTGAGTGAGAGATAGAGAGAGAGCAAGGTATTCCATAGACTATAAGAAAATAGTCTGTGAAGAAAAATAGAGTGTGAGAGATATTGTAGTGAGGTGGAAAAAGCAAAAGAGTGTTTTTTCTTTTGAGTGTGTAGTGGTCTTAGGAGTATTTGTACTCGTTACTACACAGTGTAAAATTTCTTGCTATAGTGATATCAGTCGCTCTTTTTGGCCGTGGTTTTTCCCTTATTCAGAATGGTTTCCACGTAAAATTTTGGTGTTATTTTTGCTGCATTTTTATTCTTGTTGATTTAACCATAACTTAGTCGCCCGCATTTATCACTATTACAGTAAATATTATTTTTACGAGGTTTATTCCCAACAACTTGCACCTCCTCTAATTTGAACGATTTAAGGGGCTTCCTTCTACTTGAGAATGCCAGAGGCTTTTCTTCCTTAGCTGTAAAGTTGAAGTGTAATTTTTAGCATACCTTGATTAATTTACCCCAATTTTTACAATGATTATATAGATAATTTTGCTTTTTTCTATTCAATGGAAAAGACGTTTTTCGTTCATTTTTATTAGTTTTTGGTACCAAGACTCCTCCACATCGGAAGGAGACAAGGCTTTGGATTTTTATAAGAAGCTTCCTTCCCTTTCTAATACATTGTTTTGGTGCAAAACTTTTCACAAGAAAATATTTAACGTTTTGATTATCCTTTTAACAATCGTTAAAGTGCAAAGGGAGACGTACAAGTGAAAAATAAATAGAGGTAGAACAAGTGAATGAAAATAGGGAGAGCAGACGATACGGAAATTCGACATATGGCGACTCAACTTTTATTTGTTGCACTAAAATCACTAAATTATTAAGTAATCGTCCTCCATTAAATTAACACAGTGCGCAACTTTACTCTCGGCAATCGACAGTTAGATCTTCGTGATATGAATGGATAAACATAATCAAATCCAAATCAATTCCTGTTTTATTTCATTAACAAAAGATCTTTAAATAAGTCTTAAAGAGTAAGCCGTATCGTATGGTAAAATTCCCTGGCGAAATATCAGGATACAAATTGGTATGATATGATTAGTAAAGATATGAGAGATTAAAAATAGAGCCACCTCATTAACTACACGAGTGTTTAATACCAAGCCAATGAATGAGACATACGTCTTGCATAAACACTTTTTAATACTTAACCATGGTTCATGGTTAAGTGATATATATTTTTACTTTAATTTGTTAATTCTTAAGGCTAATTATTTATTTACTACCGAAAGGGTGCATAATCCATTTTAGAATCAGCGGATAAAAATGGCGTAAAAAGTAAAGCAGCAAAATTGCAGCTTTCTATAAATACCCAAAACATGCAGTCTAAGTTGAAAATGAAATGCAAATGGTCCTCAAACACAGAAGTCAATCATACAATTTTAATTTGTCTATGATTTATACTATCTTTTTTTCTCAATCCTACCTATGATTTAGCACTAGTTTTTTCTTCCATCAACTATCAAAACACCATTGCCATGTCTGAAAAGCTGTCCTCAATATCATCATCGTCGTCGTTGTCGTCCCAAGAACATGAGGATGTTCAACTGGTTTCCAAGTCGACATCAGAGAGACTTTTGGGGAAATACTTTTGATGCTTCTGAGTTTGATTTTGATTATGAGCAAAGTAGCATATGGTCTCCTTTAGTTCTTCCAAAAAGAATTTTCTTGACATCTCCACGCAAATTATGTTCTGAAAATGAATATTACTGTTTAATCACAAACCAAAAGGGTACTGTCAAGAAGTTGCATTGGCTCAAAAATTGTCTCAATTCTTGTTTCCGGGTATGGCTATTATTTGCTTTCGTATCCAAAATCTCTTTATTACTCTATTTTCATGGATATCAAAACAGATTATATATTGTTTTATATTATACAGGTTTGTTGCTCATGATGAAGGGAAAGGAAGGGAAAGGGAGGTTACCTTGCCTATTTTGCTTCAAATGAATGCAATTTACTGGGAATGTTTCTTTTGCATGTAAGTGTGAGTTGTAATGAAGCTAGTTAAAAGGTCGTTTGTAAAAAAATACTTGTAAAAAGAAGTTTTTTGGAAAATAATACATGAATAGAAGATGTATGTAAGAGAGTTACAAATTGCATTTTCATTCAGATTCCTTATTCCGTCTACAATCTGCAAGGTGAGTAGATTCATCCGAAGAATGTTTTGCTTTGCTTAATTTTTTTTGAATGTGGCCAAAAGAGGTTTGGTAAAGGGCATCTCCAGGAGTTTCTTTTTTTTTTTTTTTGAAACAAAACATTGTCATACTCATATAGTATATAATAATTTAGCTTAATTCAAAAGTTTTCATTTGTTTTTTTATCTTTGATGCCACATCAAAGCAAGAAAACCCGAAAAAGGAGAAGGAAATGATGTTGAAAAAAAGACAGAGCATTATTACTCCATCCGTTTCATATTATATGAGCTAGTTTGACTCGGCAAAGTTTAAGAAAAAAAAAGAAGACTTTTGAAACTTGTGGTCTTAAAAGCTTAATGGGTAAAAAGTTTGTATGACCATGACATTTGTGTGGCTATAAAAGCTTCTCATTAAGGGTAAATGAGTAAAATGAAAGAGTTTAAAGTTGAATTATTTCCAAATTTAGAAATGTGTCATTTGTTTTGGAACAGACTAAAAAGAAAAGTACCTCTTTTAATATGAAACGGAGGGAGTACTTCATTAGCGGGCGTTGTGTAGATTAATTGTGGATAAGACAGTTAGAACCTATAAATCAATTTGAAGAAAACAAATTATTCTATTCTTTTTGAAGAAAACAACAACAACAATGACCCAGTAAAATTTCACTAGTGGGGTCTGGGGAAGGTTGTGTGTACGCAGACCTTACCCCTATCCCGAGGGAGTTGATAGACTGTTTCCGAAAGACCCTCGGCTCTAGAAGACTAGGGTCTGGGAGACAAGTATATGGAGTGGGCTTGGAGACAGGGGCGGATCTATAGCCCAGTACAAGGGACACGTGAACCCATGGTCTCTCCGCCAAACTAGGTATTTTATATGTACATATTTTTTAAAATTGATCAAATATTGCCTACTGACACCCATTTTCCAAAAAAGCTAAACGGTGCACTTGGTTGAATGCTAAGTTATTTACCTAGAGGAATAGAGATTAATTCCTAAAAATTACTTTAATTTTTTATTTTTTTTAGTGGTGCATCCATGTTATAAAAATTCTAAATCCGCATTCACTAGGAGATAAGTATATTCAATTCTGCCTAGTAGTCCTTAATTTGGAAAAGTTTCTCCTTTGCCCGCAGTATAGTGGAGATAAGCTCGTGTTTAGGACCATCTCATGTTTGAAAATACTGGCATTTCTCTTTTTCAAGTGAAGCAGGCTCCTATAAAAGACAGAAGATCATGTTTTAAATCCTGGGTGAGGCAAAAAAGGTATTCGGTACCTCTGCTAATAGCAACTAGAAAATATCCCAATCAATAGTCGGATGCACGCTAGCTCGATACCACTATTGTCAAAATAATAAAATAATCGACATTGTAAAACTTTAATTTCACACCTGCACATTAGAAAGTGCGCTAGCGAAATCTGGAATATAATAGCAGTAAATTAAATAAATGCTTTTCCTTTTTAGTCCAGAGTACAAGAGTACACGAGCCTTACTATTGCATACATTGTCAGCTGCACGTATATCAAGAGCTAATAAAGTTTGAAACATATTTGAATGGTAACAGCGACCCTTCGTTAAACATACTCTGAATTAGCTTACAAAAAGAATTTTCAGCCTGCGGTTTCTGAGATTGCTTTTCTTACGTTCAAATTTGCTGCACAAGCGTTATTCAAATTTTGCTTTAGATAAGGCGTGGCCATTCAAGGGCTTAAGGAAGAGGCTAGTAAAGTTTTTGTTTTAGGTTTAAATTTGAGGTTTCAGAAAATTTCTGATAGTTTTTTCGATTTTATTCGTTTAGATAATATTAAAATTTGTAGGAAAAAGTATAAAATATTAAAAAAAAAATAAAGGAAGAAAGATTACCTACTTTTAAACCGTAGAAATATTTTAAACTTTAAATTATACTACTCAATTTTTTTTTTTTTTGTATTAGTAAATAATATTTTTTACAACAAAATTTAAGGTAATGTGTTGTTAACACATGGCTAGTTCATAGTGTTTTACTGATTTTTATAGTTTTCAATTGAAAAAACTTGCTTCTAGACGCTAAAGATTACGGTATTGTACTTCATTCACAATTTCAATTTTTTATTGCAAATGCTGATTTCATAACAAATGATAATTTTCTATTGATTGAGTCTAGTGATTACGAGACATTTCCCTTGGGGAAAGTGGTTTTCAATGTTATGTCGGAGTCAATGAAAGATATGGTTCATAGTAGGAGAGAGATGTACCGATACGGTGGTTTGCCTTTGGCATTCCTGTGTTGGTTTTAAGAATGTTGTCCCTATACTCACAAAAACCTCGATTACCGGATTAAAGATCTTGTGTCACACATACTAGACTGGACTATAAAGAAGAAGGTGACCTTCAAGAGATTGAGAAAATAATTTTTCTTTTAAGTTGGGAGCAGGTAAAAAATATTTATGTTTACTTTACAATATTTTGATGCAACGCTTGTATTTATTTACTTCATATGCAAACACTATACACAAATTATATATTTGTGATACATTTTTATACCTTTAATATACATAATATCAATTAATTGTATGATGTATAGTTTCTCCAAATAGTATTTAGTTGTCCTTTTTTTTCTTTTCTTTTTTAGTTTCATGATTGCTAAGTTAATTTTTATTATATTTGTAGTTGGTGTTTCATAATATTGCCCCAATAAATGTTGAAAAAACAAGGCATGAATTGAATAATTTTGTCTTTGTGTTTGAAGATAAAAATGAGATGGATATCGAAACCTGGAGCTTTGCCTGAAGTTAATCCAAGAGATGATGTTGATGATTTCAACACTCGACCTAAAGAAAATGCTAAGAAGTAGTAAAAAATAAGCTGGAATCATAACCACAAACCGTTCAGATCCATAGCCCAATAACCTGAGTTCAAGCGACAATGAGTTGAAAACTCTAAGAAGTAAATCAACAAGATACATACATTGTGATGACCCGGCCGGTTGTCTTAAGAATTAATGCCCCGATCCCCTATTAACTGCTTTCTCCGTATTTATTTATGCTATGTTGATTTGCCGGGATGTTCGGTTTTAAGTTTTGGGACACTTAGTCCTTAAATGAGAGCCTTAGTTTTGAAAATTTGACCGTAGTCGGAACAGTGTGAAGACGTCCTCAGAATGAAAAACTGATGGTTCCGTTAGCTCCGTTGGGTGATTTCGGGCTTAGGGACATGTTCGGATTGTGTTTTGGAGGTCTGTAGCTAATTTAGGCTTGAAATGCCGAAAGTTGAATTTTTGATGTTTCCGGTTCGATAGTGAGATTTTGATCCGAGGGTCGGAATGGAATTCCAGAAGTTAGAGTAGCTCCGTAGTGTTGAATATGACGTGTGTGCAAATTTTCAGGTCATTCCGACGAGGTTTGATAGACTTTTTGATCGAAAGCGTATTTTTAGAGTTTTTGGAATTCTTAGGCTTGAATCCGATGAAAAATAAATGTTTTGATATTGTTTTGAGCGTTCCGAAGGTTTGAAAAAGTTTGAAAGAAGTTATGTGAATATGTTGGTAGGTTTGGTTGAGGTCTCGGGGGCCTCGGGATAATTTCGGATGGTTGACGGAAAGATTTTTGGAATTGGAGTTGCAATTTCAGCTGTTCTGCTGTCATAACCGCACCTGCGAGTGTGGGACCGCAAGTACGGAGCCGCAGAAGCGACGGATTAACTGCAGAAGCGGAATTTGGAGAGTTCAACAGGAACCGCACAAACGGTGGAATTTTCGCAGGAGCGGTACCGCATCTGCGGATAGGGAGTCGCAGATGTGGAATCTGGGCCCTAAGTGAAAAGTCGCAGATGCGACCATTGTTCCGCAAATGCAGGACCGCAAAAGTGCTCCCAGTACCGCAGATGCAAAAACAGCTAGGCAGAAATATAAAATTATGAGGGTTTAGTTTCAAAAGTTGGAAATTCGATTTGGAGCTCAGGAGAGGGCAATTTTGAGCGAAAGTTGAAGAGAAGATCATTGGGTAAAAATTCTTTGAACCTTTCTAGTTATATTCCATCAATCTATAGTTAGTTTCCTCATTTAATTTCGGATTGGAGATGAAAATTGGGGAAAACTTGGAAGAAAGTTCTTAGACCAAAAATTCGACTTTTGATTGGGAATTTGACCTTAGATTTGGATAATTTTGGTATGCATGAACTCGTGAGAGTATGATGATTATGAAAAATATAAATTTTACCCAATTCCGAGACGTGGGCCCGATGGGTGTTTTGGTCATTTTACCTAATTTCGCATATTAGTTTAGAATTTCTTTGTAGAATCAATTGCTTGAAGCGTTATTTACATTATGCAATTGAATTGAATAGATTTGAGCCATTTGGAGTCGAGTACACGTGGCAAGAGCGTGGTTTCAGGTTGATTTTGAGCTGGTTCGAGGTAAATGACTTGTCTAACCTTGTGTGGGGGACCTTCCCCTTAGGATTCAGTATATTTGATATTTGAAATGCCTTGTACGTGAGGTGATGAGTGCGTACTTGAGCTAATTGTTGAAAATTCGATTTTCTTTAAGAAATTTAAATTATGTTCCTTTTTCCTGTTTCATTTTACTTGCAATTTAAACCTGCTGTTAGCTTAAAAAAAGCATGTCTAATTGACTTAACTGTTTATTCGCTTAAACTGCCTTGTTTGAATTATGTGAAGCATGATAGATTAGAATTACCTATTTACTTGATACAAAATTGAGCTTAATTGAGTATTCTTGTGTTGTTGCTGTGTGTTTTACTTTGGTACTACGGGACGGACGGCAGCCCGGGAGATCCCCTGTACGTATTTATGATTTGAACTGAGGTACGGGAAACCGAGAGATCCCTGACACGTATATTGAGGATACCAAGAGATCCTCGGGATACCAAGAGATCCCTAGTACATATTGAGGATACCGAGAGATCCTCGAGATACCAAGAGATCCCTAGCATATATTGAGGATACCGAGAGATCCTCGGGATACCAAGAGATCCCTGGCGTTTATTGAGGGTACTGAGAGATCCCCGGTTATTTCCTTGTGATTGTTTTTGCCTCTGTTTCAGTTATTGAATTCGTTGTTTTCCTGTATTAAATTCTTATCGTTAGTTTTCAACTGTACTGCTTATCTTATAATGTCTTGTCTTATATTCTTTATTTTATCTTAGTAGGGCCCTGACCTTCCTCGTCACTACCCGATCGAGGTTAGGCTTGACACTTACTGAGTACCGCTGTGGTGTACTCATGCCCCTTCTGCGCATGTTTTTCATGTGCAGATCTAGGTACTGTGACTCAGTCCTATCACCCTTGAGGCGAGGCGACTGCTCTAGCGACTTCGAGGTATATCTGCCACGTCTGCACACCGAGGAGTCCCTTTCTATTCTAGCTTTTAAACATTTGCCCTTTTGTATTTCTTTTCCTTTTTAGATATTCTGGAGTTAGAGTACTGTGTAGTGATCCTTAGCTTATGATTCATGGGTTTCCGGGTCTTGCAAATATGTATTGGTTTGAGAGTAAAATATTGTATATGCCGAGCGACACTTTTAAACACTATTTTATCACTCTTCATTCTGTTTTAATTTATTTTTATTCTGCATTTTGGTTATCTTCCACAATTTAAGCTTACCTAGTCGTAGAGGACTAGGTGCCGTCACGATGGTTCACGGAGGGCGAACCGGGATCGTGACATACACATTATTTCTATTTTGTCTGCGAGGAGTTCTGACTTCTCAATAGATATTCGGTTTCACTTTTTCTTTTCTAGGTAAACAACAAGGTTTCATCATTGGAGCAATTAATGGTTTTCTCATTTGAAAAGTATTTTAAAGCTCTAGGTGAACGCAATGCTTCACAGGTATAACTAGCACAGTTCATGAGCATGTACACCACTCTGGCATATTCATGAGCATGCACACCACTCTGGCTCAGGCAAGGTTTCTTCCCCTTGCTACAACTACATCTCAGGCCGGAGGAGGAGCATAGACTCCCGCCGCCCGCACTCCTGAGCAGCGAGTGCATGTTGAGTAGGTCCCTGAGATTATTACTGTACCGCTTGCAGTGCCAGTTCAGCCCGAAGGCAGGATAACAGCTTCTGAGGAGGAGCAGCTGAGACTTGAGAGGTTCAAGAGGTACAAGCCTCCTGTATTCAGCGGTCTAGCATCGAATGATGCTCTGGGATTTTTAGATGAGAGTTACCGCATTTTTCGTACCATGGGTATATCAGGATCGAGCTGGGTTTCCTTACTATCTTCCAGCTTCGAGGAGCCGCCTATGAGTGGTGGCGCACCTATGAGTTAGACAGTCCGGATGAGGCTGCTTCATTGACTTGGACTAAATTTCAAATCTGTTCCTGAGAGAGTATGTTCTCAGAGCCTCAAGGATGCATGGTGTGCCAAGTTTAAGCATTTGCACCAGGGTGCTATGATTGTCTCAGAGTATGCTGTCTGTTACACCAGTTTGGCTAAGCATGCACCAGCCATGGTTTATACTAGTCGTGAGAGGGTTCGCCGATTTAGTGAGGGTCTTATTCCTAACATCAGATCTAGCATGGCTCGTGAGTTGGAGATGGATATATTTTATCAGTAGGTGGTGAGCATTGCTAGGAGTATTGAGGGTATGCATGCTAGGGAGAGATGGGAGAGGGAGGCCAAGAGGTCTCGAGAGTCGGGCCATTTCTCTGGTGCCCGTGCCCCAGCAGCAGGTCGTCATGGTAAGGGTTATATGAGTCGCCCTGTTCATTCAGCTCTTCCAGCAGCCAGTGGTATTCCAGCTCCTCCTAGACCTCAGGAGCCTTATTATGCACCTTCGGTATCTAGCGTGCCTCCTGTGCGGGGTGCTTTAAGAGGTCAGTCCAGCAGACCTGGACCGAGCCAGTCACAGCCACCACGTCCTCCCAGAGCTTGTTTTGAGTGTGGTGACACACGCCATGTGGTGAGGGATTGCTTTAGACTTGGGAGGAGTGCACCTCCACAGACTTCTCAGCCACAACGTGTCCCGCAGAGTTCTTAGGCTATGGTTACAACTCTAGTTGCTACCCCACCTGCTCAGCTAGCCAGAGAAGGAGCTCGGAGAGGTAGAGGTCGCCCTAGAGGGGGAGGCTAGGCCCGATACTATGCCCTTCCCGCTCGTACCGGGGCTGTTGCCTCCGATTCTGTCATCACAGGTATTGTCATGGTTTATCATAGAGATGCATTAGTTCTATTCAATCTAGGCTCCACTTATTCCTATGTATCTTCTTATTTTTCTCCGCATTTGGGTGTAACTTGGGATTCTTTGAGTTCCCCCATTTATGTTTCTACTCCTATGGGAGATTCTCTTGTTGTGGACCACGTTTATCGGTCGTGTTTGGTTTCTCTTAGTGATTTTGAGACCAAAGCCGATCTATTGTTGCTCAGCATGGTAGATTTTGACATTATCTAGGGCATGGACTGGTTGTCGCCCCATTATGCTATTCTTGATTGAACACCAAAACTGTGACGCTGGCTATGCTAGGTGTACCGCGTGTTGAGTAGAGGGGTACTTTAGATCACACTCCTAGTAGAGTTATTTCTTTTCTTAAAGCTTAGCGTATGCTTGAGAAGGGGTGTGACGCGTATTTAGCTTATGTGAGAGATGCAGTATTGATACCCCTTCAGTTGATTCAGTCCAAGTAGTACGGGATTTTTTCGATGTGTTTCCAGCTGATCTTCCCAGCATGTCGCCTGATAGAGATATTGATTTTGGCATTGATCTATTGCCGGACACTTAGCCCATTTCTATTCCTCTGTATTGTATGGCTCCTCCTGAGTTGAAGTATCAATTACAGGAATTGCTAGACAAGGGTTTTATTCGGCCCAGTGTATCACCTTGGGGTGCTCCTGTCTTGTTTGTGAAGAAAAAAGATGGTTCTATGCGTATGTGCATTGATGATCTCCAGTTAAACAAGGTTACAATGAAGAATCGTTATCCTTTACCTCGTATTGATGATCTGTTTGACCAGCTTCAGTGCGCACGGGTGTTTTCTGGACTCGGTATGATCATTATGAGTTCCTTGTAATGTCATTTGGGCTGACCAATGGCCCAGCAACATTTATGCATTTGATGCACAGTGTGTTCTGGCCGTATCTTGACTCCCTCGTTATTGTTTTTATTGATGATATTCTGGTGTATTTCCGGAGTCAGTAAGATCATGAGCAACACCTGAGGACTGTGCTTCAGACTCTGAGAGAGAAGAAGTTATATTCTAAGTTCTCGAAATGTGAGTTCTGGTTGGATTCAATGGCATTATTAGGCCAAGTGGTATCGAGTAAGGGTATTCAGGTGGATCTGAAGAAGATAGAGGCCGTAAAGAGTTGGCCCAGACCATCCTCAGCTACAGAGATCCGTAGTTTCCTTGGCTTGGCGGGGTACTACCGTCATTTTGTGAAGGGGTTTTCATCGATTGCATGCCCTATGACCAGGTTAACCAGGGTGCTCCGTTCCAGTGGACGAAAGAGTGTGAGGCGAGCTTTTAGAAGCTCAAGACAGCTTTGACTACAGCCTCAGTTTTGATATTGCCTACAGGTTCGGGGTCTTATACGGTCTATTTTTGATACCTCGAGGATTGGCCTCGGAGCAGTGTTGATGCAGGACGGTAGGGTGATTGCCTATGCGTCTAGACAGTTGAAGATACATGAGAAGAATTACTCAGTTCATGACCTTGAGTTAGCTGCCATTGTTCACGCCCTGAAGATTTGGCGCCATTATTTATAGGGGGTTCCCTATGAGATTTATACTGACCATCGGAGCTTGCAGCACTTGCTCAAGTAAAAGGATATAAATTTGCGCCAGAGAAGGCGGTTAGAGTTACTAAAGGACTATGACATCACTATGTTGTATCATCCGGGCAAGGCCAATGTGGTGGCCGATGCCTTGAGTTACGGGGCAGAGAGTTTGGGGAGTTTGGGTTATTTATCAACATCGAAGAGGCCTACGGCGATGGATGTTCAGGCCTTAGCCAGCCAGTTTATGAGATTGGATCTTTCGGAGCCCAGTCGGGTTCTAGCTTGTGTGGTTTCTCGGTCTTCCTTATTTGATTGTATCAGAGAGCGACAGTATGATGACCCTCATTTGCTTGTCTTCAAGGACAAGGTTCAGCACGGTGATGCTAGAGATGTGACTATTAGTGATGATCGGGTATTGAGGATGCAGGGTCGGATTTGTGTACCCAATGTAGATGGGTTTCGGGAGTTGATTCAGGAGGAGGCCCATAGCTCGCAGTATTTCATTCATCCGAGTGCCGCGAAGATGTATCAGGATTTGAGGCAGCACTATTGGTGGAGGCGGATGAAGAAAGATATAGTTGGATTTGTAGCTCGGTGCCTCAACTATCAGCAGATGAAGTATGAGCACCAGAGACCAGGTGGATTACTTCAGCAGATAGAGATTCTAGAGTAGAAGTGGGAGCAGATCACCGTGGACTTTGTAGTTGGGCTCCTACAGACTTTGAGAAAGTTTGATGCTATTTGGGTGATTGTGGATCGACTGACCAAGTCCGCTCACTTTATTCATGTGTGTACTACTTATTCCTCGGAGCGACTTGGCGGAGATCTATATCTGGGAGATTGTTCGTCTGCATGGTATTCTAGTGTCCATCATTTCAGATAGAGGTACTCAGTTCATATCATGGTTCTGGAGGGCCGTTCAACATGAGTTGGGTACTTAAGTGGAGTTGAGTACAGCATTTCACCCTCAGACAAATGGACAGTCCGAGCGCATTATTCAGATTCTTGAGGATATGCTCCGTGCATGTGTAATCAAATTTGGAGGGTCTTGGGATCAGTTCTTGCATTGGTGGAGTTTGCTTACAACAACAACTATCAGTCCAGCATTCAGATGGCACCGTATGAGGCTTTATATGGTAGATAGTATAGATCCCCGGTGGGTTGGTTTGAGCCGGGTAAGGCCAGATTATTGGGCACAGACTTAGTTCAGGATGCTTTGGAGAAGGTTAAGGTGATTCAGGATAGACTCCGCACAGCCCAATCTAGACAAAAGAGTTACGCGGAACAGAAGGTTCGTGATGTTTCCTATGTGGTTAGAGAGCGGGTTCTACTTCGGGTTTCGCCTATGAAGGGCATTATGAGATTTGGGAAGAAGGGAAAGTTGAGTCCGAGGTTTATTGGCCCTTTTGAGATATTGAGGTATGTTGGGGAGGTTGCTTATGAGCTTGCCTTACCTCCCAACTTGGTAGGAGTTCATCCGGTATTTCATGTTTCGATGCTCCGGAGGTATCATGGTGATCCGTCGCGCGTGTTGGATTTCAGTTCAGTCCAGTTGGACAAGGATCTATCTTATGTTGAGGAGCCAGTGGAAATATTGGACAGGCAGGTTAGAAAGCTGAGGTCAAAGAACATCGCATTAGTAAAGGTTCAGTGGCGGGGTCAGCCGGTCGAGGAGGGCACCTAGGAGACCGAGCAGGATATGCGTAGTCGTTACCCTCATCTTTTCACTACTTCAGGTATGTCTCTATGCTCGTTCGAGGACGAACGGATGTTTAAGTGTAGAAAGATGTGACGACCTGGCCGGTCGTCTTAAGAATCAACGCCCTGATCCCCTATTAACTGCTTTCCCCGTATTTATTTCTGCTATTTTGATTTGCCGGGATGTTCGGTTTTAAGTTTTGGAAAGTTTTGGGACACTTAGTCCCTAAATGAGAGCCTTAGTTTTGGAAATTTGACCATAGTCGGAACAGTGTGAAGACGGCCTCGAGATTGAAAACCGATGATTCCGTTAGCTCTGTTGGGTGATTTCGAGCTTAGGGGCATGTTCAGATTGTGTTTTGGAAGTCCGTAGCTAATTTAGGCTTGAAATGTCGAAAGTTGAATTTTTGAAGTTTCTGGTTCGATAGTGAGATTTTGATCCGAGGGTCGAAATGCAATTCCGGAAGTTGGAGTAGCTCCGTAGTGTTAAATGTAACGTGTGTGCAAAATTTGAGGTCATTCGAACGAGGTTTGATAGACTTTTTGATCGAAAGCGTATTGTTAGAGTTTTTGGAATTCTTAGGCTTGAATTCGATGAAAAATATGTGTTTTGATGCTGTTTTGAGTGTTCTGAAGGTTTGAACAAGTTTGAATGAAGTTATGGAATATGTTGATAGGTTTGGTTGAGGTCCCGGGGGCCTCGGGATAATTTCGGATGGTTGAAGGAAAGATTTTTGGCATTGGAGTTGCAGCTTCAGTTGTTCTGGTGTCATAACCGCACCTGCGAGTGTGGGACCACAGGTGCGGAGCCGCAGAAGCGACAGATTAACCGCATAAGTGGAATTTGGAGAGTTCAACAGGAACCGCAGAAGCAGTAGAATTTTTGCAGGAGCAGTACCACATCTGCGGATAGGGAGTCGCAGATGCGGAATCTGGGCCCTAAGTGAAAAGTCGCAGATGCGAACATTGTTCCACAAATACGGGACCGCAGAAGCGGTCCCACTACCGTAGATGCGGAAACAGCTGGGCAGAAATATGAAATTTCGAGGGTTTAGTTTCAAAAGTTGGAAAATCGATTTGGAGCTCGGGAGATGGTGCATTTTGAGAGGAAATTGAAGAGGAGATCATTGGGTAACAATTCTTTGAACCTTTCTAGTTATATTCCATCAATATATAGTTAGTTTCCTCATTTAATTTCGTATTGGAGATGAAAATTGGGGAAACGTTGGAAGAAAGTTCTTAGACCAAAAATTCGACTTTTGATTGGGAATTTGACCTTAGATTTGGATAATTTTGGTATGCATGAACTCGTGAGAATATGAGGATTCTGAAAAATATAAATTTTACTCGATTCCGAGATGTGGGCCTGAGGGGTGTTTTGGTCATTTTACCTAATTCGCATATTAGCTTAGAATTTCTTTGTAGAATCAGTTTCTTGAAGCGTTATTTACATTATGCAATTGAATTGAATAGATTTGGGCCATTTGGAGTCGAGTACACGTGGCAAGAGCGTGGTTTCAGATTGATTTTGAGCCGGTTCGAGGTAAGTGGCTTGTCTAACCTTGTGTGTGGGACCTTCCCCTTAGGATTCAGTATATTTGATATTAGAAATGCCTTGTACATGAGGTGACGAGTGAGTACTTGAGCTAATTGTTGAAAATCCGATTTTCTTTAAGTAATTTAAATTGTGTTCTTTTTTCCTGTTTCATTTTACTTGCAATTTAGACCTGCTGTTAGATTAAAAAAAGCATGTCTAATTGACTTAACTGTTTATTTGCTTAAACTGCCTTATTTGAATTATGTGAAGTATGATAGATTAGAATTACCTGTTTACTTGATACAAAATTGAGCTTAATTGAGTATTCTTGTGTTGCTGCTATGTGTTTTACTTTGGGACTATGGGACGACATCCCAGGAGATCCCATGTACGTATTTATGATTTGAACTGAGGTGCGGGATATCGAGACATCCGTGGCATGTATATTGAGGATACCAAGAGATCCCTAGCACATATTGATGATACCAAGAGATCACCATGAGATCCCTAGAATATATTGAGGATACCGAGAGATCCTCGGGATACCAAGAGATCCCTGGCGCTTATTGAGGGTACTAAGAGATCCTCGGGATACTGCGTGATCCCCGGTTATTTCCTTGTGTTTGTTTTTGCCCCTGTTTCAGTTATTGAATTCCTTGTTTTCCCGTATTAAATTCTTATAGTTAGTTTTCAACTGTACTGCTTATCTTATACTGTCCTGTCTTATATTCTTTATTTTATCTCAGTAGGGCCCTAACCTTCCTCGTCACTACCCGACCGAGGTTAGTCTTGGCACTTACTGAGTATTGTTGTGGTGTACTCATGCCCCTTTTGCGCATGTTTTTCATGTACAAATCTAGGTACTGCGACTCAGTCCTATCACCCTTGAGGCGAGGCAACTGCTCCAGCGGCTTCGAGGTATATCTGCCGCGTCCGCAGACCGAGGAGTCCCTTTCTATTCTAGCTTTTAAACATTTTCCCTTCTGTATTTCTTTTCCTTGTTAGATATTCTGGAGTTAGAGTACTGTGTAGTGATCCTTAGCTTGTGATTCATGGATTTTTGGATATTGGAGTTATGTATTGGTTTGAGAGTTAAATACTGTGTATGCCGAGCGACACTTTTAAACACTGTTTTATAACTCTTTATTCTGTTTTAATTTGTTTTTATTCCGCATTTTGGTTTCCGGGGTCGTGACATACACATTATTTCTATTTTGTCTGTGAGGAGTTCTGACTTCTCAATTGATATTTGGTTTCACTTTTTCTTTTCTAGGTAAACAACAAGGTTTCATGATTGGAGCAATTAATGATTTTCTCATTTGAAAAGTTTTTTAAAGCTCTAGGTGAACGCGTTGCTTCACAGGTATAACTAGGCTTTTTGTTATTTTTACTTGTTACTATATTTTAACAACTTTTTGTATATTTTTCCTGAACATAGTGATAGAAGGGACGATGACCTTCATGATAGTCATGACTATCATGATACTGGTAATATTCAGAATGATTATTTTGGTGATATGGAATTTACAAAAAATGCAATATTGGCATAATTAAAGCATTTAGTGTGACAAAAATATACATGAAGCGTCTGTCCTATGATTTATGCAACATTGTGATAGAACCAGAGTCTATCATATTTACCATATACAAGTGACCCGACAGTTTATTGCAATATTTGTGTATGATCCCTCTTAGCAGTTCAAGTTCCCTTTCTTTTGATCTATAAGATTTTACATAACTCATATTAATCCCGTACTGTTGTTTCATGTCGCTTATGATGTTTGCCTGAGTGTATATTATTCTTGGATTGGCATATTTATTGGGATCATTTTTGCAATGACTGACAACGTAGCATGACATTGTGAAAACTTGCTGATCTATATGTGGTAGGGAAATGAATCTTTAGGGCAAGCTTTATTAAGGTCTGTGTAATCTATACAAACTCGCCACTTACCATTCTTCTTTGGAACTACGACAGTATTGGCTAACCAATTAGGATACTTTACCTCGCGGATGGATCCAATCTTTAGCAATTTTTGAACCTCTTCTTGAATCACCTGATTCTTGAAAGTTCCTTGCTTTATTTTCTTTTGCTTGACATGAGGGTATGATGGGTCTTCATTTAATTTGTGAGTCATCACCTCCGGTGGTATCCCTGTCATGTCAGAGTGGGACCAAGCAAAACAGTCCACATTAGTTTTTAAAAATTCAATTAACTTACCTCTCATACCTTGGCTAAGATTGGCCCCTACGTAGACTTTCTTATCAGGCCATTGAGCGAACAACACAACAGGCTCCAATTCCTCAATTGTTGTTTTGATGTTTTCGTTTTCTTCTGGTTCTTGAATGGTGTCAGGCCTTGAATCCACATCTGTTCGTCCCTGTTCAGTTGAGGTTTGTGTTGTGGTGCCCTCAACTGTCTTCTGTGATTGCTATTTTCCTTCATTTTTCGTACCTGAATCTGCTACAGAATTGATGCTCCTGGATATATGTTGATCTCCATGAATTTGACATACTCTCCAGGGTGATGGAAATTTAATGACTTGATGCAAGGTTGAAGGAACAACATTCATTTCATGGATCCATGGTCTCCCAAGGATCATATTGTAAGCCATCTCCATATCTACTACTTGAAACTTTGTATCTTTGACGACTCCTTCTGCGAATGTAGTGAGTGTTACCTCTCCTTTCGTCACAACATTAGAATTGTCAAATCTTGATAGAGTATGCGACTTTGGTATTATTCTATCTTCTGCTTGCATATCACGTAATACTCTTAGCAAAATAATGTTCACGGAACTACCTGGATCAATCAAAACTCGTTTTACATTAGTATCATGTACAATTAGAGAATTTACCAGTGCATCGTTATGAGGGGTTAATACGCCATCTGCATCTACATCATCAAATGTAATGCTTTCTTCTTCTATGACATGCCGCACCCGTTTCCCTTGGGTAATTGTAACTTTGGAAATTTTGTTAGCTACAGTGTATGATATGCCATTGATGTCTTCACCTCCGCTTATAACGTTGACAGTTCTTTTGGAAGAAGGTGGCTTTGGGGGATCCTGCATGTTATTCATGTAAGCTTGCTTACCTTTCTCACTGAACAACTCAGTGAGATATCCTTGTTTTAATAAATGATCAACTTCACTTTGTAAAAACCTACAATCTGTCGTTTTATGCCCATGGTCATTATGAAACTCGCACCAATAATCAGGGTTGCGCCTGTTTGGATTCGATCTCATCTCTTTTGGCCATCGTACCTTATCTCCCATGCTTCTCAAAACAGCTACGAGCTCGGAAGTGCTCATATTGAAACTGTAACCGCCAAATCTCGCCTTCAAATTTCTATCATCATTTTGTGACTCATTGGTATTTCGATCGTTTCTAAATCTAGATGAAGAACCTGACTCTCTATTCCTTGATCTTTGATCATACCTTTGATTGTATTGCTTTGATAGTGTGTCTTTTCCCGCAGGTCCCATGTACGGCTCGTACCTGTTTTTACCGGATCTTTTTTCGATCTCCGCTCGTCTTGAACTTACCTTTTCTTCTTTTTGAATTAGTGGAACAGTATCTTCTTCTATCCTCAGCTTCGTTCTATACCTGTTGTAACGTCATTCCATGTTGTAGCTGGGAATTCACGAAGGCTTTCTTTGAGTCGCCTCGTAGCTTCTGAGCTTTTTTCATTCAAATTGCTTGTGAAAGCTATAGCTGCCCAATTATTTGGTACACGTGGTAACGTCATTCTTTCACGTTGGAATCTGTCCACGAACTCTCTAAGCAATTCTGAGTCCCCTTGCTTGATCTTGAAAATATCATCCATTCTTTTGTCGACTTTTTGAGCTCCCGAGTGTGCTTTGATTAAAGAATCTGCAAGCTCAACAAAAGAATTTATAGAATTTTCGGGTAAAAGAGAATACTATGTTAATGCTCCCTTGGTGAGTGTTTCACCGAATATTTTTACTAATACTGATTCAATCTCCTGGTTAGTCAAATCGTTGCCTTTTACGCCTGTTGTGAATGCAGTCACGTGGTCTCGTGGGTATGTTGTTCCATCATATTTTGGAATATCATGCATTTTGAATTTCTTTGGAATTGGGAGGGGAGCAACACTTGGCTTCCAGGGTTGCTGTGAATATTTATCCATATCTACCCCTTTGATTAAGGGCAGCACCCCGGGTATTTGCTCTATGCGGTCACTTTGCTCCTTGAGCTGTTTCTACAATGTTAGTACTAAATTTTGTAAATCAGAATTGATTAAATTACCTGGTTCTCTCTCCTGTGATTCACTAGGAGTTCCACCGCTACCTGAGTTAATAAGCCCGGAACGAGGGTTCTCCAAAGTGTTGTTATTTGGAGTGGGTGTGGGTGTTGCAGCAGGTAACTGGTTAACAAATGCCTCAAGAGCTTTATTGACATGTGCAACAATTAGTTTTTGCAAAGCTTCATCGATAGCCTCAGCATTTTCAAATTGAGCGTGTCCATTCGTATGAGACCCCTCAGAAGTGCCTTCACGAGACTGCCGAGGAGAATCTCGTGGAGAAGAGACCAGGGTGTTAGTATTCTATGGATCTCGCTGATGCTGTTGGTTTTCTCGATTTCTTTGAATGTCGTCATTGTTGTTCGACATGGTTGATGCAACAAGAGATGTTAAGCTAAAAGAGAATAGATTATTAGATTTTCGGTAACGGAACCAATTTGTTTAACCAAAAAATGGGATTTCGGTCAAAGCTTTAATTTAGAAGAACTGGGGCTACTGATAATCAAAAAAATATATGAAAAAAAGTAATTAGGCTAGCAATAATATAATCAGAAAAAAAACAAGTAAATTAATATATTCAAATAGTATTTCGTGTCCCTACAATTGATTAGTTATCTCCCTTTTATAGCTATTTGGGAGATATGCGTTTTGCCCTTGTCATAATAAGGCTATTATGAGTAATTAAAGACATTGAATTCTACGTTACACAATCATTGTTTTTAATACAGATTCTCTAACGTATTCAGTATTGAATGCTTATTAAATACTGTATCTGTACTCTCATATATTATCAGATTCATTCCCCTTGATTCTGGACCTAAATGACTTAAATAGGTACGGGCGCCGAGTCCTTTGAATATCTGCTCGTGCCTCTTCCTTTGCCTTTGCTCGTATCTGTTGCAACTCGTATCTCTTTGCCAACTGTAACTCTTTGACTAGTCTACATGTCTTGACACGTCATCTTTATTCTACTTTAATATGTAAACTCAATTTTTCCCAATACATTGGGCCACTTTTATATTGTTTGGGGATTGAAAATTCCATATTGAACACGTGAATATAGGGTGGAAATCCAAAATCCATTAGGAGTAATTTCCTTTACGTTTGCGTTGAGGTTATGGTTTCAGTTTTTTGGTTTACTTCAGTTGCTAGCCGTTATTATTGTTTTAGATAATGACTTGTAGGGATCATTTTTGTGGCTATAACGTACCATTAGTTTGAAATTGATGGCCATGTAACGACCTGATCGGTTGTTTTGAACTCTAGCGCGTCGTTCGATAGTTTGAGACCATGAGTAGCTTCATTTCAGGTATTATGACTTGTATGCATGGTCGGAATTGAAATTCGGGAAGTTCGGAGTTGATTGAGTTAGGATTTTATTTATACTTTCATTTTAGTCCAAAAAGTACTTAAATATATTTTCGAAAACTGATGAAATGTGCTTAAATGCAGGAGTATTGGAAAATGAGCCACAAAAATGAAATCTAACTCCAAAAGGAGTAAAGTGAACTCAAGAACAAAAAGAAGGCAAAAGGCATAATGTGCGGATCACAGAATTCTCTTTACAACCGTAGATGGTGAAGTGAAGCCTGTCAGAGGTCTAGTGTAATGTGTGGATCGTACAATTATTATGCGGCCATAGAAGCCACTAAAGAGTTCAAATTTAGAGAAGTCCCAGTTCAAGCTTCAAGTATATGCGGACCGTGCAATTATTGTGCGACCGCAGAATTTAGCCATGTGGCCGCACACAGATTTGTGCAGTCCGCAAAAAGAGCATGTGCGGTCGCACTCCATTTTATGTGGACCGCAGAACAAGTTACATGCTACTGCAAACCAAGCTCCTTCCAAGACTGAAGAAGAAGTGTGGACCGCACATGGAATTGTGCGGCAGCAGAACCTCCGAAAGGGCATTTTTGTCCGAAATTTCTAGCTGCATATAAATAGACTTCTTTCACGAAATTAGGGCAAGTTTTGAAAATATGTAGCCGTTTCTTCTTACTGTTTTAGGAAACTTTAGTTTACTTTAGTAATTAAACATTAGATTTTTGTCTATTAATCATTTAATATGAGTTTAGTTATCTTTTCTTCGCTATTTTCTTCATTATCCATTACGAGTAACTAGATTCTTAGCTAGGGTTGTGACCCAACATTAGTGTGTAAACCTTATGGGTGATTAATTTTATGCTTGTTTATGAATGGGTGTTTGTTATTTAGCTTGGTTTATGCTTTATTTGTGAATTACTAGTTGCAAACATTGATTTATGTCTTTTTGACTTAGTCTCTTCTTGAAAAAGAGAGACATAGTCTAGGTCAACCTAGCTGACAAGGAATTGGGTAAATTGAGATATTGATCAACCCAATTAAAGGGTTCAACTTAGATATAGTAACAACCCAACTTGAGCTCTTATCAACCGTTTATGTAGATGATGTCATCATAAAATCAAAAATTGGGCAAAATCATTCCTTGACCGAGAGGTATTGAGTGGGCAACACGGTGTTGAGAGCTATATACACCCCGTTCATCAAAATAGCATAAAAGTATTTATCCCATTAGGCGAACACCTAGGTCATGGTCATAGCCCTAGTCCTTTTACAACATTTTAAAAACAACCAAAAACATCATTCTTAGTTTCAATTACTTAGTTTCAATCTTAGTTTTAGCTATAAAACAAATCAAGTTTGTGGAAGTGTAATTTAGGATACTTCAAGATCATATACCATAATACATACTTCTAAATCCCAATCTCATAGCTCCTTGTGAAATTCGACCCCAACTCAAACTTGGGAAGTACTATTGCACCGACCATTTCACTACCTCAAAAGAGGGTGTGACTTAGACGACATCAATTTTTGGCGCCGTTGCTGGGGAGATAAAAACAGATTTAGCTTTATATTTGGTTTGTGTGTGAATTATCTTCTTTTTCTTTTGAGTTACTAATCTTTTTATGAAACAATTGTAGGCAAACAATGGCTCTCAACACCAATGATCCTCTTGGAAACATGCCTATGGGGGATGTGGACGTGGAAAATGATCTAGTTGAAGAGGTTCCTCTTGAACCCCGAGCAAATAGATAAGGCTGACCGCCTCAAGACAATGTTCTTGTTCCACCCTCTCCTCCACAAAGAGCGGCTCCACATTGGGGTGTTTCCGAATGAAGGATACGCAAGTGCCATAGTCCCGCATTAGGACGAGCAACTTTCAAATTACAAATGTCATGCTTATATTACTAGAGCAACGAGGATTCTTCACCGAGGCTCCGAATCAAAATGCATACAAGCACTTGAAAGAGTTTGTTGACACTTGCTGGGGGAGTAAATAGACAAACGTCTCTGAGGATGCTTTACGATTGAGGCTATTCCCTTTCTCTCTACAGGAGAAGTCATTGGATTGGTTAGAGAGGTTGCCAAATCATTCTATCCATACATGGGATGAATTGGCCGAGAAATTCATTTCCAAGTTCTATTTTCCCGGGCATATGTCAACTCTTAGGGATGAGATTCTAACTTTCAAACAAAAACCCAATGAGCCTTTGCATGAGATATAGGAGAGGTACCGTACTATGGTGAAAGAGTGCTCGAACAATGACAAGACAGAGGCTATGATTCAACAAACTTTCTATAGGGGGATCAATACTACCAATCAATGCGTTGTCACCCAACTTTCAAGTGAAAATTTCATGACAATGCCGTATGCGGAATATTTTGAGATTCTTGATGAAATGGCGAATACTTCATCGGCATGGCAAAGTAGAGCAAACATTCCTCAAGGTGATCCAAATGTAATTCACTTGCATAAATAATTACATGATCATGGGCAAGCAATTACCGAGTTGACCACCATAATGAATCAACTAGCCAAAGCTCAACTTCAACAAGTGTAAGGTCCTAAGCAAGTTAATGCAATGAAGGGAGTTAGTATGATGGTAAGCAAGAGAAGGCAAAAGGGTCCTCAAGTGCAAAATTGCGTTGAAAATTATGTGCAAGATGATAGTGGATTTGATCAAGATGAGGTGTACAATGAACATGAAGAGGAGGTACAATATGTGTACTACTACCAAGGGCAAAGAATCAAAAATCAAGGCGCGAATCAACAACAATGGCGACCACAAAGAAATCAAGAAAATTGGAATTCAAACAATCAAGGTAGTTGAAACAATAAAAACAACCAAGGGAATTGGAACAATCAAAGCAATGAAGGAAATTGGAATGGTCAAAATAACAAAGGCAATTGGAGTGGCAATAATCAAGGCTATTCGGGAGGCAATAACCAAGGAGGGTGGAACAACAACAACAACAATCGGGGGTCGGGTTTTCAAAGGCCCTCGATGTATCAACAACCGAGCAACCCACCTCCCTATCCTTCCCAAGGTCCGAGTTCTTCCAACAATGAGATGGGCCGAATAGAGAACATGTTCAAACAAATGATGGAGAAGAATGCCGACTTCGATGCTCAATTAGCCTCTCACAACACTTCAATATTCATAATTTGGAAGTTCAATTGGGGCAAATATCACAAGCTTTGAACACTCGTCCTAAGGGGGAACTACCAAGTGATACGGTGGTGAACCCACCGTATCAATTGGGAGAAGTGTCATTTCATTGTTGAGAAGGGCATTGTCCTTGGCCATAAGATCTCAAATAATGGCATTTAAGTTGACAAGGTAAAGATTGAGCTGATTTCTAAACTTTCACCTCCAACTTCAGTTAAAGGCATGTGGAGTTTCTTAGGCCACACGAGATTTTACCGGTGGTTCATTAAGGACTTCTCTAAAGTGGTAAAGCCGTTGTGCAAGCTTTTGGAGAAAGATTCAAAGTTCCATTTCAATAATGATTGAATGAGAGCCTTTGAGTTGCTAAAGCTCAAGTTGACTACTACTCCCATCATTACCGCTCCAAGTTGGAGTGTTCCTTTTGAGCTTATGTAAGATATAAGTGATGTAGCGGTGGGAACCATTTTGGGGAAATGAATCAACAAGATCTTTCATCCGATTTATTATGCAAGCAAGACCAAGAATGGTGCCCAAGTCAACTACACCATTACAGAGAAAGAGCTTCTTGCCATTATGTTTGCTATGGAAATATTTCTCCCACACTTGATGGGTGCAAAGGTGATTTTTCATATGGATCATGCGGCACTTCGCTATCTCATAAGCAAGAAAGATTCTAAAGCCCGTTTGATGAGATGGGTACTTCTATTGCAAAAGCTTGACATTGACATCCAAGATCCGAAAGGAAGTGAAAACCAAGTGGTGGACCACTTGTCTCGTTTTGAGGAGGAGGGGAGGCCACATGATGGCCTTGAAACCAATGGCTTTTTCCCCGATGAGCAACCTTTGGCTATTTTTATGAAGGAGATGCCTTGGTTCACGGATTTGGAAAATTATCTTGTGAGTGGAATCACTCCGGTTGAGTTCTTTTCAAACCAAAGGAAGAAGCTCAAACGGGATTGTCAAGACTACTATTGAGACGAACCGTACATTTTTCGAATTTGCACGGATGGAGTGATTAGAAGATGTGTACCGGAGGAGGAGCAAAGTAAAATTCTTGGAGCTTGTCACTCTTCGTCTTATGGTGGCCACCATGGTGGAGCAAGAATGGCGGCTTAAGTCTTAAGTTGCAGTTTCTATTGGACCACTCTCTACAAGGATGCTAGTGAGCTTGTCAAATGATGAATGCCAAAGGGCCGGTGGAATCTCAAAGAAAAAACGAAATGCCCCTCACCACCATTTTGGAGATAGATAATTTTGATGTGTGGGGATTGATTTCATGGGTCCCTTTGTGAGCTCTAGTAGAAACACCTACATCATAGTCGTGGTTGATTATATGTCTAAATGGGTTGAGCCTATTGCTTTTCCCAACAATGAAGCGAGGAGTGCGGTGGCATTTTTGAAGAAGAACATTTTTACAAGATTTGGTACTCCAAGGGCTATCATAAGTGATGGGGGTTCGCATTTTTGCAACAAGGCCTTCGACACCTTACTCACCAAGTATGGTGTCACTCACAAAGTTACGACCCCCTATAATCCTCAAGCAAGTGGTCAAGTGGAAGTCTCTAACCGGGAGATAAAGAGTATTTTGTCAAAGACAGTGAATGTCAACTGGACGGATTGGTCAAGGAAACTTGATGATACTTTATGGGCTTATAGGACGACTTACAAAACACCGATAGAGATATCTTCATACCGGTTTGTGTTTGGGAAAGCTTGTCATCTTCTGGTGGAACTTGAGAATAAGACCATGTGGGCTTTGAAAAAGTTGAACCTTGAATAGGATGTCGCCGCAAACTTAAGGGTGACATAATCGAATGAGCTAGATGAATTCCGGTACCATGCATATACAAGTTCAACCTTATACAAGGAGAAGATGAAGTACCTCCATGACAAGTACATTCGGAATAAGGAGTTTAAAGAAGGTGATCTTGTATTATTGTTCAATTCTTGGTTACGAATGTTACCGGAAAAGTTGAAGTCAAAATGAAGTGGCTCGTTTGAAGTTGTTGGTGTGACACCATTTGGTGCATTGGACTTGAAAATAAGAATGATGATGTGTTTAGAGTCAATGGTCACCGGGTGAAGCACTATCTTGGAATGGTTAATTATGGCCACGTTGTGGCGGTTCTTTATTTCAAGTGATTGGTAATCTGCGACGTTAAATCATGAGCTTCTTGGGAGGCAACCCATGTGTCTTTTTCTTTATCTTCTTCCTCTTCTTCTTCTTTTTAAATAGGTTTTGTTTTGTACTAACTGATTTTGAAGTGTATGCAGGAATGCGTGTGCTTTGTAGGGACTGTGCCCAGATTTTCTTACTAGGTATAGAAATTGTGCGGACCACACAAAATTGAGTGCCACAGCAGAATGAACTCTGTGGTCGCACAACTGGAAAACCGAAAATGCACACTCTCTGAAGTTTGTCTGTCAGAGAAATGGCCAATCTGCGACCGCACCTGGAATTGTGCGGTCGCACCAAATTTTATGCGGACTGCAGATTTTCAAAGAAGGGAAGTGGCACCAGGTAAAGAGTGCGGACCGGGCCGCACTCAACTTTAAAACTTTGCCCTAATTTGGTCAACCTATAAATAGGCCCTCCTCACATTGTTCAAAACTTTACACACTCTGTATATTCAGAAAAGGCACGCACAATACTTTCACCTAAATCAAGCTTCTAACACTCATTTCATCATCTTAATCTCTTCCTTGCATCACTACATTACTGGTATGTTCAATTCATCCTTAAAGTTTTCAATTTTCTTAATTTTTTTTCATAGTTAGTTTGGTTATTCTGAGCCCTAATTGTAAAATTCATCATCATATTGAGCATTAATGCATTGGGCAACTTCCTACTTGCTAATTGGGGGATGGGTAACTAGTTTACCATGTCTAAATTGCCATTATCATGCCTAATTTTATTGTTAAGTATGGAGCCCTAAGGTTACAGTCGATTTTTTTGAATTGTGTGGCCGTACAAGAAATTGTGCAGCCCGCAGATCCTTGAGTTAGGGCAAAAATGTGTTAGCTGATTGTGAGGACCGCACTAAAATTTATGCGGTCCAAAACATTGGACTGCGGTCACAGAAAAAGGAGCTGCAGATTGACCAGTTCTCTAATATTAGAGAGTAGCATGTGTGCGGCCGCACTCCAGATTAGGCGGTCAGTAATTGTGCAGTTCGCACAAGAAATTGTGTGGAATGCAGAATTAGGGCTACGACCACACTTCAAAATTGTGCGGTCCACACTTGCCTTTGTGCGGTCGCACTCACTATTGTGCGAACCGCACTTCTTGATCCTGTTTCTATTTTTACTACAATTGTCTGCAACTATTTTACACTGTGATGTTGGACTTAACTGAATCCTATTTCTATGAATTCTAGACAATAGTGAGATCTTGTGGTAGAGGTGATACATCCAAATGGGGGGTGAACCCTCCCGAGGCTGAGGCAAGAGCAATCTTCCACTCTCTGTCCAAAAATGATAAACAAGAAGGCAACTGCCAACAGAGTCCCAGAGCATGCAAAGTCCAGTTAATATTTCCCGTCTAAAGAAGCCTCAAAAGGTAATTCTATGCAAGAACAACCCGATGCACAATCTCAACAAAAATAGTTTTCGGGTAGACTATAACTTATAGATGAGCCTTCCTCCTCAGCTAGCTCTTCTGAGGGTTCGAAAGAGGATAGCCAAGGTTCAAAGCCTTCTTCCTCATATGCCCCCGCAACACCTATCCCAGTTGAAAAGGATGATGATATTCATGATGACGGTAGAGGGGGGGATACCCCAGTTGCCGGCCTAGATAGGTCGAAGAAGAAGGAAATCTGGGAAAATAGATTAGTGAGCCTTACTTCTTTTAATAGGTTTCGAGAATAGTGGACCCAAAAATTGCTCACTCGTGAGCTTAAATTTGATTTGAATGATCTGGATAGCTACAACCTGAATGTGGTAAGACAGTTTCGGGAGAGAAAAGGGTGGACATGGTTCGCTCAAAGCGTGGTGGACTCAAAGGAGCACTTCGTCCGGGAATTCTACGCTAATGTGGTGCATGTCAAAAAGGGGACTAAGGTGAAAAAGGTTAGGAATCTGAAGGTTCGATTTGATCAAACCTCACTAAATACTTATTTGGGGCTCGAGGATATGGAGTCGGTACAATACTTGGAGACGTTTCAAATGGGTGATGCAGTTCTCCCTTGGCTAACCGAGATCTTAGCAGCTCCAAGACCACCACCACCATGGATCACAACAGGGGTTCCCATTCAATGGAACACCCTCAATTTTGAAGCCATGGCAAACCTTTGTTTGCAACCGGATAGATAAGAGCAAAAATGAAAACATTGTTCTAATCCCTCGGGCAGTCTTAGTTGCATCCATCATGGCTGGGTATCCAATCAATGTGGGTGCCATCATGTCGATCAACATGTCTCTGATTGGTAGGCAGGGTGAGAGCTCCTACCCGTATCCAAACACCGTCATAGAATACCTTACGGATGCGAGAGTAGAGTCAAAGCCATTTGATACAAAGGTTTGGGCAAAGCAGCCCTTTTTATGATACTCTCTCAAGGACCCGATGTACCTAAAGAACAAGAAGAAGGGTCAGCCGACTACTGCTGTGGGCTAGTTTGAAGAGCCTTCAGTGGTAGCTACAACTTCAAGAGCCATACCTTCAGCTGACATGCCTACTACTTCAGCCAAGCCTTCTAGCAGTACGACTGCTATACCTCCACCTCCAGCTTCAAGGCCACCATCAGCTTCAGTGCCTTCATTTTCCACTTTTCCACTCACAACACTGAGAGTCTCCCAGACTCTAGCAAGTATCAACAACTAGATGCAGACAGCTACTGCAAAAATGGCTGACTTATCCAATACTGTTGTAGCACAGTCTTCTACCCCAACACCCAGATTTCTTCGAAAGTGGAAGATACTTTGAAGAAGATCCTGGAGAACTAGAAGACTATTATGAAAACCATAGTGGCGCATGGAACAACGATTGAGTAGCTAGGGAAACATGTGAAGAAGATGAGGAAATCCCAAGCCTCGAAGAAAGCACTTGACAAGTTGGCACAAGAGGTGACCAAGATAGCATCAACTAGGGATCTTCCACTTGACTTGTTGATGGAGTCAGCTCCAGCAGTACCAACGGACCTAGCAGCACCATCAGCACCAGAGACATCAGAGGCACTAGCTAGCCAGTCTGAGGAGCCAGACCTTGCTGCTCACAATGTTGAGGCGGTGTTACAGATGTTCACCAACCCCGCTACTCCACGAGCAGAGGACGATGAGATATAGTTAGAGGAGCCTGAGGGTAGTGATACTGCTATGGATACCGAGACCACATAGGGAGTCCTCTTTACTCTTTCCCTTCCTTATTTTTATTTTGTTAAGCATTGGGGACAATGCTTACTTTTATTCGGGGGGATGAAATTTATTTGATTTTGATGACATTTGCCTATAAATAACTGATAACATTTTCTTCTTTTCATTTATGTATATATTCTTCCCTATCTATTGATGTATATATTCTCTCTCTCCTCTCTCATTTTGTATATTCATTTCATTTATGCTTTAAGTAGTTTATTCTATAGCTTCTTTAATTTGCTTTCTTAGTAGTTGATGTTTAATCTAATAGATTCTTATTTACTTTGATAGCTTCTTTTTAATTTAGTAGTTTATCTTCAATGTTTAAGTGATTAATAAGCCTTTGGTTTTCTTAATCCACGGTTCTTTCTAAATGTGAATTTTTTGTGAACCGGGTGATTCTTCCCAATGATGGATGGTGTGACAACCTTTTTAAGAGATTGAGTCCGTTTTTTATGTTTTAGTTAGAATAGTAATAATAATGAATAAAAGGACCTAATTAAGTTGAACTAGAAGAGTCGAGCATGCTTCACTTGGCACCAACACACTTAACTACGTGCTTATTATTAAAAATAAGTTCATGAAAAGAGATAGCTTTAGCTAGTGACCTTTTGACTCTTGTGTTGACTTAAGCAATCATCGAGTGGTTTAGTTGAAAAATTAGTGATTTTCAATCTTGAATATGGTTGTTGTGGGCCCTTGACTCTATCCTCTTTAACAATCCAGCTGTGTGAGAAGTGAGATCTTTGTTGCAAGTCCAAGTACCTGTGTGAATGGTCTAGAACTTGCCCCGAATATGATTTTAGGCGAAATTCTAAGTTCTGCTTGGCTTGAGAAGTTATTGTAGGCTCTCCTTGACCCGCTTGAAATTTTCCATGTCCCACCAATATTGCTATCCCTAGTCAACCCACTTGAGCCTAAGACCTTTCTCATTTGATAAACACGTTACAAGCCGTTACCCATTTTGTAGTGACTCTAATCTTGGCACCCTAGCTTTCCTTAATACTCTTGAGAAGCAATTGGCTAAAACATAAGTTTGGGGGAGAGATGAGGAGTTTGAAAGTGGTATCAAGGCACAAAAAGAGAAGAAATGAAGAAACGGAAAGGCAAAGAAAAAGAAAGAAAGAACAAAAGAAATATGTAAAAAGAAAGTGAATAAAGTAAAGAGTTGAAAGGATTCAAAGAAAAGAAATGTTGCAAAGCATGGAGAAAATAAAAAGGGAGAAATGAACATCATGACCGAGAAAGAGTGATGTTAAGTCTCTCTAGTTCCCCTAAGGAAAAAGAAAATGACTCAAAGAGTTGGCAAAACATGAGCCAAAAAGTGAAAAAAGGAGTGCTAAAGGAAATATGAACTCGTTTCTATTCCGACATTCCCTACCAATGTCCAAAAGCCTTCATTACATTCTGAAAAAGCCCTACGTGATTTCAAGCCGAGTGAACTTACATTAGTGGTGATTTACACGAGGGGCAAGCACATGGTACTTAGAGGCGTACTTCTGACATTCTTTTGAGAGAGATGAGCGAAATTTTCGCAAATCCTTGAATTGAGTGCTATATTCTTAAGTGATATATGCTAATGGAGAATAGAGGAGAAGGAGTTTGGGATTCACAATGACATATATGAAAGAGCGAGTTTCTTGATGAATAAAGTCAACTTTTGATGTCTAAGTGTCACATTAGTGTCACACCTCCTTTTTACATCCGAGAGGGGTATATGGGAGTTTTTTCAATTTAAGTGACATTATTCGAAATGAGATTATTTATTTATTTTTCAGAGTCGCCACTTGGGATAATTTATTTGGTGTCCCAAGTCACCGGTTTATTTTAAATCCCAAATCGAGGAAATTTTGATTTTATTTAAAAGTCTGCAAAACCAGAAATTCTAGATAAGGAATTCTATTAACCTGGGAGAAGGTGTTAGGCATTCCCAGGTTCCGTGGTTTGAGCACAGTTGCTTAGACTATTAAAATTGGCCTAATTATATGATTTACTACATGTTTTAAACCTATAGTGCATTTTTAGCTTTATAACCGCTTTTTAATTATTTTTAATGCTTTTAGGATTTATGAAATTGTTTCTAGAACAAGTTACGATTGTCGTACACTAGCCGTTTTGGGACACACCGCAAACTACGCTGCATGAAATGCACCCGTGATTCGTGATATGTTTATTTTTATTAAAGTTCGAAGTTGTTATGATCGGGTCACATGAAATGCACACCCGAATTTGGGAATTAAGTATCATGACTATGCCATGGGAACCGTGCCCATAGTCACGATAATTTATTATAACACACGCCTAAAGCAAACTACGAAATATTTAAAGTGTTTTATAAAGTAATTATGAATGTTCAAAGCATCTTTCACAATAATTGGTATTAGTGCGAGGGCCATGGGTTACAAATTTTTCTTGTGAATGGTACACCTCAACTTGTCTTAAGACCTATGGATTATATTAATCTATTAGCAATTTATTAATTAAACCATGCAGCAGACCTAACTAAGCATTCTAAATTTCCATTGTTCAAATTCATTTTGGTAGGCTAACTTGGCTTCTATTTAAAGGAAATTGGGCATGCAGCTAGTCCAATACGTTTTTTTAAAGGTTCTCTAAGAGAACTACGGTTGATAGGAGCTGGGCTCAAGATTGAGCCCAAGAACGGAGGCGAAGCAGCCACCATGGCTCCAATTGGGCCAAATACAAGGCCCCTGCTTTTAACAAATAAATTTCTAGTGTTAGAAGTTCACTTCTTATTATACTAGAACAAACAACAACAACAAAAGAAAACTTAATGGATAAACATGCTGAAGGCAGCCAAGCTCAACATTGAGCCCAAAAAAAAGGAGACATGAGCGAAACACTTTGAGCCTGGTTCTGACCAAGCTGCCTCATCTAGGCCAATGCCAAGCCCAATTATTTCTAGTAGGAGGGCCTTTAATACTATGGCCCTATCGAGGCTTGATTCCCATAGCAAGACATTACACAACTTCTGAAAATTAAAGTGCTGAACAAACATCTATAATCAGAATCTTCTAACCACTTTGCAAATTACATGATTAAACAACTTTAAACTACATTGAACCAAAATGACAAGGAAAGGATCATAGATCAAACGAAATCTATCCAATTACATCAACAAAACACGATTTTATTAATTACAGCCTTTCAAATCTGATTGAGTCTTAATTAACTATAGAGTTTAGATGGTGCATCTAGCCATAGAACCAACACACTTCAACCCTTTGTAGCCAAAATTCATTGTATTTGCACTTTCAGGAGTAAATCTGACCAATTGGTAATCAGATTTACATCCTTAATATTGCTTCAACCTGAAATTCCATCTCTCAAATAGATGTCCCTCAACAAAGATATCATCACTATGAATAGCTTCAAAGACTAGGAAAGAAGGAATTCTAAGTAACATGCTGGATCAACTAGATTATGACATGGTCAGTCCAAAACATTAATTTAGAAGAACAAATGCGACCAAATCTGGATAACACTAACACTTACATCAAAAATCGGATACTTAACACAAAAGATACATATGCTCAAAAATGGACTAAACAAGAACTTTCATTCAATGGAGAAATATGGAGGTACAACCATATACCTAAAGGCAAAAAAAGAAAAGAAGAACAGCAAAAGACTAAGTGAAAGGTCAAAACAATGAGATCTGGAGTTCAACCGAGCTTTAAACAACACAGCAATGAGCAACAACAGTAAATCCTAGAAGAAAACCTCACATTTAGTCCATTTTCGACTTATGAAAACCAGAAAATCCCACAAAAGTTCTTTAAGCTTTTCTTTTTTGCTAAAATCAGAGGAAAAGAATAAGCTCCTAAGAACACAGCAGCAGAACTTTTTAGAGTGTATTTTAGGGTTCTGAAAATCTGAATGTGTGTGTGAGAATGAGTGCATAGCTTTCTTTTTATAGGGCATATCCAAAAAATAGCATCTAGGAATATTCTACCCTAAATTCCTTAGATAGTACAACCTATTTGACAGAGAATAATGGATAGCTGTCCATTTTTCAGCATCTTTTAAAACAATTCTGAACAGCTGTATACTTCTAGAGCTTTCCTTTTCTTAGATATTTTTTTCTGAAAATTATCCTAAGTTTCTTTTAGTTCAATTAGGCACCTACAATTTTCTACTGATTTACAAACTAAGGCAAACAAAGGCAACAATCAACAAAGGAGCAGAATGCAAATCAAAGTGGCAAACAGAATCAAAAATGATGCAATTTAAACTAAGATTAACCTAACCAGTAAATAAAAGTGTTTATCTAATTAAACCTAAACAAAACTAGATTTAAACGACTAAAGCATCTACACAGTAATCAAACCAAAATTATTAGAAAACTGCAAAGAAATCCTGAAAATTGAACTACTCAGTTTATAAATCAAAACAAATTAATTAACTCAATTAAAATTTGGAAATCTAATTGCAGAATACAGGAGAGAAAAAGTTAAAAAAAAATGGAAGCAAAAACAGAATAATCGATTTATCAAAAACCCTAATTAGGCTAAACCTATGCAAAATGGAAATTAAACTTCAGATGAATAAATCCTAGCATGCTTTGATTAGTCTAATGAACGAACAAAACAGTCATAAAAAAAAGAAAACCTAGAGTTGTGTTGACCTTAGAAAAATGGCTAAAAGAAAGAAAGAAGATGAAGAAGATAAACAAAAAGAAGGAAGAAAAACAGCGGAAAAAGGTTTACCAAGACCTGCTTTCGAATTTGGATCCGTTGAGAACTCTGGCAGTCTTTAATCGGGATAAAACAAACTTGGACAACCATTAATCGACTATTCTCAACAAGAACAGTCGATTAATGGAAGTCTTAGGTTCAGATAGCCCAGAAATTGACCGGAAATCCAAATGGGAAAAATTAGGGTTAGGATTTTAGATCTAAAATTCGAGCGGTTTGAGAAAGATTTGAGGGAAACGGTTTGGAGATTTGGAAAGGGAATGGGAAGGTAATTATATGGTGTTAATTTGGTAGGGTTTGGAGAAGCTCCGCCGCCGTGGGGCGATTTCCGGGCGGCGGAGAAGGCAGAGCCGACGAGGGGTTTGGGGACGGCTAGGGTTTAGTTTATTTAGAGATGGAGAGGGTGAAATGAAAGGGGTTCGATTGGGGGGGGTCTGTCTTCGGACAATCTTATACTAAATCGCAGACTAGTTCCCAGTCGTTAGATTTAAGATGATCAATGGCTGGGATCGAAAGGGGGTAGTACAGGGTCGTTTTAGGAGGGTGGGGCTAGACCGAGTATTTGGAAGGGAATTGGGCTAGGTTTGGACGGATTGGGTATTAAAGATGGCCCAAATTCTAATTAAATCCCTTTTTTCTTCAATTTCTTTTGTTATTTCCTTTTTCTTTGTTTTTCTTTTTTTTTCTTTAATTAAAAATCCTAAATCAATTTCCTAAATTAATCTAAATTGTAAAATTAAGCTAATTATCCCATTATAATATTTATAACAATTAGTTGATTCTAAATTAAAAGAGAAAAATTACTAATCTAAACATAAAAGCTAAAATGTAAAAATGAGCCAATTTTTGTGATTTTTATTTTAATAAAGCAATTAATTAACTAGTTAATCCTAAAAATATGAAAACAAAATCTAAATGCAATGCATGGTGTTTTTGACATTTCTGGGGTATTTTCATGAATTTTTTTATAAAAATTAAACGTGCACAAAAATGCAAACAATTAACAAAATCCTACAAAACATCCTATAAAATGGCAAATAATTGAGAAAAAAATTCTATTTCTTTGATTCTATAGGAGTATTTTGAACAGGGCAAAAATCACATGCTCCTAGCTGTCCCTCTTTGCTCGGAAACACGAAGGGTTTTCGGGGAAAGATAAAATGAGCAATTACGAGCGATTTTTGCCCGTTTGAAACTTCATGGGAAGCATTTTTTGGAAAAAGTCTGACCGAATCTTGCTTCGGAGGTTGCCTACATATCTTTGGCTATAAAGGAATCAAGTCAGTGTAGTTCTGGAAGTTTTGGTAGCAAGGACTACCGAGAAAATGTGATTTCACTGCTGTTGCTGCTTGCTGAACTCCTCATTACACCGAAAAAAAAAGATAAAAGCTAAACTAGCTAAACCTATCAATTATGAGTTACCAGATTCCTATCTATAAACCTTCTAAATCTTGATCTTGAGTTTTGGCTGGTTCTTCCTGCAGACTCTGATATGAATCCTGATGCTCGTTAGCTGCAACCGCTGGTTCACTTTTCTATAGCTTTTCGGATCAAGGCGGGACATGCAAAGCTTGTGACTTCGATCATATCTTGAGCAGTCCACATCTTTTCTCCACTTCTACACTTAGAGTTCACTTTTTCTTGTTCTTCCTTTCTTTTATTTGAATCGAGACTTCTTCTTTTGGTCGCCTCAAAACTTGTGCCTCAAGGTAGAAATCTGCTCAAACACCAAAACAAGCAAACGAACGAAATTTTCTAACCCAGTTTTTACTAGAAATATTTCGTGAGTTATTGTAACAAAATCTAAACTACTTCTTTATTGAAAGCAATAAAATCAGGATTGTGTATCCTTGGGAGAAAATAGATTAGGGAGTGGAGCTCTATATCTAAAATGAAATCAAATGGGGATCGGAGGCCTTAAGTTGGAAAGATTACCAAGTTATGCTGGCATCAACTAGGGAGTGGGACCCTATACTGAAAATACTAACAGATTATACTGGCAGGCTCACCGGGTTATGCCGGAAAGGTCCTCGGGTTATGCTGGGGAGGTCATCGGGTTATACCGGAATAGATTCTCAGGTTATGCCGGAAAGGTCCTTGGGTTATGCCCGGGAAGTCATCGGGTTATGCTGGAAAAGGTCCTCGGGTTATGCGGGGGAGGTCATCGGGTTATGCCGGAAAGGTTCTCAGGTTATGCCGGGGAAGGTCATCGGGTTATGTTGAGAAAGGTCTACGGGTTATACCGGAAAGTCATCGGGTTATGCCGGAAAGTCATCGGGTTATGCCGGAAAGTCATCGGGTTATGCCAGGGAAGGTCAGCAGGTTATGCCGGAAAAGGTTCTCGAGTTATGCTTGGGAGGTCATCGGGTTATGCCGGAAAATGTCCTCGGGTTATGCCGGGGAAGGTCATCAGGTTATGCCGGAAAAGGTTCACGGGTTATGCCGGGAAGGTCATCGGGTTATGCTGGAAAAGGTCCACGGGTTATGCTGGAAAGTCATCGAGTATGCCGGAAAGGTTCTCATGTTATGCCGGGGAAGGTCATCAGGTTATGCCGAAAAGGTCCTCGGGTTATGTCGGGGATCATCTAAGGAGTGAGACCCTATGTTGGAAAAACATAGGTAGAGATTGGGGACCCTAGGCTACCATGATTTTGAATTTTTCTTCTTCTTTTCTTTCTTCTTCGCTTTTTTTTTTAGGAGAATGAATGAAGAGTTTAGAAAGGGACTTCCCTTTTCGGGTTAACTTTTACTGCAAAATCATTTTGGTTTCTGCGTGCCTTGCTTTTATTGCACCTGATTCTTGCAAGGTTATTTTGGACTACACCTGTTTTTCAAACAAAGATCAATTTGTCAGTTTAAAACGGTGGTTGGTTTTGTGGCCGTGATTGTTTCAATCACTTGATCTTGGCCCAACTCTTTCAATGAAAATCTTCATTGCTCGCTGGCTTTCCGGAAATTGGTTTCATTTTTAAACCCAGTGATCTTGACTTTCCAAAATTCTACATGATGGTTAACCCATGTGGGGCTTGGCTCTTTTATCTTATTTTGCCTTTATGGGCACTTGACTTTGGATTTCTTTCCTTTTCAAGAATTTTGACTCTGGAGCACCGACCATCATGGCTAGTTAAGATTAACATGATGCACTTGCTAAGGCTGGGTGCTTTTCCTTGAATTTTAGCTTTTGTTAAACAAACCCCTGTAAAACCAATCTTGCCATCATTTCTTTGTATTAGTTTCGGAGGAGAATTAGACCGAAAGAGATTCAAAGAAAAGTAAGCAAAGGACAGGATAATGAATTTAAACGAGACGTGTCCCTTTCGAGAAAAGGAAGGAAGGACTTATCTGGAGTGCATGCAGACTTCAATAGACATGACATGCTTTTTGGACTGGATACCCGATCTGTGTAAACCATCCAACTCTCATAAAACCCTTCATAATCCATATCTCAAAATCGAGAAACCTTTCCGGGACTCTTATCAGCGCCAATGGTTGTAAGTGATTTCTATTTTGATCAGTAGCGCCCTTTGCGAGTTTTCACCAACTGACCTCTCTCATTTCTCTTCTCACCGTCGCCTTGTAGTGCTCTTTATGACTTTTTACTAATAAGACTCTCATTTTAAATTTCTTTGCTCACCATCACCTTACGGTACCCGTGTGGATTTTCACCAATAAGACTCTCTAATTTTATTTCTCTCATTTGATTGTATCAGATCCAAGTAACCACATCTTTCAATCTTGAACATTTTTAACGATCAATCGGAAGGACTTGAACAGGATTTGGGGTAAAAAGAGTTTGGATTGAATTACAACTTTGGGAACCTTTTAGGCGAACCATTGCCGAACCATTATAACTTCTTCCCCAGTTTCAATTTTGGGGGAATGTGGATTTTTGTTTTGATGTGACTGAACCCCAAAGAGAGGCTGCCTACGTATCCTTTCAGAATCAAGTCGAACGTAGTTCAGGGAATTTTGTTTTTGATTTTTTTTACAAACATTTTTGAGTTCCAAAGAGGGTAATCAAAGAAAAGTAACCGACTCAAAGTGTTTATAAAGGGTTAACAGTGTTTGGGTAGCGAGAATGAAAGCCTTCGCCATCCCAATTAAACGTAATACCTTTTGACCGCGTCTACATTGACAGTCGTTTTAGGGTCATTTCCTTCAATGTCTCCCAAGTACAATGCCCATTTTGGCAACAACTTTCTTATAATGTACGAGCCCTTCCAATTTGGAGTGAACTTTCCTTTTGCTTCCTTGTGATGCGGGAGAATACATCTCAAAACGAGTTGCCCCACTTCAAAGTTCCTAGGCCGCACTTTCTTGTTGTAGGCGCGGGTCATTCTTTGTTGATACAACTGCCCATGAAAAACTGCGGCTATCCGCTTTTCATCAATCAGGGTTAACTACTCTAGACGGGTCTTGACCCATTCATTGTCCTCAATCTCAACCTCAACGATGATTCAAAGAGATGGAATTTCAACTTCTGCGGGTATTACGGCTTCAGTGCCATAAACCAATAGATAGGGTGTTTCCCCAACTGATGTGCGCAGTGGTGCGATGTCCCAACAAATCAAAAGGCAACTTTTCATGCCATTGTCTAGAACTTTGAATCATCTTCCTGAGGATATTCTTGATGTTTTTATTCGCTACTTCAACAACACCATTAGCTTTGGGCCAATAAGGGGTAGAATTCCGATGAGTGATCTTAAATTGTTCACATACCTCCCTCATCAAATGACTGTTCAGATTTGCAGCATTGTCTGTAATGATGGTTTTAGGAATACCAAAACGACATATAATGTTGGAATGCACAAAGTCCACCACTGCTTTCTTGGTGACGGCTTTGAGACTGATTGCTTCAACCCACTTTGTGAAATAGTCAATGGCAACTAAGATAAATCTGTGCCTGATTGAAGCTTTTGGCTTAATTGGCCCAATGACATCCATACCCCAAGCAACGAACAGTCACGATGCTGACATAGGGTATAATTCGAAAGGCGATGCATGAATCAGGTCACCGTGTACCTGACACTGATGACACTTTCGGACAAAACTGAAACAATCCTTTCCCATAGTCATCCAGTAATAACCTGCCCAAAGGATTTTCTTTGCAAGGATGTATCCGTTCATATGGGGTCCACACACTTCTGCGTGCACTTGATTCATGATTCTTCCGGCCTCTTAGGCATCCACACATCTTAAAAGGTTCAGATCTGGAGTCCTTTTGTACAAGATTTCTCCGCTCAGGAAGAAACCACTGGCGAGCCTTCTAATGGTTCTCTTTTGGTCTCCACTAGCATGCTCGGGATATTCCTTTGTTTTCAAGAATCTTTTGATATCATGATACCATAGCTGAACATCTGGTTCCACCTCAACTATATTGCAATAATCGTGTCTTTATCGGATTTGGATTTCCAATGGGCCGATGTGGACATTACCTGGATACGACAGCATCGAGGCCAAAGTAGCTAGTGCATCGGCTAACTTATTATGAAACTGAGGAATATACCTGAACTCGACGAATTTGAACTGCTTGCCAAGATCTTCCACATGTTGCCTATATGGAAGAAGCTTGACATCCCGAGTTTCACATTCACCTTGAGCTTGTCGGATAATAAGGTCAGAATTTCCCATGATTAACAATTCTTCCACATCCTGATCGATTGCCATATTCATGCCCAAAATGCAGGTTCCATACTTGGTAGTGATGTTCGTGCAGAAAAACCAAAGCCGGGGCTGTGCCGGATAGTGCTGACTAGTGGGCGAAATCAAAATTGCACCAATCTCGACACCTTTTGCATTCACAGCTCCATCAAAGAACATTTTTCAAGCATTAGTGTCCTCTGGAATTACCTCAACTGAATTTACTTCCTCATCCGGAAAGTAGGTACTCAAAGGCTGATATTCATCATCAACAGGATTTTCAGCTAGGTGATCCGTCAAGGCCTGAGCTTTCATTGACGCGCGGGTGACATAGACTATGTCAAACTCGGTGAGTAGAATTTGCCATTTTGCTAACCTTCCCGTAAGCATCGACTTTTGGAATATGTACTTTAAAGGATCCAATCTGGTGATGAGATAAGTGGTGTCGGCCAACAAGTAATGCCTAAGCTTTTGAGCGACCTAAGTTAGGGCGCAACAAGTTCTCTCCAACAAAGTGTACTTAGCTTCATAACTAGTGAACTTCTTGCTCAAATAGTATATGGCTTGTTCTTTCTTCCCGGTCACATCGTGTTGCCCGAGAACACATCCAAAAGAATTCTCCACTACTGTCAAGTACAAAAACAAAGGCCTTCCCGGCTCGGGTGGAACCAACGCCGGCAGATTCGACAGGTATTCTTTGATTTTGTCGAAAGCTTCCTGACACTTATCTATCCATCTAATCATCGCATTTTTCTTCAATAACTTAAAAATGGGCTCACACGTGGAAGTCAACTGAGAAATGAATCTATTGATGTAATTCAACCTACCCAGCAGACTCATAACCTCTTTCTTGGTTCTCGGAGGAGGCAAATCCCGAATAGACTTTATCTTTGTTAGATCTAGCTCGATGCCCCTCCGACTGACTATGAACCCCAAAAATTTCCCAGATGGTACTCCAAATTCACACTTAGCTGGATTTAACTTCAAGTTATACTTACGCAGATGCTCAAAGAACTTTCTCAGATCTCGCACATGGTCGTCCTGCGTTCTTTATTTAATGATCACATCATACACATACACCTCAATTTCCTGGTGCATCATACCATGAAAGATAGCAGTCATAGGTCTCATGTAAGTTGCCCCGGCGTTCTTCAAACCGAATATCACGACCCTATAGCAGCAAGTATCCCAAGGTATGGTGAAAGCTGTCTTTTCTGCGTCTTCTTCATCCATCAAAACATGATGATACCCAGCATAACAATCCACGAAAGACTGTATCTCATGTTTAGCACAGTTGTCAACAAGGATGTGGATGTTTGGTAATGGAAAGTTATCCGTAGGGCTTGCTTTGTTCAAATCCCAATAATCAACACACACTCGGGTCTTTCCATCTTTCTTTGATATTGGGACCACATTATCCAACCATGTGGTGTATTGGACCACTCGGATCACATCCGAATTTAACTGTTTGGTGACTTTTTCTTTAATCTTGTCACTGACATCCGTTTTAAACTTTCTCTTCTTTTGTTGGGCAAGGGGATAACTGGGGTAAGTTGGCAATTTATGCACTACTAAATCAACACTCAGTCCTGGCATATCATCATAGGACTGGGCAAACACGTCTTTGAATTCGAACAAAAGTTGGATCAATGCATCCCTAGTTCTTTCATCAGTGTGAATGCTTATCATGGTTTCCTAGGCCTCTTCAGAACTACCCAAATTAACTGGCTCAGTTTCATTTAAGTTTGGCTTAGGCTTGTCACACCTCCTTTTTATCCGAAAGAGGATATAAGGGGGTTTTTTCAATTTAAGTGACAATCGAAACAAGATTATTTATATTAAATTTTGAGTCTCAACTTGGGATAATTTATGGTGTCCCAAGTCACCTGTTTAAAATCGCGAATTGAGGAAGTTGACTCTTATTTATGGTCTGCGAATATAGAAAACCGGGTAAGGAATTCTGTTAACCCGGGAGAAGGTGTTAGGCATTCCCGAGTTTCGTGATTTTAGCACGGTCACTCAACTATTAATAATTGGCCTAATTATCTGATTAATTATATATTTAAACCTATTGTGCATTTTTTACCTTTTATACCGCTTTTAATTATTTATGGATTGGTTTCTGGAACAAGTTACGATTGTCATACACTTGCCGTGTTGGTACACATTGCAAACTGCATCACATGACATGCACCCGTAATTTACGACATGTTTATTTTATTATTGTTCGAAGTTATGGTCAGATCACATGAAATGCACACCCGAATTTGGGATTACGCATCGTGACCATGCCACAAAAATTATACTCATGGTCACGATAATTTATTTACGCGCCTAAAGCACACTACGGGTGTTCATGAGTAGATTATTTCCTATGTGTTTGAGTCTGCTTATGGAAGTCCAAATTTATGAAATTTTTGTGGAAGGAACAAAATAAATTTACTATGGAAAACTGGGCTAGCAGCATGGTTTAATACTCGGTCCAAATAATTTATCCGGACCCATATCCCATATTATGTGTACTTTCCTAAACAAAATAATGACGTCACAATCTCATGAAAAACATTTGTAAATGAACTAATATTAACGTGATTCAATGGACACATATCACGGAAAGCATAGCTAAGAAAATAAAGCATAACAAATAAACCAACTATACATAAAACATAAAATCCAAATCAGAACATTTAAGAAAAAGAGGAATCAAGCAAAAGTAGCTATTATTGCAGCTGATTTAAAAGGAAATAGATGAGAAAGTTAAAATATCGGACCTTCACATACGGAAAATGTTCTTCGATACATATGATGCAAACATTCAGATTCATGTGCGAAATGAACTGTGACCAAAGACGACGAACAGAACCTCAAACGAAAAACTTTTCTGGCCACCTCGTCCAGCAAAATCTATGTGTGTCTTTCTCTTTTTATTTTCAGAAAATGGAGATCTATCCCAATGTGAAGAGGGGAAGTGCTGGAATTTTAAGAATGAAAGAGGCGTTGGAATTTTTAGGATTAGATTCTCTGCTCTTTTCCTTTTCTTTCTTTTCTGTCTCTCTTTTCTCAGTGTAGGCGTTGTCACACCTCCTTTTTCCGCACCAGAGAGGGTGCAAGGGAGTTTTTCCAATTAAAGGACAATCGAAACGGGGATAGTTTATTAATTTCAGAGTCGCCACTTGGGAGATTTAGGGTGTCCCAAGTCACCAATTTTAATCCCGAATCGAGGAAAATAATGACTCCATATTACAGTCTGCGCACCAGAAATCCGGATAAGGAATTCTGTTAACCCGGGAGAAGGTGTTAGGCATTCCCGAGTTCCGTGGTTCTAGCACGGTCGCTCAATTGTTATATTCGGCTTGATTATCTGATTTTTATACAAGTATGAACTTATGTGCCAATTTTGTCTTTTAACCGCTTTTATCATTCACTGTTATTTTTATAGGACTTGCAACGTCATGAAAACATATCTCGAACCACGTTACATCAATGCACCCGTGGTTATTGATATATTTCGACTTGGTTGAGATTTGGATTTGGATCACATAAATGTGCACCCGCATTTATGAAAAATAAATTATTTAAGACGCGCCTAAAGCAACTAGCATATTTATTTTGGGTAAGACCGTGGAATTTTACTAAACGGTCCATCCCGAAGTCCAAATAATTTTTAAAGCAAATATTTGCTGAGGGCCCCGCAGTTTGTAACTTTATTGGGCGAAGCTCGTCTCGTTCTTATTTTTAATGAATTTGCAACGTCATGGACATGCATCTCGAACCACGTCACAATCAATGTACCCGTGATTAGAAACACCTTTCGACTCCGTTGAGAATTGGATTTGGGTCGCATAAATGCGCACCCGAGTTTAAGAAGGTAAGATTTATTAAGGCGCGTCCTAAAGAGTCTAACGTATTATTATTTTAGGAGGGTTGTGAGATTTGCTAAACAACCCGTCCTGGAACCTAAATGCTTCGATAATATACATTTAAACAAGGGCCCCGCATCTGCGCGTTTTGTTTATTTTCATCGAGGCTCATCTCGTTCTTATTTTTAAAAGGATATCCTATAACAACTACGTTTCTTGTCGTGTTTGTCTTTATCAATTGAAAATAGTAGATAATCCTAATTAATTAGGTGCTTGCAAGTTGTTTGTATTGACATTCAGAAAAGCAAAAAAAAATCAGAAATGAGGCTGCACATACAGCCAGCCGAACAAATAATCCCGGGCCCAAATCCAGCCCATGCGTGATAGGCCAGACCTGGGCCTCTGCTTGTTCGATATGGGCCTACTTGGTTTGCTTCGGTTTGGGCTCGACCTTCATGAGATTTATGTTACAAATTTTATGTTTTTGTCTTAACAGATGGTTTGTTAGTTATATGGGACCATTGATCAGAAAAGACGAACTTAACCCCTTGTGTACAGTTTCATGTTTGGCATACGTTACAGCATCTATGGCAAAGTAAACTAAATCTGAGATGCAAACTAATTCATTGAGACCACTTTTATCTAACAGCATACATACACGATTATCATTCGATACCCTACATTGACATCAACTAGGCTTGCAAACTACTTCCAGCATCCAAACAAGAATAACATTATTCTACACTACATGATATTTAATGCAACAATCTATGTATAAAAAGACATTCTTGAAGTTTCTCATTTTGTATTCATCCTCAATTTTCCGATTACATCTGACAGTGTATTAGGTGTGTACCTGGTATGGAGAACAACAGAAGAAAGGAATAGTCAGTCGGGCAGTATGCCACAAACACAGCAGCAGCAGATACACAGCAACAGCACAGCAACAAACCAAACCAAATGTTTTCCACAAACCTAAGACGACCAACAATATTTCCCAGAACAAAGAGGACCAACAAATAGTCGAGTACCAAACCAATGAACCCAGAAAAGAAGGATGAAACAACAGCAACAACAGAGTATTCAACGCAGCAACACTACCAATTCAATAACCAGAAACAACTCAATCAATGCAAACAAAGAACTTGGCCAAGACAGCTTGACCAATATGCACTCTTATACAACTTTCAGGCAGTGTTTGGTTGCAGTGTTTACTGGAAACTACCTTATGTTTTCAGTTTTTCTTTGGACTCACTAGACCTCTCTCCAGATTAAAACTTCAGCCTAAAATTCCACTTTTGTTTTTCTTTTTCTGAAGACTCAAAATCCAGCCTCGTTTAAGTTATCAAATGGCCTATTTATAAGCCACATGACCAAGGGCAGCCAAGCTGCCTCCCTCCTACTTGCAGACTGCCCATACCCCTTAACTCCCCATGCCTAAAGGCATCTTTCTTGGAATCCTTAATCAGCCTCCATGCCCTGTCTATATTACTCTAATCAAGGGTTATGGGTTTAGTTAAGTATTCAATTAATTCCCATACTCTTAGGTCTGGTCCCCCATTAGCATTAATTTAATCCTATTTTAATTACCACTTGACACATTCTGAAATTATCCCCTAATCAGACCCTGCCTTATGCCAAGATTACCCTTACACCTTGCATATTACTGTATTACCCTAACTCTTAATAGTTAGTATATAGACTTCTCTAATTTCAGCCAATACCTGACTACTAGCTAATTAAACTCAAACTGTTTTCAGGCTGATTTGTTAGATTTCTGAAGCTAATTGCCAATTCTCTGCCTAAGTTCAGGCAATGATTCAAACTTTAAGCAAACAGGGTGTCAATTAAAGGGTACAAGTTGGTCATGCCGATACAAGTAGCGCCAACAAGAAACAGGCATAGTAATCAATACTGAAATGTAGACTCATTTAGATGACTACACAAGCTATAACATCTTTCAAGTGAATTCAGTTGACGACGCTTATTTAGATGACTATACAAGCTATAACACACAGCAAGCAACCAATAAAACCAACAACCACTCATTATTAACTTAAAACGTACACACATGGACAGACGAGTCGCGGAACAAACAAACCAGAACACGAACGACAGATAGATTTTAGGAGGGCAAAAGAAAAAGGAAAAATACCTCAGAAAAATGAAACTAAGATCGATTCAAGTTCGAACTCGGGCCAGGTGATTTTGGGGTCTAATGGACTTTAACCGAAGTGTTCTCAACTGAGAACACTTTGGTAAAAGTCTGCTAGACCCTGATCCTGCCACTGATTCGAACAAAACCCATAGATCTGAATCCTAGGGCTCTTGAGGTTCGATTTGGGAACCGTTCAATTCTAGTCAGATTCGAACGGAACCAAAGCCACTCAGGGGGTGAGGGAGGCCAGGAGGGGCTGTGGTGTGAGTTTGGGGTCAATCGGTGTAGATCTAGTTTTTGCTCGAATCTTCGTTTGAAGATTCGAGAGGCTACGGGTTGATTCGAGGTGAGCGGTTAACGGATTCGTGTTCAGGGTGGCTGGGTGCATCGGGGATGTTATTTTGGTGGTCATCGGAATCCGAGTGGCCGGGGTTACAGAGGAGGAACCTAAGGTTTCTTAGGTTTTGAGAGGAGGGGGGTTCGGGGACGAAGGTGAACAGTGGGGCTAGGGGGGTTTGGTTTGGGGCGTGGGGGTAAGGGGTCAGGCTTATATACGATCTAGGGGTTTAGATCCTGGCCGTTGGATCAAACGAGACCTATGGCCAGGATCTATTCACTTAGGGAAAACGGTGTCGTTTGGGTTTTGGTAGTGGGTGAGACCGGGTAAGGTTGGATCGGGTCAAAACTGGGCGGGTTTAGGGGAATGGCCTAGGTCCGTTGGATCAAGGGGTTGGACGGCTCAGATCACCTTCCTTAGACGACGTCGTTTGGGGTCGAACGAGTGGCCTGATCGGGACCGTTCGTTTGAGTCAGATCAATGGTTCTAATCAGGGGTACTGATGCGACGTCGTTTGGGGGTCCTGTTGGGGCAGCCTGATTTGGACTGGGTTTTGGTGCTGGTTTGGGCCTGCTTTGTTTCATTTCTTCTTTGGCCCAAACCGGTTTTCTTTCACTCTTTTGCTTTTTTTTTTTTCATTTTTCTTTTAAAACAAAAATAAAAATAAAAATAATAGATAATAAAACAACGAAATAAAAACTAAACAACAATGTAACATTTTAACACCATTATCACAAAAATATTTAAGTAAGTTAACTAAAAGCCTAGAACGAACGATGCACACATATATATATATTTTTTGAATTTTATTTTACCGACACATAGTTTTGTATTTTGTTTGATAGTGACTGGATGCAAAATGGGCAGACACACAAATGACCAACAACACATGTTACGGAAAGATCTAAAATTGTACAGCGAAACCATTTGTCACTATTTTTATTTTCTTTTGGAGCGATCGTCCGTGAGGCAAAAATCACGTGCTTACAGCTGCCCCTCTTTGCACGAAGACACGAAGAGTTTTCGCGCAAAGATAAGCGAGCGATTTTTGCCCGTCCGCATACTCTGTGTGAAGCATTTTTTGAAAAAGATTTGACCGAACCTTTGCCTCAGAGGTTTCCTACATATCCTGGGCTGAACAGGAATCAGGTCAATGTAGTTCGGGAAATTTTGGTAGCTGGGACTACCGTGTGACTGTATTGCTTGCTGCTGTGGTGCGCTGTTGCATGCTGCTGTAGGATGCTACTGCTCAACCGATCTCCCTGTTACATTGCTCTAAAAGGAAAACAAGAAGCTAAGCTAGACTGAGGATCATGAGATCTTATCCATCTTCCACTTGTTCTTGTTGCCTTGCTTTCTTGTCGGCTAACGCTTTCCTCTGACGCCTTTATTTTGTGCATTTGGAGATGATGCTGGTCCTTCACCTTTTCTGAATGTCAGTTCTCATCACTTTGCTTGATTTGCTGGGAACATGGCTTTCTTCCTTAAATCTTTCAATGGTTTCTTCAGCGGTATGGTTTTTTCATCGAAATTGTTATGTTGGGCAGGCCATAATGTTTCTGAACTGCTTCTTCTGAGACGCGCTTTTCCTTCCTTTTGAATGTGCGCTTGCTTTGGCAGACTTCTGCTTCTTGGCGCTGGGGATTTTATTGTTTTTCCTGCTTGGGGCTCTCTGTTGTAACCTTCCGTCTTCAGGTGGGGCTACTGATTCCAAACTCTAGAGCTAAAGTATTCCCGCATTATACTGGTGGGCGACCTAGAACTTAAATGTATTCCCGCATTATACTGGTGGGCGACCTAGAACTTAAAATGTATTCCCGCATTATACTGGTGGGCGACCTAGAATTGAAATGTATTCCCGCATTATACTGGTGGGCGACCTAGAACTTAAAATGTATTCCCGCATTATACTGGTGGGCGACCTAGAACTTAAAATGTATTCCCGCATTATACTGGTGGGCGACCTAGAACTTGAAAGTATTCCCGCATTATACTGGTGGGCGACCTAGAACTTAAATGTATTCCCGCATTATACTGGTGGGCGACCTAGAACTTAAATGTATTCCCGCATTATACTGGTGGGCGACCTAGAACTTAAATGTATTCCCGCATTATACTGGTGGGCGACCTAGGACTTAAATGTATTCCCGCATTATACTGGTGGGCGACCTAGAACTTAAATGTATTCCCGCATTATACTGGTGGGCGACCTAGAACTTAAATGTATTCCCGCATTATACTGGTGGGCGACCTAGAACTTAAATGTATTCCCGCATTATACTGGTGGGCGACCTAGAACTTAAAAGTATTCCCGCATTATACTGGTGGGCGACCTAGAACTTAAAAGTATTCCCGCATTATACTGGTGGGCGACCTAGAACTTAAAAGTATTCCCGCATTATACTGGTGGACGACCTAGAACTTAAAAGTATTCCCGCATTATACTGGTGGGCGACCTAGAACTTAAAAGTATTCCCGCATTATACTGGTGGGCGACCTAGAACTTAAATGTATTCCCGCATTATACTGGTGGGCGACCTAGAACTTAAATGTATTCCCGCATTATACTGGTGGGTGACCTAGAACTTAAAAGTATTCCCGCATTATACTGGTGGGCGACCTAGAACTTAAAAGTATTCCCGCATTATACTGGTGGGCGACCTAGAACTTAAAAGTATTCCCGCATTATACTGGTGGGCGACCTAGAACTTAAAAGTATTCCCGCATTATACTGGTGGGCGACCTAGAACTTAAAAGTATTCCCGCATTATACTGGTGGGTGACCTAGAACTTAAAAGTATTCCCGCATTATACTGGTGGGCGACCTAGAACTTAAAAGTATTCCCGCATTATACTGGTGGGCGACCTAGAACTTAAAAGTATTCCCGCATTATACTGGTGGGCGACCTAGAACTTAAAAGTATTCCCGCATTATACTGGTGGGTGACCTAGAACTTAAAAGTATTCCCGCATTATACTGGTGGGCGACCTAGAACTTAAAAGTATTCCCGCATTATACTGGTGGGCGACCTAGAACTTAAATGTATTCCCGCATTATACTGGTGGGCGACCTAGAACTTAAAATGTATTCCCGCATTATACTGGTGGGCGACCTAGAACTTAAAATGTATTCCCGCATTATACTGGTGGGCGACCTAGAACTTAAATGTATTCCCGCATTATACTGGTGGGCGACCTAGAACTTAAAATGTATTCCCGCATTATACTGGTGGGCGACCTAGAACTTAAATGTATTCCCGCATTATACTGGTGGGCGACCTAGAACTGAAATGTATTCCCGCATTATACTGGTGGGCGACCTAGAACTTAAATGTATTCCCGCATTATACTGGTGGGCGACCTAGAACTTAAAAGTATTCCCGCATTATACTGGTGGGCGACCTAGAACTTAAATGTATTCCCGCATTATACTGGTGGGTGACCTAGAACTTAAAAGTATTCCCGCATTATACTGGTGGGCGACCTAGAACTTAAAAGTATTCCCGCATTATACTGGTGGGCGACCTAGAACTTAAAAGTATTCCCGCATTATACTGGGGGCGACCTAGAACTTAAAAGTATTCCCGCATTATACTGGTGGGCGACCTAGAACTTAAAAGTATTCCCGCATTATACTGGTGGGCGACCTAGAACTTAAAAGTATTCCCGCATTATACTGGTGGGCGACCTAGAACTTAAAAGTATTTAAATTGTTTCCCCGTTCTTCCGAGAAAATTTTCGACAATCTGCAGAAAATTTTCTGCCCCGGTTTTTGGTGACTTCCATGGCGTTGCATCTTGCTGCCCTCATCAATCCTCTGTTCCCCTGCAAAAGACAAAAGGATTTGGTCAGTTTTAATCGTGGTGGTAGAGGGTGCCTTTCTGGCGAGCAATTTTTCTCTCTTCCTCTTTTCTTGCTCTTTGTCTCCATATATGGTTGGCGGGCAAAGTTGCCTGTTGGGGGTCTCTAGCCTGCTGGGGATTGGTTTTCAATTTATCCCCTTCTCTGCTTTCTCTTTAAACACATGATGTGGGAGTCTGCTTCTAACTCCCGAAACCACTCCCTTTTGGAGCATACTTCTTCCAACATTTCCGAGCACAATCCCTGCATTGCCTGGGGCCGGCCTTTAAGACTCTTTGTATTATCCTGCATTGGATGAATTCCCCTTCGGTTTCTAGTAGTAAGCTTTTTTTTTTTTTTTTAAAAAAAAAATCCTTTCAAGACACATTTTAGGAAAAGAAATAAAAGATATGGAAAGGAGAAAATCTTTCTGAACCAATATTTTTTGTGGGAGGAGACAATCAAAAGAACTTATCTGGAGGACACAACTGGTCCCCGTGATCATGGCGTGCACCATAGATTCCGACCCAGTCTATTTGTATCAATCGATTTGTCCGATGGTCTGACTTGCTGGGGATGATAAATGGATGTTCATCTTGTTGCGAATGTGGTAGCTTTTGCTGCTCTATCTTGTCGCCTCATAGTGCCCTTCGAGGGGTTTTCACTAATGAGACTCTCTCTTTTCTCTCATCTCCCGGCGCCTTATGGTGCCTGTGAAGGTTTTCACCAATAAGACTCTCTCATTTCATATCCCTCATCTTACATCGCCTCTCGGTGCCTGTGAAGGTTTTCACCGATAAGACTCTCTCATTTTATTTCTTTCGAGGAATCGGGGCGTTGTAGATACGACCCTCTCTTCTGGAGATTCTTTTGACTATCAATTCATTCTCAGTCTCACGATCCTCTTCTTTGCTGGGGATCAGTGTATTATTCTCGGTCTTATTCGCCGGACTTGGCATCTCTCGAACATTGATCGGGAGGTCTTTTGGATGTTGATGTTGGTTTTGGTGTGGGTTTGAAGAAAGGCTATAAAAATGAAAACAAATTTGAAGGGTGATGTGCTACAACTTTTGGAATCAAACCTTTGTTGGAACTTAAAACATAACCTCTGCCCCAGTTTTCTTGCTTGGGGAATTTATCTTTTATGCTTATGTTGAGCTATGTGCGTTGCGCACATTGTGCCTATTATGCACACTATGTACATTATGCATCCTATATTTGCTATGATGCATACTATGACCGAGCCGTGAGGCGCCTACGTATCCTCTTTGAGGAATCAGGTCAAACGTAGTTCCCACGGTTTTATATTCCTTGATTTTTCTTTTCTTTCTTTTCATTTTCTTTTCCTTTTCTTTCTTTTTCTTTTCTTTTCTTTTCTTTTCTTCTTTTTTTTTTCGTATCTTTCCCATTAGTGATTCCAAAAGAGGGGTATTGAAAGAATTTGCTTAAGGCTCAAAGGGGGAAGTGAGGGTTAAAAGTGTTTGGATAGAAGAAAGAATTGCCTCCGTCATCTCATTATTCAATAAATGCCAAATACAAACAAATAAACCAAAATTGCCATAATTTAAAGAAATTACGCATAATATCTCTTGACTGCATCTGAATTGATAGCCATGTCGACGCATCTACCTTCGACATCTGTCAAACACAAAGCGCCGTTGGCCAAGACTCTGGTCACGATATAAGGCCCTTGCCAATTTGGGGCGAATTTGCCTTTTGCCTCGACCTGATGTGGGAGGATCTTCTTCAATACCTGCTGCCCTACTTCAAACTTCCTGGGGCGCACCTTTTTATTATACGCTCTTGCCATTCTCTTCTGGTACAGCTGACCATGGCACACTGCTGCCAATCTTTTCTCATCTATCAGGCTCAACTGTTCCAAGCGAGCTTTGATCCATTCATCATCATCAATTCCGGCTTCAGCGACAATTCGGAGGGACGAAATTTCGACCTCCGCTGGTATCACAGCCTCAGTTCCATACACCAACAAATAAGGAGTTGTGCCTATGGAAGTCCGGACGGTAGTGCGGTAACCCAACAAAGCAAAGGGTAATTTCTCGTGCCACTGTCTGGACCCTTCCACCATTTTTCGCAGTATCTTCTTGATATTCTTATTGGCTGCTTCGACTGCTCCATTTGCCTTAGGACGATATGGGGTGGAATTGCGGTGTGTAATCTTGAATTGTTGGCATACCTCTCTCATCAAGCTGCTATTAAGATTCACACCGTTATCCGTGATGATCACTTTTGGGATCCCAAATCTGCAGATGATATGGGAGTGAACAAAGTCCACCACTGCCTTCTTAGTTACTGATTTGAAGGTTTTAGCCTCAACCCATTTGGTGAAGTAATCAATGGTCACTAGAATGAACCTATGACCGTTGGACGCTGCTGGCTCGATGGGCCCAACGACATCCATGCCCCATGCTACAAACGGCCAGGGTGCTGACATCGTATGTAACTCTGTTGGCGGAGAGTGAATCAAGTCTCCATGTATCTGGCACTGATGGCATTTCCTCACGAAAGTGATACAGTCGTGTTCCATAGTGAGCCAATAACACCCTGTTCGAAGGATTTTTCTTGCCAATACATATCCACTCATGTGTGGCCCACAAACTCCAGCATGTACTTCTGCCATAACCGTTGTTGCCTGCCTGGCATCTATGCATCTCAACAATCCCAGATCCGGGGTTCTTTTGTACAATATTTCCCCACTGAGGAAGAAACCATTCGACAAACGCCGGAGGGCTCTTTTTTGGTCTCCAGAGGTATGTTCTGGATATATCCCCATCCTGAGGTATTCCTTGATATCATGAAACCAGGGTTCACCATCTGCTTCTTCTTCTATGGCATTGCAGTAGGCGTGCTGATCACGGACCTGGATGTGTAGAGGATCAACATACATTTTGTCAGGGTGGTGCAGCATTGATGCCAAGGTGGCCAAGGCATCCGCAACCTCATTGTGAACTCTCGGGATGTGTTTGAACTTCACCGATCGAAATTGCTTGCTCAGATCATGCAAGCATTGTCGGTATGGTATGAGCTTTAGATCTCATGTTTCCCATTCACCCTGAATTTGATGTACCAAGAGGTCCGAGTCTCCCAAGACCAAAACGTCTTGGACATCCATGTCAGCAGCCAAGCGCAGACCCAGAATGCAAGCCTCATATTCGGCCATATTGTTGGTGCAATAGAAGCGCAGTTGAGCCGTAACAGGATAATGCCGTCCTGTTTCAGAAATGAGTACTGCTCCTATTCCAACCCCTTTTGCATTTGCAGCTCCATCGAAGAAAAGCTTCCAACCTGGTTCCTCGGGTAATTCCAACTCATTCGTATGCATCACCTCTTCGTCAGGAAAATACGTTCTTAAGGGCTCATATTTTTCATCAACAGGATTCTCGGCCAAATGGTCTGCCAGCGCCTGGGCTTTCATGGCCGTCCTCGTCACATAGATGATATCAAACTCTGTGAGCAGAATTTGCCATTTTGCCAACCTTCCCGTGGGCATAGGTTTCTGAAAGATATACTTCAATGGGTCCAAGCGGGATATGAGATAAGTAGTATATGAAGACAGGTAGTGCTTCAACTTCTGAGCTACCCAAGTTAGGGCGCAACACGTTTTCTCGAGTTGAGTGTACTTGACCTCATGCACTGTGAATTTCTTGCTAAGATAGTAGATGGCCTGCTCCTTCCTCCCTGTGTCATCATGTTGCCCCAGTACACAACCAAATGAATTTTCCAAGACCGTCAGGTAAAGGATTAGGGGTTTCCCGGGCTTAGGCGGGACCAATACGGGTGGATTAGACAAATACCCTTTGATTTGGTCGAAGGCCTCCTGACACTCTGCTGTCCAACCTACCGCAGCATCCTTTCTCAGCAGCCGAAATATGGACTCACAAGTTGCTGTGAGTTGAGCGATGAACCTGCTGATATAATTGAGTCTACCCAGCAAACTCATTACCTCTGTTTTGTTCCTTGGCGGTGGCAAATCTCGGATGGATTCAATTTTGGATGGGTCTAACTCAATCCCCCGTCGACTGACGATGAATCCTAGCAACTTTCCTGATGGAACCCCGAATGCGCATTTGGCCGGGTTAAGCTTGATATCATACCTCCGGAGTCTTTGGAAAAATCTCCTTAGGTCTGCCACATGGTCCTCCTGACGCCAAGATTTGATGATCACATCATCGACGTACACCTCTATTTCTTTGTGTATCATATCATGAAACACAGCAGTCATTGCTCGCATGTACGTTGCCCCGGCGTTCTTTAACCCGAACGGCATTACCCGATAGCAGTAGGTTCCCCATGGCGTAATAAACGCTGTCTTCTCAGCATCCTCTTCGTCCATTAGGATCTGATGATAACCCGCATAGCAATCCACAAAGGATCCGATCTCGCGCCCAGCGCAATTATCGATCAGGATATGAATGTTGGGTAACGGGAAATTGTCCTTGGGACTTGCTTTGTTGAGGTTGCGGTAGTCGACGCACACCCTGACTTTTCCATCCTTCTTTGGGACTGGTACCACATTGGCCAGCCACTCGGGATATCGAGTGACCCGAATGACCTTCGATTGCAACTGCTTGATCACTTCTTCTTTGATTTTTACACTCATTTCTGTTTTAAATTTCCTTAGTTTTTGCTTGACCGGAGGGTATGCCGGGTCAGTGGGTAGTTTGTGAACCACTAAATTGGTGCTCAATCCAGGCATATCATCATATGACCATGCAAAAACATCTTTGAATTCCCTGAGAGTTTTGATCAATTCTGCTTTGACATTCGGCTCAATGTGGATGCTAATTTTGGTCTCTTGGATGTTATCAGCGTCTCCTAGGTTCACAGCCTCAGTGTCATTTAGGTTAGGCTTGGGTTTCTCTTCAAATTGGCACAGTTCTCGGTTTATTTCTTCGAAGGCTTCCCCTTCGTCACATTCGGATTCATTATCACAAACGACCTCTTGCATCATTGAGTCAGATTCAGATTGATTTATTAGACTAGGTCGAAGATCCGCTGTGCATGCCATGTCATTAGGACCAGTAAAAAGAGAACTGTTCAGAAAGAAAAAGAACAAAACAAGAAATTAAAATGGGACAAAAGAAAAGAACTTTATTAAATTTGCAGGATAAAAAGGGTTCACACTTTTACAAAACGAAAGTAAAATTGGGATTACACCCTTGAATAATCCGATCAAACAAACAAACAAACAAAACATTAATCAAAGCCTACTACCAAGACTCCCCTCGGACAGGAAGAGGAGTAACCGTCCAATTGTTGGTCTTGGCCTCAGGCCCCACGAATTGTATCTCTGCTCTGCTGGAACCCTCTCCAGCTTCCACCATACTGACATCCGCGAATAGTCTCTCAAAACACTGATTCAGGTCTTCACTTATGCCGATCAAAGGTCCTCGAATCTTTGGGATCGCTGACCCCTTGGCACTAGCTTTAACAAAAGACCTTGAGAGGCGTGGCACTGGTTTAGGCAGAGACCAGACTCTCTTCTTCATTTTTCGCGCTTGCTTCCTGTCTGCTGCGGTTGGTTTGAACCCCAACCCGAAAGTTTCCAGATTCTTAGGAAGGGAGACAGGTTGGACTATCCCTTGAAGTTCAACTCCCAGGCCTTTTCCCGGCACAAACCCATTACCCAGCATTTCTGATACCATCATGACTGTTGCGGCAGTCACCCTAGGGTGCGGGATGATTTCTCCTTCAGAAATTTTGTTGGCCGACCCTGTATCGAGAATCTGGTAGACCCAGGGACCCTTGTCATCAGTGGTCTCTATGAAAGGCACAATGGTTCCGCCCATGGTGCATGTTGTATCCTCGCCGTGCAACACGACCTCTTGTCTTTCCCACTCGAACTTCACTGTCTGATGTAGGGTGGAAGGCACCGCTTTAGCTGCATTAATCCAAGGTCGTCCTAACAGCAAGTTGTAAGATACCGTGGCGTCCAACACCTGGAATTCCATGGTAAGCAGGACCGGGCCAATGGTCAGTTCAAGTACAACATCCCCCACAGTGGCTGTTCCGTTTCCGTCAAACCCCCGGACACAGATGCTATTCTCCCGGATTCTTCCACGGTCAATCTTTAACTGGTCCAGGGTGGATAATGGACAAATATTGGCGCTTGAGCCGTTATCCACCAATACTCGGGTTACCACCGAGTCTTCACATTTGACAGCTAGGTATAGAGCTTTGTTATGCTCCGTACCTTCCACCGGCAGGTCATCATCTGAGAATGTTACCCTGTTCACCTCGAAAATCTTGCTGGCAATGGTTTCCAGGTGGTTTACAGAAATCTCACTGGGTACATGGGCCTCGTTCAATATCTTTAACAGGGCCCGGCGATGTTCCTCGGAATGGAGGAGTAATGACAATAGTGAGATCTGGGCAGGTGTTTTTCTCAGCTGCTCAACCATAGAATAGTCTTGCACTTTCATCTTCCTCAGGAAGTCTTCAGCCTCTTCTTCTGACACTGGCTTCTTGGTTGCCACTGGGTTGGTTTTTCTTAACTCCACCGGAGCAAAACATCGACCTGATCGAGTCAGCCCTTGCGCTTCACAACTGACTTCTTCCACCTGTTTTCCTTGGTACGTCACCACTGCTTTTTCATATTTCCAGGGCACAACCCTGCTGTCAAGCATTGGCAGTTGGACCACCGGCTTTATGGTCACCCGTTCTCCATATACCCCTTTCAACATGACTGCCGGTGTGGGCAGGATCCCTGGTATTACCAACTTGCTTGGCTCGGGTTTGCTTGCTATGACGGACGGGCTCTTCCCCCATATTATTACCGGCTTGACGCCTTCTCCCTGCGACTGTACATTTGTTCCTCCACTGGTTAAGACTTCTTTTGGGGTAGCTTGGATCATCATCACTGTTTGTGAGGGTTTTCTTAATTCTCCTCCCTCACACACCAACTCAATCATGTGAGTTTCGTGGTGCGCTGGCAGTGGGTTTTGGTTGATGTTAGGAGCCTCCGGTGTCTGGACCTCGATTTTATTGGTGTCAATAAGATCCTGTATGGCATGCCTTAACTTCCAGCACTTCTCGGTATCGTGCCCGAGCATCCCTGAACAGTATTCACAACTGATTGAACGATCCAAATTCTGAGGCGGGGGATTTGGTTCCCGAGTATGGACAGGACTAACCAAACCCAATTGCCGCAGCTTGTGGAACACAGCGGTGTAGGTTTCTCCCAGTTCGGTGAAGGTTCTTTGCTTCCGCAACCTGTCATTTCTGGCATCTGGATTTCCCCGGAAACCTGCCCCTGAAGGATTTCTATATGCCTTTGGTGGAGGGTAAGTGTTTTGTGGTGGTGCATATATGTTCTGGGGAGCCGGTGCGCGCCATTGTGGGCGAACCGGAGGCTGAGTGTATACCTGGGCTTGGTGTACGGAACAATGTGGTTCTCGAGGTGGATAGAAATTTTGTGGTGGGTTGTATGGGTAGTTTGACCTGTGAGGCCTGGGTTGGTTGTAGTGCGGCCTGCCAGCCCTGGACCAACTGCTTGCCTCGATCGTGGCAACCTCTTCTTTCTTTCTTCTTAGCGCACCTCCCGTGCCGCTTTGAATAGCCTGGGTTGTGGCCTTAAGTGCCGAATAGTTTAAGATCTTGTCCGACCTCAAACCTTCTTCTATCATGACCCCTATTTTGACCACCTCGTTGAAAGATTTTCCAACCGTTGTCACCAAGTGACCAAAGTAGGTTGGATCCAATGTCTGCAAAAAGTAGTCTACCATCTCTCCCTCTCTCATGGGAGGATCGACCCTAGCTGCTTGTTCTCTCCAGTGGAACCCGAACTCGCGAAAACTTTCCCCGGGTTTCTTCCCAGTTCTCAATAACGTGAGACGGTCAGGGACTATCTCCAGGTTGTACTGGAAATGACCTGTAAAAGCCTGCGCCAGATCATCCCACGTGTACCACCTGCTGAAATCTTGCCTGGTATACCATTCCAGTGCAGATCCACTCAGACTTTGGCCGAAATAAGCTATCAAAAGCTCATCCTTGCCTCCTGCCCCTCTCATTTTGCTACAGAATCCCCGCAAATGTGCCATGGGATCACCGTGCCCTTCATATAAATCAAACTTGGGCATCTTGAACCCAGCCGGGAGTTGGACATCTGGGAAAGGGCACAGATCTTTGTATGCCACGCTGACTTGATTGCCCAGCCCGTGCAAGTTCCTGAAGGATTGCTCCAGGCTTTTGAACTTTCTTAACACTTCATCCTGTTCAGGGGCCTTAACCGGCTTCTCAACCTCTGCCGGTACTTCCAAATGGGGATTGTAAGCCTGTGGTTCCGGTGCGTGGAATGTAGGCTCAGGGGGATAGTATTGTGTATCGTGAGCCTGAAACAATGGCTCACTGGTCGTTCGCTGCAAAGGGGCTGATGCAGGTCCCACAAAAATGGGAATATTGGGTGTTGGGAGAGGTTGATGGGGTGGTGGAGCTTGGGAATCATGAGGGCTTCTTTCTTGATGATAGAGGGGATTTGGGCGGCTTGTGGAAGGGCCAGAGTGAGGGTACTCCGGCACGTGTCCCAGTGTCTCAGGGCTCTTTTGCGTTTTGGCCAGGGCTAGCTGCATTGCATGCATCTCTAGTCCCATCCTTTCAATCTTTTCCATTGCCTCTTTTAGCAACTGGCTCATCGGCCTTTCTTCCTCATTACTATTCTCTGAAGTAGTCATGCTTGTTGCTACCGGTCCTTTGGATCTGGTTTGGTATGAATGTGTTGCCAGAATTCTTTAACAACTAACTGTCTGGTATCAGACAACAACAAACTTTATTAGTGTTAGAGCTTAACAGATTTGATCGTAACACATAGAGGATGCAATGCACCTAGGCAGTTAACCGTTTCTACATGCTTTGCTTCAAACCACATGCGTCATTCCGGCTTGTTCATTCGTCTCTTTTAAAGTATTTTGCGAAACTCTGCGTTTTATTTTATTTACATTTTCTTTTATTTATTTATTAAAAGCGGTCGAATCTTATGGGGATTGCCTACGTATCACGTCCCCGCGTGAATCAGACCAGGCGTAGTTCTGCCTTAAAGTAAAGACACATAGAAATTCTTCCGGAGTCACTTAATTTCATTATCAAAATTTGCTATTACACATTACTTCAAACAAAATAGCAACAGTACAGACTCCAGGGTTTTAAACTTGGTTTGAGGAAAAGAAAACAACATTGGGGAAACAACAAACAAAACAACCAGGACTCGATCAACAACTAATTTTCCAACTTAGGGACCCACGAGGCATCTTTCGGCCCTTTCGCGGCCCTAGGTGTAAGGTCTCTTTGCAAGCCCTTCAACTCGTTCATAATCCGATGGACGCAGCCCATGATGGAAGCAATGAGGTTTTCCCGAGGTGTCTGCTCGCATGCCAAACATTTTAGGTAGATGTAATGCCCGACTTCGTCAATTCTTGCCCGAATGTTGTCCCTTTCTGCGAACAATTGCCTTATCTGTCGGCTCTTTAACACTAGCGTTTGTGCATTGGCAGCGAGCTGATCCTGGAATATATCCATTTGCCTTTCCATCCTTGTCATTGCATTGTAATAGCGTCTCCGGTCGGCCTGGGCATCTTGTGTTTGCTTGAAGATCCGCTCTTGCAAAGCGGAATTTGTTTCCTTTGCTGCTTTGACGCTCAGTTCACAATTCCTCATGACTTGCTGTAGGCGCTTTCTCCGGGCCATTGTACCTTCTGCCCATTTGGCCCTCATCCTTGCTATGCAAGCCTCTGATAGGTCTAATTCTACCTGGCTCTGGATGACCTGATTTCTCAAACTGGCTATCAATCTTTCGTCGGAGCAACGCCTCTGTCGGTCGATGTTATTCTTACTGGCTTGGCGAAGCCGAGCCCTCAGGGTTTGGTTTTCTTGGGCTAACTTGTCTTTTTCAGCCTGCTCTTGGGCGACTTGTACGTTGTTTTCGAATACCATCCTTTCCATTTGTCGCTTCAGCTTCCTAATTTCAACCAGGTAACCTTCCTCTTTTGCGAGCCAGTCCCATTGTTCTTGCGATGACTCAACAAAATTTCGGAGGTGAGGCCGTTTGGTTGGCCGTTTTACGATGTTCTTCTTGTTCTGCCAAGTGATATAGGCCGGCGAGACTTCACCCCTAGACAAATCATTTACTCGGGTATTCGCCGTTAAGTACTGGCATTCACTCCATATGCAACGAACTGTCTTTTCAGGAAATTGGCCGTCACTGCTGACCTCGACTGCATAAGTGCTGAGATCTTCGTCCGGGTGTAGTACTTGACATCTTCCCAACTGCCTCATTACCCTGTAAGGGGCATAAGGTTGAATACCCCTGAGTCCCATCAAGAGGAAGTGAGGACCAGTGGCGGGCATGTATATGATTTCTTCCACAGAAAGCCAACCCAAAGTCCAGTTTATTTGGTCTGCGGTGATGATCCAGAGATAGGATATCCATTCTTCAAACCCTCCCGGTGATCGGAAACCTGAAACCCTTAGGCTATAACCCTCGATGCAGCCCCCATTTGTAGACATGTAGCGCATATACTGAGGGTGGTGACACAAGTGTTCGATCATCCACATCTGTAAAACAAGTTGCACCCTTCGAAGAAGTCTGCTCCAGCCTTACAAGCCGTGAGGGCTCGGTATATTTCTGACATTATCATGGGAGCAAGGATGCTTTTATCGTTGGTAATCAGGATTTTGACGATTCCAGCCACCTTTAGGTCGATATTTCTATCTTTTCGGGGAAACACCACAAGGCCCAAAAATGCCACCATAAAAGCGAACCGCCTATGCTCATTCCATTTTACCAGATTTCCCTGCTGCAAACACCACTTTCTGGATCATTGAATCCTCCTATGCTCCCGTACCTCTGGTATATGAATTGTAGGGTAGAAAAACCTCTATCCAGTTCAGCGTATGGGACTCCTTTGCTTATCTTCAACAGATCCATGAATTTGTGTGAATTCACAGCCCTTGGAGCGATCAGGTATTTGTGTCTCAAACCTTCAGTGACGTCCATGTAACCCGCCATTTCCTCTAAGGTTGGGGTGAGTTCAAAATCTGAGAAACGGAACACGTTGTGGGCCGGATCCCAGAATGTAACCAAAGCCTTTATGATGTCGCACCGAGGCCTGACTTTCAACAAATCAACCAAACCCCCCAGGTGCAGTTTGACCTTGTCTTGCTCTGGCCTTTCCAAATCCTCCCACCATAATCGCACTTCCAGGGGGATTTTGCTTCTAACTGTCATCGGCAAACTTGGACTCATGCTCATTCTGCATGTTTATTGGGGTGATTAAGCGTAGATCCAGACTCATTAGACTCAAATACACAAATCGACACACTATTTTCTAGAAAAACGAAATTTTGGTTGTTTCTGAAAAGTACGATGTTACCTTAAAACTTTCGTTATTTGGTTTGTACCTCTATTTTGAAAGAACAAGTTGAGCCCGATGGGGGTTGCCTACGTATCCCGCACCATGCGAGAATCAAACTGACGTAGTTCGGGCATAAATCGAATTTTGGGGACACCCTATTTTTCTCTTAAAAATGAATCAAAGACTCTTTTTTTCTTTTTTAAAACAAATTAATAAGACACACATTTTTTTTTCAAAATTCTGGCAGAGCTTTGACCATTTTTGTGACTTTTCAAGAATAAATAAGTAACCCCTTAACCGTTATTCCTCTTCCCTTTCCAAACATTCCCGATATTCAGAAACCGGTCAGCATGCAAGCCTTGAAACAAGTAAATGCATAAAGCAAACAGGATGTAGCAGGATGGCCTTTATTCTCAGGTTGCCTGTCCTAGACGGACCCAGCCCCTGTGCTGAGTCCCCTAAGTCAAATGCACATGATGCAAATAAGCGTTCCTACTAGGGATCCGGCATGAAGCTATGTTATGCTAAGCTATAAAGACTAGGTGTTTGTTCTAGACCTGGCTTACCCGAGCGGACAACTCGAGCCGAGGATGGGAGCTGTGTACCGGTAACCAAAAGGCCATCCGATTTTGCAACTCCTCCGAATCCTCGTTCTATTTTGGCATATGACACTAACAGAAAGAAGCCACGACCAGCGTGCGCTCCTCAAGAGAGAAGAGAAGGGTTTCGGCACAGTTTATATATACAGTCCAAATAATATCAAAGCAGTAAAAGTAGCATTTAGCACATTAGGCTCAAACACGTAAAAAAAAACAGATAATAAATAAAGCCAAATAATAACAATTATTTCAAGCTCGAATTCTTAACCCTGAACCAGTGGTTCTGGGTTACAAGTCCCCAGCAGAGTCGCCAGAGCTGTCACACCTCCTTTTTCCGCACCAGAGAGGGTGCAAGGGAGTTTTTCCAATTAAAGGACAATCGAAACGGGGATGGTTTATTAATTTCAGAGTCGCCACTTGGGAGATTTAGGGTGTCCCAAGTCACCAATTTTAATCCCGAATCGAGGAAAATAATGACTCCATATTACAGTCTGCGCACCAGAAATCCGGATAAGGAATTCTATTAACCCGGGAGAAGGTGTTAGGCATTCCCGAGTTCCGTGGTTCTAGCACGGTCACTCAATTGTTATATTCGGCTTGATTATCTGATTTTTATACAAGTATGAACTTATGTGCCAATTTTGTCTTTTAACCGCTTTTATCATTCACTGTTATTTTTATAGGACTTGCAACGTCATGAAAACATATCTCGAACCACGTTACATCAATGCACCCGTGGTTATTGATATATTTCGACTTGGTTGAGATTTGGATTTGGATCACATAAATGTGCACCCGCATTTATGAAAAATAAATTATTTAAGACGCGCCTAAAGCAACTAGCGTATTTATTTTGGGTAAGACCATGGAATTTTACTAAACGGTCCATCCCGAAGTCCAAATAATTTTTAAAGCAAATATTTGCTGAGGGCCCCGCAGTTTGTATCTTTATTGGGCGAGGCTCGTCTCGTTCTTATTTTTAATGAATTTGCAACGTCATGGACATGCATCTCGAACCACGTCACAATCAATGTACCCGTGATTAGAAACACCTTTCGACTCCGTTGAGAATTGGATTTGGGTCGCATAAATGCGCACCCGAGTTTAAGAAGGTAAGATTTATTAAGGCGCGTCCTAAAGAGTCTAACGTATTATTATTTTAGGAGGGTTGTGAGATTTGCTAAACAACCCGTCCTGGAACCTAAATGCTTCGATAATATACATTTAAACAAGGGCCCCGCATCTGCGCATTTTGTTTATTTTCATCGAGGCTCATCTCGTTCTTATTTTTAAAAGGATATCCTATAACAACTACGTTTCTTGTCGTGTTTGTCTTTATCAATTGAAAATAGTAGATAATCCTAATTAATTAGGTGCTTGCAAGTTGTTTGTAATGACATTCAGAAAAGCAAAAAAAAATCAGAAATGAGGCTGCACATACAGCCAGCCGAACAAATAATCCCGGGCCCAAATCCAGCCCATGCGTGATAGGCCAGACCTGGGCCTCTGCTTGTTCGATATGGGCCTACTTGGTTTGCTTCGGTTTGGGCTCGACCTTCATGAGATTTATGTTACAAATTTTATGTTTTTGTCTTAACAGATGGTTTGTTAGTTATATGGGACCATTGATCAGAAAAGACGAACTTAACCCCTTGTGTACAGTTTCATGTTTGGCATACGTTACAGCATCTATGGCAAAGTAAACTAAATCTGAGATGCAAACTAATTCATTGAGACCACTTTTATCTAACAGCATACATACACGATTATCATTCGATACCCTACATTGACATCAACTAGGCTTGCAAACTACTTCCAGCATCCAAACAAGAATAACATTATTCTACACTACATGATATTTAATGCAACAATCTATGTATAAAAAGACATTCTTCAAGTTTCTCATTTTGTATTCATCCTCAATTTTCCGATTACATCTGACAGTGTATTAGGTGTGTACCTGGTATGGAGAACAACAGAAGAAAGGAATAGTCAGTCGGGCAGTATGCCACAAACACAGCAGCAGCAGATACACAGCAACAGCACAGCAACAAACCAAACCAAATGTTTTCCACAAACCTCAGACGACCAACAATATTTCCCAGAACAAAGAGGACCAACAAATAGTCGAGTACCAAACCAATGAACCCAGAAAAGAAGGATGAAACAACAGCAACAACAGAGTATTCAACGCAGCAACACTACCAATTCAATAACCAGAAACAGCTCAATCAATGCAAACAAAGAACTTGGCCAAGACAGTTTGACCAATATGCACTCTTATACAACTTTCAGGCAGTGTTTGGTTGCAGTGTTTACTGGAAACTACCTTATGTTTTCAGTTCTTCTTTGGACTCACTAGACCTCTCTCCAGATTAAAACTTCAGCCTAAAATTCCACTTTTGTTTTTCTTTTTCTGAAGACTCAAAATCCAGCCTCGTTTAAGTTATCAAATGGCCTATTTATAAGCCACATGACCAAGGGCAGCCAAGCTGCCTCCCTCCTACTTGCAGACTGCCCATACCCCTTAACTCCCCATGCCTAAAGGCATCTTTCTTGGAATCCTTAATCAGCCCCCATGCCCTGTCTATATTACTCTAATCAAGGGTTATGGGTTTAGTTAAGTATTCAATTAATTCCCATACTCTTAGGTCTGGTCCCCCATTAGCATTAATTTAATCCTATTTTAATTACCACTTGACACATTCTGAAATTATCCCCTAATCAGACCCTGCCTTATGCCAAGATTACCCTTACACCTTGCATATTACTGTATTACCCTAACTCTTAATAGTTAGTATATAGACCTCTCTAATTTCAGCCAATACCTGACTACTAGCTAATTAAACTCAAACTGTTTTCAGGCTGATTTGTTAGATTTCTGAAGCTAATTGCCAATTCTCTGCCTAAGTTCAGGCAATGATTCAAACTTTAAGCAAACAGGGTGTCAATTAAAGGGTACAAGTTGGTCATGCCGATACAAGTAGCGCCAACAAGAAACAGGCATAGTAATCAATACTGAAATGTAGACTCATTTAGATGACTACACAAGCTATAACATCTTTCAAGTGAATTCAGTTGACGACGCTTATTTAGATGACTATACAAGCTATAACACACAGCAAGCAACCAATAAAACCAACAACCAACTCATTATTAACTTAAAACGTACACACATGGACAGACGAGTCGCGGAACAAACAAACCAGAACACGAACGACAGATAGATTTTAGGAGGGCAAAAGAAAAAGGAAAAATACCTCAGAAAAATGAAACTAAGATCGATTCAAGTTCGAACTCGGGCCAGGTGATTTTGGGGTCTAATGGACTTTAACCGAACTGAGAACACTTTGGTAAAAGTCTGCTAGACCCTGATCCTGCCACTGATTCGAACAAAACCCATAGATCTGAATCCTAGGGCTCTTGAGGTTCGATTTGGGAACCGTTCAATTCTAGTCAGATTCGAACGGAACCAAAGCCACTCAGGGGGTGAGGGAGGTCAGGAGGGGCTGTGGTGTGAGTTTGGGGTCAATCGGTGTAGATCTAGTTTTTGCTCGAATCTTCGTTTGAAGATTCGAGAGGCTACGGGTTGATTCGAGGTGAGCGGTTAACGGATTCGTGTTCAGGGTGGCTGGGTGCATCGGAGATGTTATTTTGGTGGTCATCGGAATCCGAGTGGCCGGGGTTACAGAGGAGGAACCTAAGGTTTCTTAGGTTTTGAGAGGAGGGGGGTTCGGGGACGAAGGTGAACAGTGGGGCTAGGGGGTTTGGTTTGGGGCGTGGGGGTAAGGGGTCAGGCTTATATACGATCTAGGGGTTTAGATCCTGGCCGTTGGATCAAACGAGACCTATGGCCAGGATCTATTCACTTAGGGAAAACGGTGTCGTTTGGGTTTTGGTAGTGGGTGAGACCGGGTAAGGTTGGATCGGGTCAAAACTGGGCGGGTTTAGGGGAATGGCCTAGGTCCGTTGGATCAAGGGGTTGGACGGCTCAGATCACCTTCCTTAGACGACGTCGTTTGGGGTCGAACGAGTGGCCTGATCGGGACCGTTCGTTTGAGTCAGATCAATGGTTCTAATCAGGGGTACTGATGCGACGTCGTTTGGGGGTCCTGTTGGGGCAGCCTGATTTGGACTGGGTTTTGGTGCTAGTTTGGGCCTGCTTTGTTTCATTTCTTCTTTGGCCCAAACCGGTTTTCTTTCACTCTTTTGCTTTTTTTTTTCATTTTTCTTTTAAAACAAAAATAAAAATAAAAATAATAGACAATAAAACAACGAAATTAAAACTAAACAACAATGTAACATTTTAACACCATTATCACAAAAATATTTAAGTAAGTTAACTAAAAGCCTAGAACGAACGATGCACACATATATATATATTTTTTGAATTTTCTTTTACCGACACATAGTTTTGTATTTTGTTTGATAGTGACTGGATGCAAAATGGGCAGACACACAAATGACCAACAACACATGTTACGGAAAGATCGAAAATTGTACAGCGAAACCATTTGTCACTATTTTTATTTTCTTTTGGAGCGATCGTCCGTGAGGCAAAAATCACGTGCTTACAGGCGTGTGTGAGTGTTTGGATTTTTAGGATGGAGCTTAAAGAATGGGGTCTGGCCCCTGATTTTATGAAAGGAGGTGTTTGTGTTCTTATGGGGTATGGTTTCTGTGATTTTTGTTGAAGAAGAAGAAGCAGGAGGCGTTGTTGCTTTTTTGAAGAGAGGTTTTCGACGGGGAATGGGGGTCAGGCTTTTATTTTTTTAGATCCCCCAAAATGGGGTGGCTGCTCGTTCTCCTTTTTTCAAGGTGCTGCGCCAGCCTTTTTTTGTTACTCTAGGGTTTTGTTTTATTTCTCTTGTGTGTGTTATTTATATTGAATGAGTGTGCTTGGGGAATAAGAAATGAGTAGCGTGTGGGGCCCTCTGTCAAAACAGATTCCTCCTTGGTGAATTCTTGTGCAATTATCTGTTTAATAGTGTGTCTTGTAGTGATAAAAAATAACAAGAAAAGAAGAAACAAACAACAAAAAAAGAAAAAAAGAAAAGTAACAAGAAAGAAAGGTTAGTAATTTGTGCCAAAACATAAATTCATGTAGGTGAGAATTTGTTAAAGTAGGATAAGATGGAATCTTCATTTGGTTTTTCTTTTCATTTCATTTTATTGAATTTGAAGATAGAAGAGTTTACATTGGAATTTTAAAGACAATAAACTAAAGACATTCGAGTTACACCCTGAAATAACTCGGAATACAGAAAAGATGGCAAGACTGAACTACCAGGATTCCCGCCTGACTGGGAACAGAGTATCCTTCCAATTTTGAAGCTTGGCATTGGGCCCCATATACTGCACCTCAGTAGTGCTTGAGCCTTCACCTGGCTAGACCATATGAGCCTCATATAACATTTTTCTCATTGCCCTACAGATGTCCTCAATTTCTTCGGTCGAGAAGGCCTCATCTTCTTCCCCTATGTACCTTGGTTTAACAAAAATTCTAGCGAGATGCGGGATCGGCTGAGGCAGAACCCACCCGTCGTTCTTACGTTTATCAGCCCATTTTACGTCAGCTTCATTGGAAACCAAGGCCAAAGAAGTTATTACTGGTAGTCAAAGTGATATGCTCTGTAATGCCTTGCAAAGATGCCCCAAGCCCTTTCCCGGGCTTGTAGCCATGCTTGATCATTTCATCGGCGACCATGATTGACGTGTTTGACTAGAAGGGTTGAGGACACGGGGTTCCTTCCTCACACTGGTCCGTGACCACGATCTCAAAAGCTTGATAGACTATGTGCTCCCTACCTTCCTTAGCCTCCAAACATGGAATTGACGGGTCTCTATAAATTGATTACTCATCTTCCCCGTAGACCACGATTTCCTGATTTTCATGTTCAAACTTAACCAGTTGGTAGAGAGTAGATGGTACGGCCCCTACCGCATGGATCCAAGGCCTTCCTAAGAGAAAATTGGAGGAGGTGTCCATGTCCAAAACCTGAAATGTTACCTCAAAATCCATAAGACCGATGGTTAAGATCAAATCAATTTCCCCGATCATATCACTCTTGACGCTGTCAAAATCACGTACACAAACATTGTTGGGCCTAATTTTTTCAGTCTCAATTTCCATTCTTTGTAAGGTCGAGAGAGGGCAGATGTCAATCCCAGATCCGCCATCCAACATAACTCTTTTCACGTAGTATCCTTCACACTTAACAGTCAAATGGAGAGCTTTGTTGTGGGCAGTCCCTTCAGAGGCAAGTCATTTCGGCTGAATGAGATCCGATTGACTTCAAAATATCGTTCCGTCATTCTTTCTAATTGCTCAATAGTGGTCTCGACCGGAACATATGCTTCATTAAGGGTTTTTATCAGCACTTTCTAATGCTCATTCGAGCTTATCAGTAGAGACAAAAGTGAGACCTGGGAGGGAGACTTCCGGAGTTGGTCAATTACATCATAGTCCAAAACTTTCATCTTTTAGAAGAATTCCTCTGCCTGTTCGCCACTGACTGGCTTTTTAAGCGGAATACGCTTCTGTTTGGCATTGTTCACTTCTTCTAAATTGAGGTATTTCCCAGACGAGTTTGTTTTATTCACTTCCCCCATGATTTCTTTTCCCTTGTACGTCACTACTATTTTGGTGTAGTTCTAGGGGATGGCAGTGGGGTCCTTCATGGTCTTTTGTTTTGCATGACTGATAACCACGGGCTCAGTCAACCTTGGTGAAATTACCGGTCCTCGCGCCATATAAGTCCCCTTTGGTGCGTACATCTTTGGTATCGTAAGTGTGACCTTGGTTTTCTCAAACCTTTTGGGAGGACTCAACATAAACTATTCTTTCCTGGGGGCCCTTGGAACATATAGAACAACATCCTTGGGAGGTACTGCCCCGGTCTTGGTTTCCACAACCTTTTCTACGCTTTGAGGAGTGGAATTGTTTTTCTTCTTATCCTTAGCTTGCTTTGCTGCCGTTTTGGGATTCTTTTCAACATTGGCAATAGTGATGATAGCTTTCAAAGCCGGGTCAAACTCTTTGTCTTCACAGATCATCCCAATAACTGGCCCATTGTTGTGAGCTGGTAATGGGTTATTGGTGACATTGGGGACCTCTTCATCCTTTAGGCCTACCCGTTTTTGTTCTATCATGTTTTCAACCGCCCTTTTAAAGGTCCAACAATCCTTAGTGTCATGCCCTTCTACCCTGAATGATAAGCACATCGGGTACTGGGTTGGTAGGAGGGTGACTCTGGATTTTGCCTATTTGGAGGTACGAGCTGCAGCAGACCCATTTGGACTAACTTTGGGAAGAGGCTGGAATACGACTCACCAATGGGTGTGAAGTTGGTCTTTCTAGGTGGATCACGGGCACGTGCATTATATGAAAAGTTATTTTGTGGGGGACGGGGATTGTTTGGAGCTTGGTAAGGAGGGTTATTTCTGGGAAGTGGAGCTCGGTTCTGGTTATACTGTTGTTATGGCCGAGCGTATGGCTGGGTATTCATCACTGTATAGGGCTAAGGAGTCATGGCGTATGCCGCATCTTGGTGAGGGTAATAATGTTGCGGGGTGTTTGAGGAGGAATCGAAGTAACCTCAGGGTTGACGGGGGTTTCTAAGACCTGAGGCCATCATTGCCACTTCTTCTTTCTTTTTCCAGTTTGTTGTGCCCACTGACCCGCTTTGGATTGCTTGAGAAGTAGCTCTTATAGCCGACTGGCTTAGGATGCGACCCATTTTCAAACCATTCACTACCATTTCCTCAAACTTTATGGCCTCTGGAAATAACTTGCATATAACGGACATCATTTTTTGGAAGTAATCAGCCTCTTGGTCTTGCAGGAAGACACTGACCATCTCAGTCTTATCTATTGGGGGTTTCACCCTGGCATCTTGTTCACGCCACTTGACGGCGTACTCTCGAAAGCTCTCCGAAGACTTTTTCTTGAAATTAGACAAAGAGTTTCTATCCGTGGCTATGTCCACATTGTACTAGAACTATCTGACAAAGTATCGGGCCAAGTCATCCCATATGTGTCAGCGTGAGATGTTTTGGTCCGTATACCATTCAGATGCAATTCCAACTAGACTTTCCCCGAAGTAAGCCATTAGGAGCTCTTTTTTCCCCTCTCTCCCCTCAACTAATTGCAATACCTCTTCAGGTGAGCTATAGGGTCCCCATATGTGTCATACTTTTCAAACTTGGGGGTCTTGAAATCGATGCGCAGATGAACATGCGGGAACATGCACAAGTCAGCATAGGAGACACTTTTCTGACCACTCAGGCCTTGTATGTTCTTAAGACTTTGTTCTATGCTTTTGATTTTCCGAGTGATCTTATCTTGCTCGAAATTCTTTGCATTTCTCTCTTGTCTCGCGATAAACTCATACCAAGGTTGTTTAGGGTAAGAGTTTGTGGTGAAATGAGCCCTGTCCGATGGAAATGGTGGTATTCGGAAAGTAAAAGACGACAGCTCAAAGTTTGGCCTGGGTAATGTTGGTTGTGCCGTGGCCGAGGTTGGTGGTGCGGTGAATATGTTAGAGGCCACTCCCGAAATCAGTACTTGAGGGCGAACCTCAGAAGGCGTTCCGTCAAAATAGGCTGATATGGTGGGGTATCCAAGTGGGGTGTTTGGCTAATTTATAGGGATGTTGGAGGTTCCACTGGTTCTTGGAAGAAGCTCGAGGAAACCAGGTATTGCACTAGGCGGTTCTCTACTGTTAGACCAAGCGTCCCACATTTTCAACATGCGGAGGCGCAATGCCCTATTCTCTTCGACGGTCGCTGACACTGATGTTGGGATTACAGACAACGAGCTGTCCTCTAGGATGGAAATTGTTGGTAGATGACTCTCTGACAACATTTCGACACTTCCCTTGGATCTTGTAAAGTAATGGTGCGAAGCCATGTTACCACAAAACCAACCACCTTAAAAACAAAACGTAGTCTCAACAGCAGGCACAACGAACCGATTAGTTTGAGACAATTAACACATAGGGAATCGTATATTGGGAATGCAATGCACTTAGATAGTTAAATATGTTTCTACATATTTTGCAACAGTTGCATGTCTCATCTCGGCTTTTGTTTATCTCTCAGATCTTTGTATCTTTCTTTTCTTTTTGGCGCTTTTCATTATTTGCTTTCTTTTCTTTGTACTCTCTCTTACATTGTTTTCTCTCTTATTCTTTATTTTCTCTCTTTTCTTGTTATCTATAGCTATGACCGGATCCGATGGGGATTGCCTACGTATCATGATGCCGCGTGAATCAGATCTTTACGTAGTTCAAGGGATAATGCGAAATAAAATAATAAAATAACAATTTTTGGGTTTTTTTTCAAATTTTTCATTAAAATAAAAACTTCTAATTTTTCTCTATTACAAAGACTCCATCATACATACCTAAGAACTGAAAAACTAAAACATACTCAAAACAGACTCTAAAAAGAAACTGAAATACAGACTCGAAAAGAAAAATTAGGAATACATAAGTGCTTCCAAAACTACTCCAGGCACCCGCAGGACATCAGTCGGTCTCGCTACGGGCCTGTATACAAGATCTCCTTGAAGACGATCCAGGTCATTCATTATTTGGCGAACAAAAGTCATCACTGTGGCGAAGAGAGCGGATTCAATCATATCCTCACACTCATGGTATTTCATGACGATGTAGTCATCAATTCCTCTAATCCTTTCTCTGATGATGCCTTTCTCTTGGAGCAGGCGCCCAATTTGTTGAGACCTAGCTTTCAGAACTTGGGTGTCATTATGGTTTTGCTCCTGCAGCTAGTCCATGTCCTCTTCTAGTCGAGCCATTAATGTATAACAATGTTCCCTCTCTGCCTTAAAGTTCTTTGTCTATTTAGCCATTTCATTCTCGATGGTAACTAGCTTTTTCTTCAGATTTGCGACTTCTCTATCATATTGCCCTTTTAATTGCTGAACAAACTCTGTCCGTCCTTTTGCGTTTTTTGCCAACTTTGCCCGGGATCTTGCCAGACTACCTTTAAACTTTTCCAAATCAGTCCCATACTCACATACTTTCCGCCTAAGACCATTTATAAGTCTTTCATCTACTGGCCTCCTCATCGGGTTTTCAGCAGCTATCTTCTTTCTTTGAATTTGGGCTCGAAGGGCCTCGTTTTCTCGGGCCAGCTTTTTCTTCTCCCCTTTATCAGCAGAAACCTGTACTACTATGAAATTTAAGATATCTAATTTGCCCCTCCAATTTGCTTATTGTGGCCCTGTAGCCTTTCTTCTTTGCTAACCAATCCAATTGTTCTTGTGCCCCATCAGTGAACTGTTGGACGTGGGGCCTTTTGGCGGGCCGTTCAGGTTTTTGATGGACTTGAATCCTTTTACTATACCACCCGTGTAACTAGGCTCTAACTCACCCTTGGAAAAATCCCATACCCGAGTCTATGGCTCCAGGAACCTACACTGATGCCAAATCTGGCGAACCTTATCTTCCGGAAATGCAGCTTTTAGACCTAGTTCAATGACTTGTCGACTCAAATCTTCATCATGAGGGACATTTTGGTACCTTCCTAGCTGGCGCAAAACCCTGTGTGGAGCACACGACTGAATACTCTGAAGACCCATTAATAGAAGAAAGCACACTTCGGCCGACATATAAATGACTTCAGTGACCGGGAGTCAATCGAATGTCCACTCAATTTTTCTTGTAGTCAAGGAACTCAAATGTGCGAACCATTCCTCCGTACCTTCTAGAAACTCATGACCCTCCACCTGGTTTTCATGTTCTTCAATGCAGTTAAGTCCAGTCATACCATAGTTTATGTACCCCGGACGATGGTAAAGGTGTTCTTCCATCCAAAGTTGTAAAACCATGATGCAACCCTCACAAAATTTCCCCTCGCTCGGCAAACAGTTAGAGTTCGATAAATCTTTGATAGGATCATCGGTACAATAGTGCCATTAGCCTTTTTAATCATGAAGTCAGCCATCCCTACGAGCCCCAACTCTATATGTCCATCCTTCCTCGGGCAAATTAAGGTGCCTAAAAATGGCACTACAAAGTCTAGTCTCTAATGTGCTTCCCATTTTCCTTTATTTCCTGGATTACTTAAACCGGTATCCGGAGCCTCAAAACTGTGGGGATCCCCACAACGATGATACATGAAGTAGAATGTGCAAAATCCCTCAGCTAAATTTCCATATTTAACTTCCCGGCTGATACTCAGAAGGTCCAGAAACTTGTGAGGAGTTACTGCTCTTGGTACCACTGGGTACCAGTTCCTGAGATTTCCACTAAGGCCACCATAGCCCACTATTTCCTCAAGTGTAGGGGTTAGCTCAAAATTAGAGAAATGGAACACATTATGCACGAGGTCCCAAAAATGTATTAAAGCTTCAATTATATCCAACCTCAGTTTAATCTTCAAAAGACCAATGAGACTGCCTAAATCTTTTATTGCAGCACCTCTGCTGACCTCCCCTAGGTCATTCCACTACATATGGAGTTCCAGCGGAATTTTATCTATACCTTTGAAAGATTTATTTTCAATAGTGTTCATCCTGCACATTTATTTAAAGTGATCGGTTAAAAGACCACGATTTATTTTGACTCAAAAGAACATTATCAAATTTTCAAAATTGCAACTAAAAACAAAACAACTTTGCAAATACGGCCCTTCAGCACCTCAGGAAAGAAGATTTTAGGGTTGTGATTGCTAATTGGCCAAAAATTTGAAAGAAAAAGACCATAGGTGGCTATTCTTGCAAAAATAGCCTTCCGACGCCCTGTTGGGACATTTTGGCTATTTAGACAAAAACGGCATCACCTAACTTTATTTATGACAAAATGACAACATTTCAAATTTTTTGGGTTATTTTTTGCAAAAATGAGGTTGGACCCGCTGACGGTTGCCTACGTATCCCACATCCGGTGAGAATCAAAGTTGCGTAGTTCAGACAATTTTGACGCAAGAAAAACATGAAATATTTTTTTTGAAAACAATTTTCCTTTTTCTCTTTTCTTTTCTCTCTTTTTTTTTTCCAAAAATTTCGATAGAGTTTCGGTATATTTTGGACACCAGATTTTTCAAATGCGAGTAATTATCTTTCTCATACCTCAATTTGATTTTTCCAACTTTTCTCCCTTATTCTAGAAGCCGGTCAACATGCAATCCGAAGCAAATAAATGTGCAAGTAGCAAGTAAAATGCATCAGGATGGTCTTTTGATTTCGGGTGCACCTGTCTTAGATGGATCCAACCCCTGTTTTAAGTCCCCAAAGTCAAATGCACGTGATGCAAACAAGCGTTCCAAATAGGGATCCAGCATGAGGCTATGTTATACTAGGTTTAAAAAATATGGGTGTCTTGTTCTAGACCTGGCTTACTCTAGCAGACAGCTCGAGCCGGGCGAGGGGGGGCAGCGTACCAGGAATACAGAAGTTTCACCGGCTTTGCAACTTGTCCGAACCTCGTTCTAAATTTAAGATATGACTCTAACAGAAAAGAAGTCACACGAAGTGCAAACTTCATAGATGATTTAGAAGACTTAAGGAGAAGAGGGTTTCTTAACAATTTATATACAGTCCAAACAATATCAAAGCGGTAAAAAACGACATTTAGCACATTAGGCTCAAACATGTAAAAAGCAGATAATAAATAAAGCCAAGTATAACAGTCATTCTAAGCTCGAATTCTTGAATCTTGAACCGAAAGTTCTGGGTTATGATCCCCAGCAGGGTCACCAGAGTTGTCACACCTTCTTTTTACACCCGAGAGGGGTATAAGCGAGTTTTTCCTATTTAAGTGATATTATTCGAAATGAGATTATTTATTTATTTTTCAGAGTCGCCACTTGGGATAATTTATTTGGTGTACCAAGTCACAGGTTTATTTTAAATCCCAAATCGAGGAAATTTTGACTTTATTAAAAAGTCTGCGAAACCAGAAATTCTAGATAAGGAATTATGTTAACCAAGGAGAAGGTATTAGGCATTCCGGGGTTCCGTGGTTCGAGCACGGTCGCTTAAACTATTAAAATTGGCCTAATTATCTAATTTACTATATGTTTTAAACCTACTGTACATTTTTAGCTTTATAACCACTTTTTAATTATTTTTAACATTTTTAGGATTTATGGATTTATTTCTTGAACAAGTTACGATTGTCATACACTTGCCGTTTTGGGATACACCGCAAACCACGTTACATGAAATGCACCCGTGATTCATGAAATTTTTATTTTTTATTAAAGTTCGAAGTTGTTATGATCGGGTCACATGAAATGCACACCCGAATTTGGGAATTAGGTGTCATGACTATGCCACGGGAACCGTACCCATAGTCACGATAATTTATTATAATACGCGCCTAAAGCAAACTACGAAATATTCAAAGTGTTTTCTAAACTAATTATGAATGTTCAAAGCATCTTTCACACTAATTGGTATTTATGTGAGGGCCATGTGTTACGGATTTTCCTTGTGAATGGCACACCTCAACTTGTCTTAAGACCTATGGATTATATTCAGCTATTAGCAATTTATTAATTAAACCGTGCAGCAGACCTAGCTAAGAATTCTAAATTTCCTTTGTTCAAATTCATTTTGGTAGGCTAACTTGGCTTCTATTTAAAGAAAATTGGGCCTGCAGGTAGCCCAATGCATTTTTTTTAAGGTTCTTTAAGAGAACTGCGGTTGATGGGAGTTGGGCTCAAGATTGAGCCCAAGAAAGGAGGCGAAGCAGCCACCATGGCTCCAATTGGGCCAAATACAAGGCCCCAGCTTTTAACAAATAAATTTCCAATGTTAGAAGTCCACTTCTTATTATACTAGAACAAACAACAACAATAAAAGAAAATTTAATGGATAAACTTGCTGAAGGCAGCTGGGCTCAACATTGAGCCCAAAAAAAAAGAAAAGGAGACATGAGCGAAACACTTTGAGAATGGTTCTGACCTGGCTGCCTCATCTGGGCCAATGATAAGCCCAATTATTTCTAGCATGAGGGCCTTAATACTAAGGCCCTATTGAGGCTTGATTCCACATATCAAGACATTACACAACTTCTAAAAAATTAAAGTATTGAACCAACATTGATAATCAGGATCTTCTAACCAATTTGCAAATTACATGATTAAACAACTTTAAACTACATTGAACCAAAATGATAAGGAAATGATCATAGATCAAACAAAATCTATCCATTTACATCAACAAAACACGACTTTATTAATTATAGCCTTTTAAATATGATTGAGTCTTAATCAACTACAAAGTTTAGATGCTGCATCTAGCCATATAACCAACACACTTCAACCCTTTGTAGCCAAAATTCATTGTACTTGCACTTTTTAGGATTAAATCTTACCAAGTGGTAGTCAGATTTACATCCTTAATATTGCTTCAACCTGAAATTCCATCTCTCAAATGTATGTCCCTCAACAAAGATATCATTACTTTGAATAGCATCAAAGACTAGGGATGACGGAATTCTAAGTAACATGCTGGATCACACTAGATTATGACATAGTCAGTCAAAACAATAATTTAGAAGGACAAATGTGATCAAATCTGGACAACACTAACACATACAGCAAAAATCTAATACTTAACACAAAAGATACATATACTCAAACATGGACTAAACAAGAACTTTCATTCAATGGAGAAATATGGAGGTACAACTACATACCTAAAAAAGAAGAACATCAGAAAACCAAGTGAAAGGTCAAAACAATGAGATTTGGAGCTCAATCGAGCTTTAAACAACACAACAATGAGCAGTAACAGTAAATCCCATAAGAAAACCTCACATTTAGTCTGTTTCGACTTATGAAAACCTGAAAATCCCACAAAAGTCCTTTAAGCTTTTCTTTTTTGCTAAAATCAGAGGAAAGGAATCAACTCCTAAGAACACAACAACTGAACTTTTTAGAGTGTATTTTAGGGTTCTGAAAATCTGAATGTGTGTGTGAAAATGAGTGCATAGCTTTCTTTTTATAGGGCATATCCAAAAAATAGCATCTAGGAATATTATACCCTAAATTCTTTAGATAGTACAACCCATTTGACAAAGAATATGGACAACTATCCATTTTTCAGCATCTTTTAAAACAATTCTAGATAGTTGTATACTTCTAGAGCCTTCTTTTTCTTAGATATTTTTTTTTGAAAATTATCCTAAGTTTCTTTTAATTCAATTAGGCCCCTACAAGTTTTTGCTGATTTACAACTAAGGCAAACAAAGGCAACAATCAACAAAGGATCAGAATGCAAATCAAAGTGGCAAACAGAATCGAAAATGATGCAATTTAAACTAAGACTAATCTAATCAGTAAATAAAAGTGTTTATCTAATTAAACCAAAACAAAACTAGATTTAAACGACTAAAGCATCTACACAGTAATCAAACCAAAATTATCAAAAAACTGCAAAGAAATCCTGAAAATTGAACTACTTTGTTTATAAATCAAAACAAATTAATTGACTAAATTAACATTTTGGTAATCTAATTGAGGAATACAGGAGAGGAAAAATCAAACAAAAAAATGGAATCAAAAACAGAATAATCGATTTATCAAAACCCTAATTAGGCTAAACCTATGCAAAATTGAAATTAAACTTCAGATGAATAAATCCTAGCATGCTTTGATTAGTCTAATGAACGAACAAAACAGTCATAAAAAAAACCTAGAGTGGTGTTGACCTTAGACAAACGGCTAAAAGAAAGAAAGAACATGGAGGATATAAACAAAAAGAAGGAAGAAAAAGAGCGGAAAAAGGTTTACCAAGACCTGCTTTCAAATTTGGATCCGTTGAGAACTTTGGACAGGCTTTAATCGGATAAAATGAACTTGGACGACCATTAATCGACTGTTCTCAACAAGAACAGTCGACTAATGGAACTATTAGGTTCAGATAGCCCAGAAATTGACCGAAAATTGAAAAGGGAAAAATTAGGGCTAGGATTTTATATCTAAAATTCGAGCGGTTTGAGAAAGATTTGAGGGAAATGGTTTGGAGATTTGGAAAGAGGATGGGAAGGTGATTGTATGGTGTTAATTTGGAAGGGTTTGGAGAAGCTCTGCCATCGTGGGACGATTTCTGGGCGGCGGAGAAGGCGGAGCCGGCGAGGGGTTTGGAGGCGGCTAGGGTTTAGTTTGTTTAGAGATGGAGAGGGTGAAATGAAAGGGGTTCCATGGGGGGGTCTGTCTTTGGACAATCTTATACTAAATCGCAGACCAGTTCCCGGCCGTTAGATTTAAGATGATCAACGGCTGTGATAGAAAGGGGGCAATATGGGGTCGTTTTAGGAGGGTGGGGCTGGACCGGGTATTTGGAAGGGAATTGGGCTTGGTTTGGACAGATTGGGTATTAAAGATGCCCTAGATTAAAATTAAATCCCTTTTTTCTTCAATTTCTTTTCTTATTTCCTTTGTTTTAATTATACAATTATAATATTTATAACAATTAGTTGATCCTAAATTAAAAGAAAAAGAAATTACTAATCTAAAATTAAAAGCTAAAATGTAAAAATGGGCCATTTTTGTGATTTTTATTTTAATAAAGCATTTAATTAACTAGTTAATCCTAAAAATATGAAAACAAAATCTAAATTCAATGTATGGTATTTTTGACATTTTCATGATTTTTTTATAAAAATTAAACGTGCACTAAAATACAAACAATTAACAAAATCCTACAAAAAATTCTATAAAATAGCAAATAATTGAGAAAAAATCTATTTCTTTGATTCTATAGGAGTATTTTGAACAGGGAAAAAATCACATGCTCACAATTAGAACTATTAAGTGTTGTGGGTAATTTTTGGTCCTTGTGATTAATACGCCTTAGATTAGTTGGAAAAGCTCTTAACATGTGTGTGTTACCTTGAAAATGGTAATTACAATTAAATTTGATTTTGTGGTTCTAAAAATAACTGATATATTTTTATGATAGTTGTTAGGTAGTCGATGCTAAGTGTGAGATTAGGAAATAAGATAAGAACTTGAAATCAATATGTTTAAGCAAATCGAGCGGCTGAGAATCGGGGCCTCGAGCCTGACTATACGGGGTCTCGAGGTCGGATTCGATGCTAAGCTATGAACGGCCGATGAAGGACTAATAGTTTTGAGAGCTTTGATGAAGGCTCCTTATGGCCAATAATGAGCAGTAAATGAAGAACAATAAATAGAACACAATAAATATAAGCAATAAACGTAAGTAGTGAAACCAAGAGAATATGTTTAAGCTGGAGAGCAGAGAATGTTCTTGTATTGAATATTGTGAATATTGTATCTCCTTTACAAAATGACAAGAGTGCCCTTTATATACCAGAGGGAATCCCAATATAGTACAAATATATTTGTTACAAAGATATATGGCTGGTACAACCATTTAATGCTATGGCATGGGCTTGAACTAGCCTAATAGACTTGGCCAGCTGTAATCATGTGCCTTGCGAATCTCCCACTCGTTAATCATAGCCGTCAATTCACTATGCCCCAAAGTCGAGCATATACGACCCTCGAGTTCGAACCTCGAACTGGACTCGAGCCTTTTGAATACGGGCTGCGGGATATCATAATAATCACAAAATTGGGCTCATCGATTTTAGCCGTATACATATAGTCCCCACGTTTCTTAAAATAAAAATGACAAGAAACAGTTTTGACACTGATCTCCTAGAGCCTCTTGTGATGACATCATGCTTATGACGTAAGCCTTTGTGATGACCGAGACGTCCCATCGGTACATCTTTCTAGAAGCATTCAATGTAGCACCGGTTTATTTTCTCAAAGTGATAATATCGCCGCCGATCCGTCTCCCAAAAAGCATAAATTGCGCATATCGATAAGTTTCCCAAAGGTAGTGATTGCACCGTTGGTTACGCTGTAATCTTTCTATAAATGGAAGATTTTTTGAATCAAAACTTCATTCAGTCATTCTTTAATAGCTTTTAACTCCTTTCTTCTCTTCATTCTCATCCAACTCTATTTCCCATGTTTAGAGCCCCTGGCCGTAAGGTCACACGGTAGTGTTCTCGCCAGTTATGTTGTGGCTCTTTGTTAGAGCCTTCCTCTACTGAGTGGGATCGCACTGGTTTGTTGTTGTTGTTGTTGTTGGCCCGAACTATTGAGAGAGGAATCTCAAATTATCTTTGTATCAGAGGATATGTGGATGGTAGACTGCTACTCACCTCTATTAATTTCCACCTGGTATGGCGCTTCACTCATTTTGCTTTCCATGGAGTGAGGTGGTGCCATCTACTAACTTTTACATCCTACACCGGTGCAATGTCTCAAGAAGTGGATTCCCAATAGTAGTGCTGGCGAGACCCATACCCGCCAAATTGTTCACCCAGCCACTTCTTCATCTTTTTCTGCTTCTTCTTCATCGTTTTCTGCTTTTTTTCATCATTTTCTGCTTCTTCTAGATCCTTGAAGATGCCATTTGGAAGACCGAGATGAGGCCCCGAGGAAATGGTTCTTGAAGATATTGCCCCTGAGGGTGTACCTCTGAGAGTAGATTAGACTTCTAGTTGTTATTATTTTTTTTGTTTCGGTGTAAGGACCGTCCATGGGCTTTTGTAATCATGTGTAAAGACCCTTGGTGGGATTTTGTAATCATCGTTTATTAATACAAAAATGCTTCTTCAATTTGTATTTGATTTGTGCTGGATTTTCCTTTATTTATGTTTGTGAAGAATCTAAACACATGACTATACCGATCGGTCCGAATATCGGGCCTGGGCACAGGTATTCCCTTGGTTCCTGATTGGTTAATATGATATTCCATGGAACCCTTTACCATTCCTTGGACTGAGCCCGGATTGAATTGATACAAACTTAGGCCGCCGGGACCCCCGACTTCGGATTGAGTGAGAATAGGGATTCCAATTTTAGAACGAAACTTAGCCTTTTAGGCCCTGTTGATAGTCCTCGAGAGAGAATTTGCTCAAACTCCTGAGAATAAAGATAGCCCTAAGACTTTCACAGACAATCCCCGAGTGAGAGTTAGCTCGATCTCGGGTGGCCTAAAAATTTGATTTGAACTTAGAGTGAAGATAGAGATAGTCCCCGAGTGAGAGTTAGCTCAAGCTCGGGCGGCCTAAAAAACTTGATTTGAACTTAGAGTAATCGAGGGGGTGTGTAACTTGATCTGAAGGCGAAAATAGCTCTAAGGCTTTATTAGTAATTCTCGAGTGAGAACTGGCTCGGGCTCAGGTAGCTCGAGGGCCAAAGAATCAGGTGGATGACCCGCACTTGTAATAGCAGGACCCTCGAGATAGGGTACCACCTCGAGTTTAGGTTTATACGAATAGCTCCTTAGAGCTTATTTTTCGTTTTGACATAAATCTTCGAGATCAGGCACCATCTTGAGGCTTAGAGTGACATTGATGGCTCCTTATAGCCTATTTTCATTTTGACTGAGATCCTCGAGATAGGGCACCATCTCGAGGCTTAGAGTGATATTGATGGATCCTTAGAGCCTATTTTAATTTTCATAGAGATCCTCGAGATCGGGTACCATCTCGAGGCTAGGTTGATGTGGGGGTTTCTGATCCCTCGAATGTCATACGTCAGTGTTAATCATACAACATGGTCATGAAATAATCGAGGTGATCCTGTCGGTACATCTCCCCGAAAGTGATAACGGCCTAGTCGGAATTAATTGGCCTTATAGGCTAGGCGGACAATCTCCGCTTGCTCTATATATGAGTTTATTTCCTTCTTTTCTGAGGATTTCGCTATTTTGAACCTCTATCCCTTTTCATAGAGTTCTTCCTCCTTGTGTCAGCGTTTCCATTATTTTAGTTCAAAGTTATCGCCTGAGTTTTCGTCTTCCTTCTCTTGTTTTATTATAGCCATGGATTCCACGCCTAATTCCGTTCACCAAGAAGAGGAGGGTTCCGCTTCTTCTTCCCGCTCAATCGGTGGTACACCACCGGTGTCTGGCGAACCAATCTCAAGATGCTTTGTCTCGAGGAGGGACCTTTCGCTAGAGAGGTGTCCCAATGTCGAGGAGCATTGGGATTATGCATTAAGGTTTGCTTTATCAATAGGAGATGAACACCTCAAGGCAGTGAGGAGAGACTGCTGATGGAGAGAAAAGGTGGTACTGCTGGTACCCTCTCCGGAAGAGAACATTACGGCTCATATAAAAGGGTTTTACACGTATACATGTACCCCTTCATATTGGGTCCTATCGATAGAGTCGTGCTTGACTTCTGTCGAAGATACCGGGCTACCCTGGCATAGGTTCACCCATTGTTCTGGAGGACAGTGCTGATGATGATGTTCTTTGCAGAAGAAGCTAGACTCGAGTACCCTTAGCCATCTCATCAGATTGTACCAACCCTTTCATTGCTGAGGCCTGATAGCTTTGCGATGCTGATCCACCTGACCCTTCGTTGTTGATAATAAAGAAAACGGGGACTAAGGATGGATGAATCGATTCATCCGAGTAAGGATTGTTGATGTTATCCCTGTGGAGTTCCTGTCGTTTGCTAAGAAATGGAATATCACACGTAAGTGGTACATTTGTGTTATAGTCGTTTTTGCTCATGATGGAGACGAATTCTGTAAATACGCTTTCTCTTTTTTTCTTTTTGAAGCAACCCCGTGGATGCCATACGAGGTTCCCGACTTGGCAGATTGGGCTTGCGTCACGACCACGGTTCGGCCTCCGTGAACCATCGTGACGGCGCCTATTTTCTAAGACTAGGTAAGCCTAAATTGCGGAAGAAAACCAAAATTTGCGAAAGTAAAACAACTTTAAACAGTAATAAAGTAATAATAGTGTTTAAATGTGCCACTCTGCATACACCATATTCAACTCTCAATACCAAAACATAAATCCAAGACCCCGAAACCCACAAATCACAAGCTAAGATCAATACTACATAGCTCTAACTCCGGAATGTCTAGTAAGAACAGAAAAATACAAAAGGGTTAAATACTAAAGAAGGAATAGAAAGGGAATTCTCGTTCTACGGATGCGGCAGATGTACCTCGAAGTCTCTAGAGCAGTTGCCTCCTCAAAGATGAAGGCCTGAGTAGCGGTACCTGGATCTGCACATGAAAAACATGCGCAGAAGAGGCATGAGTACACCACAGCGGTACTCAGTAAGTGTCAAACCTAACCTCGGTTGGGTAGTGACGAGGAAGGTTAGGGCCCTACTGAGATTAAATAAATATAAATATGACATGATAAGATAAGCAATACAATTGAGAATCTACAGTATGAATCTACACATGATAATAAGAGTACAATAACGGAAATAGAGATGACGGCAAACCACAAGAAAGTACCACTCATAACAAGGATGATAACCGGGGATCTCTTGGTATCCCGAGGATCTCTAGGTATCCTCAATATATACTAGGGATCTCTTGGTATCCCGATGATCTCTTGATATCCTCAATATATGTTGGGGATCTCTTGGTATCCTTAATATATGCTAGGGATCTCTCGGTATCCCGAGGATCTCTTGGTATCCTCCATATACATGCCAGGGATCTCTTGGTATCCCGTACCTCGGTTTAGATCATAAATACGTACAGGGGATTTCCAGAGATGTCGTCCCGTAGTCCCAAAGTAAAACACACAGCAGCAACACAAGAATACCTAATTAAGCTCAATTTCGTACCAAGTAAACAGTTAATTCTAGCCTAACATGCTTCAGGTAATGTAATTAAGGCAGTTTAAGCAAATAGACAATTAAGTCAACTAAACATTCTTTTCCAAACTAGAAACAGGATAAATTCACAAGTAGAATAAAATAGGAAAAAGAACTCAATTGAAATACTTAAGCAAAAATCGGATTTTCATTAATTAGCTCAAGTACGTACTCGTCACCTCACGTACAAGGTATTTCAAATATCAAATATATCATATCCTAAGGGGAATGTCCCCCATACAAGATTAGACAAGCCACTTACCTCGAACCGGCTCAATAATCAATCCAAAACCATGCTCTTGCCACGGGTACTCGACTCCAAATGGCCCAAATCTATTCAATTCAATTGCATAATGTAAATAACACTTCAAGTAACTGATTCTACAATTAAATTCTAAGCTAATACGTGAAATTATGTAAAATAACCAAAATGCCCCTCGGGCCCACGTCTCGGAATCGGGTAAAATTTATATTTTAAGAAACCTCGCACTCTCCGAGTTCAGTCACATCAAGAGTACCAAAATTGGACCTTAATTTGTCCCTCAAATCATCACTCAAAGGTCTCCAATTATACAAGCCCAACCCCCCATAATTACCACTGATTTTCCTTAATTTTTCATGCTTAAATTGATAAAAATCACTCCAATAACGAGTTTAGGGACTAAAGACCTTACCCCAATGAACTTCTCTGAAAATCCCTCTTGAAAAGTGCTCCCCAAGCTTCTTCCCGTTTTGAAAAGATGAAAAATGGCTAAATTTCGCGAAGGCAAGAATTTATATGTTCTACCCAGCGATTTCCGCATTTGCGGCCTTGGGATCGCATCTGTGGTCACACTTCTGTGGAGCCTAGGTCGCATCTGCGACTTTCACTTAAAGACCCATTCCGCATACGGTTAGCCTTCCGCAGGTGCGGTACCGCTTCTGTGGTGGCCTACCCGCATCTGAGGTTCCTGAAGAGATGGCCAAATTCCGCTTCTGCAGTCTCCAACTCGCAGATGCGGTTCCTCTTCTGCAGGAAATCTCCCACATTTGCGGAACCTTCTGACCTCCCTCAATTGTGTTTTTACGGCGCCGCACCTGCGAAACCCAAATCGTAGGTGCGGTTATGACAGAACCAGTAGCTGAAGCTGAAACTTAAATTCCAAAATCTTTCCGTCAACCATCCGAAATCATCCCGAGGCTTCCGGGACCTCGAACAAAGGCACCAACAAGTCACAAATCGCTAACCAAACTTGTACTAATCCTTAAAACACCTAAAACAACATCGAACCCTCGAATTAACCATGGATTCAAGCCTAAGAACTCCAAAATTCTCAAAATATTCTTTCGATCAAAAAGTCTATCAAACCTCGTCCGAATAACCTGAAGTTTTTCACACACGTCACATTCAACACTATAGAACTACTACAACTTCTGGAATTCCATTCCGACCCTCGGATCAAAATCTCACTATCGGACCGGAACTTCAAAAATTTAACTTTCGGCATTCCAAACCTAATTTAGCTACAGACCTCCAAAATACAATCCGAACACGCCCCTAAGCCCGAAATAACCCAACAAAGCTAACAAAACCAATGGATTTCCATTCTGAGGCTATCTTCATACTATTCCAACTACGGTCAACTTTCCAACATTTAAGCTCTCATTTAGGGACTAAGTGTCCCAAAACTCTCCGAAACTCGATACCGAACATCCCGACAAATCAAAATAACATAATTAAACTTGGGGAAAGCAGTTAATAAAGGATCGGAGCATTAAATCTTAAGACAACCGGCCGGGTCGTCACAGCTTGGAAGTTGGCAGCCCATTTGCCTAATGACGAGCGTAAGTGGCGAGATCTATCCAAGGGTAGATGGGGGCAAAATACTACAGTACGTGCTGTGTGATTTGATTTCTTTGGAGGGCACTCTATGTGTAATAACCTCATCACCACAGGTATTGGAGAGTTTCCCAAGGTGAGATCGTTCTCCCTCGGAGAGGAAGAAGGGTCGTGATAACTGGGAATTATGATGCATTTTACACTCCTTCATGCTCAAGTTTTGATTAGAAACGTGTAAATAATCCCAAGGGCTCACAAGTTGTGTTTGATTGCAAGTTTGATTAACAAGGTAACAAGATGTCAAAGATCAGCTCAAAAAAGAGTGAAACTTGCACAGGTACCAAGACAAGGTAAAGCTCAGTCAAACAGGGCCAGTGCAGCCGCACACCATTCTGTGCGGTCCGCACAAGTGAAGATCAGAGAGTGTGCATCTCAGGCCAAAAGGTAATGCAGCTACAAAGTGGTCCACATTGGATTCACTATAGCCGCACTCGATTTAGTGCGGTCCGTAGAGCCAAGGTTCAGAGAATTGCCAGTTTGAAGATTGAGGCTCAATGCGGTCCGTGCTCTATTTCATGCGAACCGCACTAGAAGTCACTGTGGCCGCACTCGATTCTATGCGGTCCGCATTGCCCAAGTTCAGAGAGCTGGATATTCAAGTCAAGAGCCTTAGTGTGGCCGCACTTGATTTTGTGCGGTCCGCACTAGCCCCACAGGGGTATTTTTGTCCAGAATTGTCAGCTTAGTATAAATAGCTTCTTTTTCCATTTTTAGGTCATCAGATAGTTTTTCCTCCGAGTTGCGCTCGTGACTTAGCTTCTTTTAGCTGTTTTAAGTAATTTTAGCTTCATTTCAACATTGAATCTTCAAGTTTAATTTAGCAATTAATTAATATAAGTTTTTCTTCATCTATATCTTTATTTTCTTCTCTAATTATGAGTAGCTAGACACATAAGCTAGGGTTGTGGCTCAAACCTAGTGTGGATAATTGATAGATCTTGTGTTTTGATGCTTAATTGTCTATGGGTGTTTGTATTTGGACTAATTTCATATTTAATTGCTGAATTAGTGGTTGCAAACACTAGTTTAAGTTTAGTTGACTTTGGCTCTTCTTGAGAAAGAGAGCCTAGGTCTCTGAAATTGGTCCAACAAGGAATTTGGGCGTACTCAAGAGACTGATAGCCCCAGTTAATGGGTTAAACCTAGAGATAGTAATACCTGACTTGAAATTTGATTGCTTGGGCAAATTTGAATACCCAATTGGTCTTAAGAAAGTTAATTCGGGCAAAATCACTCGAACTACTGAGAGCTATAGAGTGAGTAGAATCGTCCAATGGTTATATCATACTCCCCAAATGTGACAATCTAGCTTTAGACTTAAGAATCCGTTAATTGACCACCTAGGCGAAAGTCACTACCCTAGTGCCTTTTAATCATTTGAACAACTCGCAATAGTTTAACCTTAGCTTATTTTTGTTTAATTGATCATTGTTGTTTGATAAAATTAGAATCATAATCAAAACAAAAAATGTGTAGAAGTGCAATTAAGAGAAAATACACAACTCCACTTTAGATAGACACTCGACTCCAATATCTAGCTCCCTGTGGAAATTGATCCCGACCTTAATCAGGTAAAAACTGCTTCAACCTCTCTCGCTACTCAATAGTAGAGCATGGTTGGTCTCGATCATCTTTTTGGCGCTGTTGTCGGGGAGCTAACGGTTTTGGCTATCTATTTAAATAGTTGTGTGTATTGTTCTTCTTTCCTTATTTGTTACTAATTTGTGTGTGTCACAACTTCAGGTACCAAATGGCAGCAAACAACGCCAATGACCCTCTTGGAAATGTGATTACGGGGGAGGAGGTAGATGATGTCGGAGAGGATGAGGTGTCTCTTGTACCTCAAGGACAACGTAGAGGCCGCCAGGCCAATGCTAATGTAAATGACAATATTCCAGACCCTCTTCCGCCACCTCCATGAGTGGCTCCTAGAGTGCTTCCGAACCAAGGCTATGCAAGTGCTATTGTTCCACCCCGAACCCGAGTGGACAATTTTCAAATAACTAATATGATGCCGACTTTGCTAGAGCAGCGTGGGTATTTCACGGGCGCTGCAAATCAAAATGCTTACAAACATCTCAAGGGGTTCGTGGATACATGTTGGGGGAGCAAGCAAACTAATATGTCCGAGGATGCACTTTGGTTGAGACTCTTCACATTCTCACTTAGATGAAAGGCATTGGATTGGTTCGAGCGACTTCCCAACCATTCCATCACTACGTGGGATGAGTTGGCGGACAAGTTCATTGCAAAAAATTTCTCACCGAGGCATATGGCAGCATTGAGAGATGAGATTTTGGCTTTCAAATAGGAGCCAACCGAACCTTTGCATGAGATTTGGGAGCGCTATAGAACAATGTGAAGGAATGCCCCAACAATGATACGACCTAGGCGATGATCCAACAAACCTTCTACCGAGGTATTAATACAACAAACCAATACATAGTGAACCAACTTGTTGGGGGAAACTTCATGAAGTTGTCTTATGATGAGGCTTGTGACATTCTTGACGAGATGGCTGACACTTCTTCTGCGTGGCAAAGTAGAGCCAACGTGCCCCAAGGTGATCCCACGGTCACTCATTTGCACAAGGAGTTACATTATCATGGGCAGGCTATAGCTGAGTTGACAACTAGTATGAACCAACTAGCAAAGGCACAGTTGCAACAAGTTCAAAATCCTCACCAAGTGAATGCCATGGAGGGTGTTAACATGCTTGTCAAAAAAAGAAGACAAAGAGGTCAACAGAACCAAGGGAATTCAGAGCAATTTGATAATGATTGTGGTGGATTTCAAGATGATGGTTTTGATGGACAGAGTGAAGAGGTGTAGTACGTGAATAATTATCAAGGCCAAAGGGGCAATTCTTCCAACCAACAACAATGGAGACCCCAATGCAATTGGGGAAATCAACAACAACAAGGCAATGGTAATTGCGGGAACAACAACCAAAACTCCAACTGGGGCAATCAGAACAATAATAAAAACAATCAAGGAAATTGGAATGGTAACAATAATTGGAGTGGTAACAACAATCAAGGTAGATGGAACAATGGAAACCAAGGAAACCTGGGGCAAGGGTTTCAAAGACCCCCAATGTACCAACAACCGAACAATCCACCCCCATTTACATCTCAAGGTCCCTTATTCTAGCAATGATATGGGGAGAATTGAAATGATGTTCGAATAGATGATGAAAAAGAGTGCGAATTTCAATGCTCAGTTGTCTTCCTACAATACCTCGATTCGGAATTTGGAGGTTCAACTGGGCCAAATCTCACAGTCCTTGAATACTCGCCCTAAAGGTGCTCTACCAAGTGATACGGTAGTGAACCCGAAGGGTGGGAACAATCATGTTATGTCGGTAACTACAAGGAGTGGATGAGGCGGTGATGTGAATGCCTCCAAACAAAAGCAAACTTTGAGTGATGATGTTGAGTTGCAAGAAGATGAAGTTCCTTTGGTGATTGAAAATGTGATTGATGACAATGTAAATGAAGAAGTGAGGATTGACATTCAAGATGCCGAGGTGGAAACTGAAAATTATGTGAACTCGTCTAGGGAACATATAATAAACATGTCGGAGCCGGTTGTGCCTAAACCCGAGGCTCCTTTTCTAAGGCCACCTCCACCTTATCCTCAAAGGCTCGCGAAGCAGAAAAATGAGAAGCAGTTTAAAAAGTTCATTGACATGATGAAGAGCTTATCCACTAATGTTCCTTTAGTGGAGGCTCTTGAACAAATGTCGGGCTATGCTAAATTCATTAAGGACTTGGTGATAAGGAAGTAGTCTATGGATTGTGAAACTACAAAGATGACCTACTAAGTTAGTGCAATAGTGCATTCAATGGCCCCGAAGCTTGAAGATCCTGGTGCTTTCACCATTCCTTGCACCATTGGGAGTGCGGATTTTGCTAAGGCTCTATATGATTGGGGGCTAGTATCAATTTGATGCCCTACTTAGTTTTCAAAACTTTGGGTATTGGTCAACCGAGGCCGACTTCCATGAGATTACAAATGGCGGATAGAACGATGAAGAGACCATTAGGTATTATTGATGATGTGCTTGTCCGGGTGAACAAATTTATCTTGCCAGCTGACTTTGTGATCTTGGATTGTGAGGTGGATTATGAATTTATTATCATATTTGGGAGACCTTACATTGCTACGGGGAAGGCCTTAGTTGATATGGAAGCAGGGGAACTCACCTTCCGGGTGGGTGATAAAAATATGGTCTTTCATGTGTGTAAGTCAATGAAGCAGCACAACAGTACCGAGGTGTGCTCTTTTGTAGACCGTGTCACAGTAGTGATAGTTGATGACACCAGTGCAATGATCAATGTGGAGGATCCATTGGAGGTTGTATTGTTGAATCCTGATGTCAATGATGATTAGGGCCTAGTGGAGTGTGTGAATGCTTTACATGGAATGGGCTCTTACTCTTATTAGCCTAGGAAACTTTCTCTGGATCTCGAGAATAGGAAGACTCCACCAACAAAACCTTCAATTGAGGAGCCTCCATTGTTGGAGTTGAAACCATTGCCTCCACACTTAAGGTATGAGTTCTTAGGCCCTAGTTCTACTTTGTTAGTTATTCTTTCTTCTTGTCTTACTAACATGCAGGTTGATGCCACATTGGGATGCTTCAATAGTGGAAAAATGCAATTGGATGGACTCTAGCTGATATTCGGGGGATAAGCCTGCATTCTGTATGCACAAGAGTATTCTGGAAGAACTCCTTAGAATATCAAAGGAGGTTGAAAGAGGCAATGCAAGAAGTTGTGAAAAAGGAGGTGATCAAGTGGTTAGATGTCGGGGTTGTGTACCCTATCTCTAATAGCTCTTGGACTTCACTAGTGTAATGTGTACCGAAAAAGGGTGGCATGACCGTGGTTGCAAATTCACAAAATGAGTTGATTCCTACCAGAGCCATCACCGGTTGGAGGGTATGCATGGACTACCGCAACTTGAATAAAGTGACCCGTAAGGATCACTTTCCTTTGCCTTTTCTTGATTAGATGTTAGACCGACTTGTTGGGCATGCCTTATACTGTTTCTTGGATGGGTATTCTGGGTACAACCAAATCTTGATTGATCTGGAAGATCAGGAGAAGAACATATTCACTTGTCCATATGGCACCTTTGCCTTTTCTAGGATGCCTTTTGGGTTGTGTAATGCATCGGCTACATTCCAGTGGTGTATGATGGCTATTTTTACCGATATGGTGGAAGACATTTTGGAGGTGTTCATGGACGACTTTAGTTTTATGGGTGATTCACTTGATGAGTGCTTGAAGAATCTTGATAGAGTTTTGGCCCGTTGTGAAGAAACCAATCTTGTTCTCAATTGGGAGAAATGCCACTTTATGGTGGAAGAGGGCATAGTTCTTGGACATAAAATTTCGAAATATGATATTGAGGAAGACAAAACAAAAATTGATGTGATTTCAAGACTCCCTCCCCCTACGTCTGTCAAGGGAGTTCGAAGTTTTCTTGGGCATGCGGGGTTCTATCGGAGATTTATAAAAGGCTTTTCAAAGGTAGTGAATCCTTTGTGCAAGTTGTTGGAAAAAGATGCCAAGTTCGTATTTGGTGACAAATGTAAGCAAGCCTTTGAACTTATCAAGCATAAGTTGACCACCACTCCTATTATTACCGCACCTAATTGGAGATTACCCTTTGAGCTCGTGTGTGATGCGAGCGATGTTGCGGTTGGGGCAGTTTTGGGTCAAAGAGTGAACAAAATGTTTCATCCGGTGTGCTATGCGAGCAAGACAATGAATGATGCTCAAGTAAACTACAAGGTGACCGAGAAAGAACTTTTGGCTATTGTGTTCGCAATGTAGAAATTTCAGCCGTATCTTATGGGTGCCAAGGTCATAAACCATACCGACCATGCCGCACTCCAGTACTTGATGACGGAGAACGATTCCAAAGAAAGACTGATGCGATAGGTCTTGTTACTTCAAGAGTTTGATTTGGAGATTGTGGACCGAAAGGGTAGTAAGAACCAAGTGGCGGACCACTTGTCCCGTTTGGAGGAGGAGGGGAGGCCTAGTGATGGCCTAGATATCAATGATTCATTTCCCGATGAACAACTCCTTGCGGTGTCGGTGAATGATATGCCATGGTTTGTCGATGTTGCTAATTACCTTGTAACCGGAAAAATCCTGTGTGATCTCTCTTCTAACCAAAGGAAGAAGCTCAAGCGGGATAGTTTGGATTTTTATTGGGATGAGTCATACTTGTTCAAGATTTGCACGAATGGTGTGATCCGAAGGTGTGTCCCGGAGGAGGAGCAATTGAGTATCTTGGAGGCTTGTCATTCCTCTACCTATGGTGTCCATCATGGTAGGGCGAGGACGGCTTCTAAAGTTCTTAGTTGTGGGTTTTATTGGCCAACTTTGTACAAAGATGCAAGTGAACTTGTGAAGGGGTGTGACGATTGTCAAAGAGCGGGTGGAATTTCGAAGAAAGATGAGATGCCTCTCAATACCATCCTCGAGGTTGGTATTTTTGATGTATGGGGCATTGATTTTATGGGCCTGTTCGTTAGCTCGTGTGGGAACACATACATTATTGTGGCGGTGGACTATGTTTCAAAATAGGTTGAAGTTGTGGCTTTGCCCAACAATGAGGCTCGGAGTGTTGTTGCATTTCTTAAGAAGAGCATTTTTACAAGGTTTGGTACTCCTCGTGCAATCATAAGTGATGGGGGGTCTCATTTTTGCAATAGAGCTTTTGGCACTTTGTTTGCAAAGTATGGTGTCAATCACAAAGTTTCTACTCCCTATCATCCTCAAGCGAGTGGCCAAGTTGAAGTCTCCAATAGGGAAATCAAGAGCATATTGTCAAAGACGGTCAATGCAAATAGGACCAATTGGTCAAAGAAGTTGGATGATGCTCTATGGGCTTATAGGACTGCTTACAAGACTCCGATTGGTATGCCTCTGTATTGGTTGGTGTTTAGGAAAGCTTGCCATCTACCGGTTGAACTAGAGCACAAGGCCATGTAGGCTTTGAGGAAGGTAAATCTTGAGTGGGATGTTGCAGCCAATCTTCGTGTGGAGCAACTCAATGAACTTGATGAATTCTTATTCCACGCCTACTCCAGTTCGTCCTTATACAAGGATAAGATGAAGTACCTTCATGATAAATATGCTCGTAGCAAAGAGTTCAAAGTGGGTGATTTGGTTCTCTTGTTCAACTCTCGGTTACGTCTATTTCCGGGAAAGCTTAAGTCAAAATGGAGTGGACCCTTTGAAGTGGTGTGTGTAACCCCGTTCGGTGCACTTTATATAAAGAACAAAAATAGGGAAGTTTTCAGAGTGAATGGGCATAGGGTCAAGCACTACTTGGGAAAAATTGATGACAACCACGTGGTGGCACTTCTTCATCTCAAATGATTTAATGGTAACCTGCGTCGTGCTGCGACGTTAAATTAGGCGCTTCTTCGGAGGCAACCCATGTGTTCTTCTTCTTATTTTTATTTGATTTTCATTGTATTATAGGATTTATTTTTGGACTGACCGGTTGTGAGATGCTACAAGATTGTGTTGATGTAGTGCAGGATAAAGTGGAAAACAATTATTCAAGTCTCTGAGTTTGCAATGCGGACCGCACTACATTTTGTGCGGCTGCAAAGAACTTAGTGCGGGGGAAGACAAATCAGTGCGGAATGCACTAATTATGGATGAAATAACTGATTCTCTGAAGTTTTCCACCACTGTCGCACTACATTTTCTGCGGTCCGCGGTGGACCATTTCGGCCGCAATGCTATTTTGTGCGGACCGCAATGGTTGCTTTTCTCAAACTTGTACAATGCTGTGTGGTGCAGACCGCACTACATTTTGTGCGGTCCGCATTGGGTAGGTAAGCTGGGCCCCAGGACTTTTTCTATAAGTAGTACTTGAGGCCCACTCTTTGAACTTTTCGATCATTTTGCTCTCAAAGCCCTAAAAATCAATGTTCATCACTAAATTTGCACGAATTCATCTGCATAGTCTTGATTAATCATCAATACTTCTCACATCTGGTAACTTTTACTTCATTTTAGTTGTTTAATTTTACTATTTTCATTAATTTTTTGTTTTCTTAGCTTTTCTTCTGTTCTTTCCCGTATTTCTTTTGAATTGGTAGCTTAGGTTAGTTCATTTGTTGTTTAAATAAGGACTAGGTAATTAAAATATAGAGCAAACACTTAGGGACCCTTTAATAGGTGAAAAAGTGGACTTAAAATGAACATTCCACGAGCCCTAGGTTAGTGCTGTGTTTTGGTACTCTGTGCAGACCGCGGTGGAAATCGTACGGTCTATGGTGCCCTTCTGCGGTCCGCAATGGCATTTTGTGCGGACCGCATTGCTCAAAGTCCTGAAACCTGACCATTGAGGACCGCAGCCGCATTGCATTTTGTACGGTCCGCGGTGCCATAATGCGGACCGCATTGCTATTTGTGCGGTCCGCGGTGCATTTATTCAGAGAGTGGGTAGTCTGAACCCCACCTCTGTGTGGAATACGGTGCCATTTTGTGCGGTCCGCATTGGCCTCTATGCGGCCGCACTGCATTTTGTGTGGTCCGTATTCTGCAACTTTTGATACTATCTGTAATTTTTTCTTTTCTGCAATTATGAACTTCATTGCTTCTACTGAGACTAACAAAGCATAACTGGCTGTTGTTTGCAGACAATGGTGAAACAAAGAGGCAAGGGTGTTAAACAAGCAGGTAAATGAGAGTCCTCCCGGGGTGGTAAAGGCAAAAACATGATAAGACTGGCCCCACAAGCCCATCAAAACATCAAGAACACAAGGAAAATCATCAAAGCTACAGACAAAGCTATTGATCAGTCGGGGAGCGAGTATGAGCCCTCCCGGAAGATATCTTCAGACTCCGTGCCAGAATACATTAAAGACTGGCCAGAGAGAAACAAATTGAGAGATATATCTTCACCTCCAACTTCTCCTACTGTCCAAGCTTCAGTGCGAGTTTCTTCTGAGTCGTTTGAGGGCTCAGTTGCCGGTAATGGAAATGAGTACTCCACCTCTCCCACAACTTCATTATCCGTAGAGGGTGCAGTACCAGAAGAAGGGGAAGAAGTTAATGGGGGTGAGCCTCAGGTTGGCTGAGTAGAACGAACAAGATACCCGGAGGCATGGCAAGATTGTTTTATGAGTGAGGTAGCCTACCATAAGTTTAGAGAATGGTGGCCTATGAGGAAATTGATTCCGGAGAAAAGTTTTGTAGATAGAGACCTCTTGCCTCACAACCCCAATGTGAGAAGGCCGTTTAGAGAGAGTGTGGGCTGGGAGTACATCTTAAACACCTGTGAGGATGCAAACGACCACCTGGTCAAGGAATTCTACACCAATGTTTCCCACATCAAAAAGGGCACCAAAGTGACCAAGGTGTGGAATTTGAAAGTACTATTTGATGGGAAAGCAATAAATGACTATTTGGGCTTCGATGAAGAGGATGAAACAATGTATCTGGCAAAGATGGAATTAGGTGGGGAGGTCCGTCCTTGGTTGGCACAGTATCTGGCAATTCCAGGTACCACCCCCAATTGGTTGAATATGGGAGTGAAGATCTTAATGAGAAGTTTGAATTTCGAGGCTAAGGGGTGGGAAACATTCGTGTGCAGCAGACTGGACCCCACTACCCATGACAACTCACTCCCTCTTCATCGGGTAGTACTGGTAGCATCAGTTATGGAAGGGTACCTGATTTATGTCGGGAAGGTGATGTCTCGGGTGATTACGCAGGTAGTCAGTGAAGGTGATAGAAACTACCCCTTCCCCAGCTTCTTAACCATGTACTTCAGGGACCTAAAGGTAGAGAAGCGGCCATTTAATATTAAAGTGAAAGCAAAGGCCCTATTCTCATGGTACAACATGCAGGGTGATGACAACCCTAAAAGCAAGAACTACAAGGGAGCAACCACTTCTTCAACTGGCCATTCTGAAGAGCCAGTAGTGGTAGTGGATCCTACTCAGCCTTCTTCCACCTCAGCGGACATGCCCCTGGTCCATCTCTTCAGCAGTTCCAGACATCCCCTCCACCTCGGCCCACCTAGTGACTACCCACCGTTTGAGCTAGGCCCTTCTCAACATCAACAACTGGATGCAGACAGCTTCCTCTAAGTTGCTTTTCCTTACCTCTACAATGGCAGCTCAGTCGGCACATCCGCCTCCACAGGTTCCACAGTCTATTGAGGACGCCCTCAAGGATATTCTGGAAAATCAGAAGAAAATCCTTGACACTCAGAAAGTTTTTATGGATGTTGTGGATTCTCATGGGAAAGCTCTCAAGGATCTTTCTAGAGAGGCCAAGAAGATGAGGAAGATGCGGGATTCCAAGGAGTCCGTGAAGGTGTTAAGGGTTGAGGTTGACAGGTTGAAGGCAGATCACCTGCCTTTGGATTTATTGTTAGATGACCAGGTACCAATAGCCCATCCCCAGACAGTGTTGTCGGAGAGGCCTCCCAAGGAGAAGAGCATGATTCCATATGCAAATGACGCAGTCATACAGTTGAAGGACCCGTAAGGAGATTCCTCCAGCTAGCCCCAGGAGTTAGCCCAAGCCACGGTCCAGGTCCAGGTCACAGCAGCAGAGCAACAGGTCATAGGGAGTCAGTCTCAGGTTCCTGAGCTTACAGAGGACCCAGGGACCACTCAGGATTCCATGCAGACAGACGGGCCATAGGGAATCTCTATATCCTCTTCCTTTTATTTTTGGTGCTTATTTTGCTTAGTTGGCATAGAAGACAATGCCAACTTTCATTTGAGGGGGTAGGCCCTACTTTGATTTGATTGGATGAATGTATATATTTGACAGATTTTATGCTTTCTTTATTTTTCATCTTTGGTAAGTATATAATTTTAGCACTTCATTGTATTTTTCGCCCTTTTTATCTTGGGTCTTTATATAAAAGTATGTTCCATTGTATATATTCATCTCCCTTATTGTATATTCGATTATACCCCCTCTTGTAGATATTCATTTTACTTTCCGCAATTTTTTCTTTCTTAGCTTCTTATTTGTTTTCGTAGCTTCTTGTTTTAGATTTTTGCAATAAGCCTTTGGTTTTGTTAATGCCACAGTTCTTTCTAAATGTGGAATTTGTGTGAACCGGGTGGCTCTTCCCGATGATGGATGTCATGACTACGTTCTTAAGGGTTTGAGCCCGTTTTCTTTTGCTTTTTAGTATTTAGTGGTAAGTGTGCCTCAAGCAAAGCTTCACTTGGGCCTAGCACATTTCCCTTTGATCTCATGGTCAAAAACAAATTATTGTGTTTAGGATGGTGAAAGTCGTGACCTTGAGACTCTTGTGTTGACTGATAATCATCAAGTGGTTTTTCGGGACCATTGTGTGCTCAAATCTTATCTAAGGTTGTTTTGGGCCCCTGACTATGTGTCTTTAGCAATCCCATAGCTTGTGTGGTGAGAAATTTGCATTGCAAGTCCAAGTCCCGAGCCATTGGTCTAGAACTTGCCTTGAATGTTTGTTGAGGCGAAATCCTAAGGAAATTTTGACTTGATACATGATTGTAGGCTCTCCTTGATCCAAATGATAGCTTGAACACTTCCATAGCGTACCAATGATAAAATCCCTAGTCAACCCTTTTGAGCTTTAGACTTTTTTCCTTTAAGAACAATAATACAAGCCTTTACCCGTTCTAAAAGATACCCTCTTTTGGCACCCGATCTTTCCTTAGCACATGGCAAAAGTATAAGTTTGGGGGAGAGAGATGAGGATGGCAACAAAGTGGTAAAAATTTACAAAATGAAGAAAAGGAAAGGCTATGAAAAAGAAATAAAAGCAAAAAGACAAAAAGAATGTTCAATATAGAAATGAATAAAGGGAGTCAAGAAAAGCAAAGAATGAAAGGTGTGGAAAGTTGAAAAAGGAGAAAAGATTTGAATGAACAAGAAAGAGTGATAATGTGTCTCTCTAACCCCTTAGAAATAAGTGAAATAACTTAAAAAGTCAAGTGAATGTGTGCCAAAATGAAACAAAAGAAGTGCTTGAGGGAAGATAGAACCTACTTAGGCCAAACATTTCCTACCCTGAACCAAAAGCCTTCACTATGTCTCCACAAAAGCCCTATATGATCTTGAGTTGAATGAAGCTTACATTAGTGGTGACTCACATAAGGTTCAAGCATATAGTACTTAGAGCTGGACTCGTGACTTTTCCTTGAGAGAGATGAGTGTGTTTCCATTAACCTTGTTCTGAGTGCCACTATCATAAAGGTGAGGTTGACTTAGGGAGAGTTGAGGATGTGTGAGTTTGGGTTCCATAATGACCAAAGTAATAGAAAGAATTTCTTTGATGTGTTGAGTCAACTCTTGATGCTCTTGTGTCGCACTTAATCCATGGTGTTTAAAAGGGTAATGTTGTTAATGATTCATTTGTATTGAGGGCAATTGTTAGTCCCAATTGATGCTAGATGAGGTCACTTTAGGACAACTGAATTTTCTTGGATGTTCTCCTAAGGGGTGGGTCTTATTTTGTTTGCTTAAGGACAAACAAAAGCTTAAGTTTGGGGGAGTCGATAACTAGGAATTATGACGTATTTTACACTCCTTCATGCACAAGTTTTGATTAGAAATGTGTACAAATAGTCCCAAAGGCTCACAAGTTGTGCTTGATTGCAGGTTTGATCAACAAGGTGACAAGATGTCAAAGATCAACTCAACAAGGAGTGAAACTTGCACAAGTACCAAGACAAGGCAAAGCTCAGTCAAACAGAGCCAGTGCGGCCGCACACCATTCTGTGCGGTCTGCACAAGTGAAGTTCAGAGAGTGTGCATCTCAGGCCAAAAAGCAATGAGGCCGAAAAAGGATTTTTTGTGGTCCGCATTAGATTCACTGCGGCCACACTCGATTTAGTACGATCCGCAGAGCCAAGGTTCAGAGAATTGCCAGTTTGAAGATTGAGGCCAAATGCGGTCCGCGCTCCATTTCATGCGGACAGCACTAGAAGCCACCGTGGCCGCACTCGATTCTGTGCGGTTCACATTGCCCAAGTTCAGAGAGCTGGATGTTCAAGTCAAGAGCCTTAGTGCAGCCACACTTGATTTTGTGCTGTCCGCACTAGCCCCACAGGGGTATTTTTGTCCAGAATTGTCAGCTTAGTATAAATAGCTTTTTTTTCGGTTTTTAGGTCATCAGATAGTTTTTCCTCCGAATTGCGCCCGTGACTTAGCTTCTTTTATCTGTTTTGAGTAATTTTAGCTTTATTTCAACATTGAATCTTCAAGTTTAATTTAGCAATTAATTAATATGAGTTTTTGTTCATCTATTTCTTTGTTTTCTTCTCTAATTATGAGTAACTAGACCCATAAGCTAGGGTTGTGGCTTAACCTTAGTGTGGGTAATTGATGGATCTTGTGTTTTGATGCTTGATTATCTATGGGTGTTTGATATTGGACTAATTTCATGTTTAATTGCTGAATTAGTGGTTGCAAACACTAGTTTATGTTTAGTTCACTTTGGCTCTTCTTGAGAAATAGAGCCTAAGTCTCTGAAATTGGTCCAACAAGGAATTGGGGCATACTCAAGAGATTGATAGCCCCAGTTAAAGGGTTAAATCTAGAGATAGTAATACCCGACTTGAACCTTAATTGCTTGGGCAAATTTGCATGCCCAATTGGTCTTAAAAAGTCAATTTGGGCAAAATCACTCGAACTATAGAGACGTATAGAGTGAGTAGAATCGTGCAATGGTTATATCATACTCCCCAAATGTGACAATCTAGCTTTTGACTCAAGAATCCGTTAATTGACTACCTAGGCGAAAATCAGTACCCTAGTGCCTTTTAATCATTTGAACAACTCGCAATAGTTTAACCTTAGCTTATTTTAGTTTAATTGACCATTGTAGTTTGATAAAATTAGAATCATAATCCAAACAAAAAATGTGTAGAAGTGCAATTAAGAGCAAATACACAACTCCACTTTAGATAGACACCCGACTCCAATATCTAGCTCCCTGTGGAAATCGATCCCGACTTTAATCGGGTAAAAGCTGCTTCGACCTCTCTCGCTACTCATTAGTAGTGTAGGTTTGGCCTCGATCAGGTCATCGGCTTCAGGACTGAGGAGTAATAACAAACGGAAAGAACCCTCGCAGGGCAAAAGCGCCCATAGCGAGACAAGTCTTGCCCGGAGGCCTAGAGAAGATGTCTCGACGGAGCCTACAACCCTCGAGGCTTCTGGGCTTAGAGTAATGGTTCCCCTTTTTCCATCATTTTCTTATCCTGTCAAAGGTACTTCAGGGGATGTTCGAGGCTAGGGGCCGCCTGACTCAAGCAAGGTCTCGAACGATCACGTTCCTATTGGGAGCAGTTCTATTGGGGCCCATGAAACTAGACTGACAGTTGTGCGTTCGACCTTTGAGGAGGCTCAACGGCTCTGTTCTGTGGTGAGTTTTGGCCGATTGTATCAATTTTTCAATTTTGCACTCCCACTTTCTTATTGAGCTCCCTTTTCATAGGCCTTTGACAAGCTCAAGTCCGAGCTGCTTTGTCGTGAAGCCAAGTTGAGGAAAGCCTTGGACGGGGAGAAATCCCTCTACCTTCTTTGTGATAAGAGGGGAGATGAGTTAGTATTCCTATGGTATGAAGCGAATCGGAGCTTGAACTACGAAAGCCATCTTGAGAAACAGGTAACCTTTGCTCCGAGGGAATGCATGCTCCTTCTTCTATCCTCAGAGATTAATATTTTGATGCCTCAGTTGCAGAGCAAGACGGAGGATTTGGAATGCCTTTGGGGTGAGGTTGGCTAGGCCAAGCATGAGTGTAATGATGTAAGTGCTCAGATAGATGCCCATGTTGTGGCCAAGAAGAATGCTCTGGCCAATGTTTCTACCCTCGAGGTATAGCTCCGGAATGCTCGTGAAAACAACTCGGTTCAGACGAGCAGGATTGCAAGGCGCGAGTCCGACCATTTGGAGATGAAGGTCGAGGTTGTGGATGCCCGGGCTGAGGCTAAAGAAATTCGGGCTAAGGCCGACAAGAAAGTGGTTGTCTATTTAAAAGACGTTGCTGATGCTCGAGCTGAGCTGAGAGGGGCTTCTGATTGAGAGAGCAGAAGCATTGAATATGCCCGATTTAAATCTCGGAGAGAGACCCTTGAAGATATTCATGCTAGGTGCTTCGATCTCTCGGAAGAGATAGCGTAGGCCAAGGCAGATGAATACGATGCCAAGTTCCTTTTGTCCGGTGCCGAAGATAATGAGGAAGAGGCCGACGGGCCACAGTCCCCGAGGGGGACATGTGCTACCCTTTTTCTTTTATTCTTTGTACGGGGCTCTTAGAGAGAGTTTGAAAATGTAGCCTTGCATTGTTTCATATGTGCATATATAAAGAAACCTTTCGGTTTTCTCCTTCTATGGATTTCTATTTGCTTGTGCATGTCTTTCTTTGTTTTGTATTGGTACGTTCATCGATGATTGGCCAGATAATTTTGCCTTTGAGTAGAAATCCTTAGGTATACAATTAGGCCCTGAGGCTTGTTGGGCTGGCCCGTAGGCTCTTACGCGTAGGGTCGGTATGACCTTTAATTTTAAGTTGGGGATAATGGCTCTTATGCATTTGCCCTTAGGCATTTTTAGTTAACAGTTTCGGGCTCAGTCTCCAAGTCGGATTTCGACTCGAGCTTATTGACCCTCAAGTTTTTGAATTTTAAGCTGGCCCTTAGGCTCTTACGCGTTGGGTCGGTATGACTTTTAATGTGGGTTGGCGACAGTAGCTCTTACACATTGGGTTGGTATGACCTTTAATATAGGCCGGTGGCAGTGTCTCTTACGCATAGGGTCGGTACGACCTCTTATGTAGGCTTTATCTTTCCCTCGCTAAAGACTTTTTGAAGTTTTTGTGCTCGCTCGACTCTTCGGCAATTCGATAAGAACCTTGATTGTGAGCCGTTATGGAGCGATAAATGAGCACCTTGGGAGGTTTTGCTTAATGGCTGAATTGTTTCGAAGCCTATTGTTTGGAGCTGATGTGATCGAAGATCTTTTGCTTACACCGAGGGTAGCCTGATTAACCGGTTCTTTTCGAAGTTTTTCCAAAGTAATTGAAGGCTTCTCATTTTATAGCGACAGTCGGGCATCCTCGAGTCGCGTTAGTTCTGCTAGTACAACCTTGCAACCATAGTCATTGTATTTAGCCGTAGCCTTTTAGTCCCCGAGTGAAGTTACTTCGACGTCTATATCGAGGGTATACCTTTTTTGGGTCTTACAAGTTCAAATATATAGCCTTAGCTTTAAGATCGGGATTATGCCTTTTGCAAGGTCTTATAAATTTGGTCACTTGGTACAAGTGTAACTCATGCCTTGCTTGAGGTCTTAAAGATTTGGTTACTTGGTACAATTATAATTCATGCCTTGCTTGAGGTCTTACAGATTTGGTTACTTGGTACAATTATGAAGGCTCTATGAGCCCGAGGCTACCCCCATGGGGTCTTATATGCAAAATGATGGGAGTGAAAGCCGGCGATAGTCCCTGAGTCATCGATAGTTTGTTAACTTCTGGAGCCGTTTCTTGTAAACTTGGTATTACCTCATCGAGGGCTTACGAGTTCGAAGCTTCCAACCCGAAGGTCATGCGGCCTCGAGTTTATGGCGTCAGTCCCCGAGTGTTCGAGAAATTTTCTGGCTCTGAAGCCTTTTCTTGTTAAAGTAGCATACTTCTTTGAGGCATAAAGTGTTTTGATGGAGGAGAAGATATTCTTTGATTACTTGGTACAAGTGTACATGTTTTTGTTGTCAAGGGATCAATTATTCTATGCGGACATGGTTCATTTGACCGTTTGGCCCAATACATCATTTTCCTATTGGACCCTTTTTGGCTCATCTTGGCTTCTTGGAGAAGGTGATCTTCCGGGGGGATGCCCTCCAGTATTCGAGGTTGATTGAAGAGAAGCCCTGAACACTCGTGAAATTCTCCTTAGGTAGATATAGATGTTGCCTCGTTAAAAACCTTGTCGGTAAACCCTTCTTGGGATAAAACCCGATCAAAGGAAAAGAGTGCAACGTATGCTTTGAAACCTTAAGGTCTTCGAGATGGACAGTGTTTCGACTATTCTGATCGAGCAACTGTACAAAGGTTAGTGTAAGATGTAAATAGAAAGGGAGATGGTTATACCTTAGTGGCGATGGCGCTTCGAGCCTCGATATGCTTTCAATGTTTGCTCTGAGGATGCGACACAATCCTTTACTTATTTTATTTGGGTATAGCCGAGGATGTGTCTCATGATTGCTATTTCCCTGTTTGCTTATCCTGTGGCTCCTTCGATGTCGATGTCGGTGCTACGTCTTGCATTACGAACATCTCTCTTGCTGCATGTTGTTCCCCATACACGATTTTTATTCCGTCCTTCATCTGAAAATTCATCATTTAATGAAGGGTTAATGGTATTTCTCTTATTCAGTCTATCCACGGCCTTCCGAGCAAGGAGTTGTACCTCATGTCTCCTTTGATGACATGGAATTTGGCATTTTGGGTCATGCCAACCACGTTGATCGGGGGTAATTTTCCCTTTCATTGTTTTGCTTGCCATGTTGAATCCGTTGAGGACTCGAGAGGCGGGCATGATCTAGTCAAGCAATCTGAGATGTTCCACCACCCTCAACCTGATAATATTGGTCGAGCTACCTGGATCCACAAGTACACATTTAATTTGAAAAGTATTCACAAGAAAAGAGATTACCAGTGCGTCATTATGAGGCCGAGACAGGCTCTCGATGTCCTCATAGCTAAATGTGAGAGCGTCCTCGGGTATGTAACCTCAAGTTTGCTTTTCCCTAGTGATGGATATTTTTGTTTTTCTGATAGTGAGTTCCTGTGGGACGTCGATTTCCCCAACAATAATGCGGATGACATGTTGTGGTTCATTTGTTTTGTTCTTCCTATTTGCCTCTCTTTCCCAGAATTGATTTTTGGCTCGGTCACTAAGGAACTCTTTGAAGTGCCCTTTGCTGAGCAGCCAGGCTACTTCTTCTCGGAGCGGTCTGCAATCTTTGGTCCTATGACCGTATGTGTCGTGAAATTCGCACATTAAGTTGGGGTCCCACTGTGATGGATCTGATAGTTCAGGTCTTGGCCACCCGGTGTCTCTGATTTTACTGATGGCAGATACGATGTCTGAAACGTTAATGTTGAAGTTGTATTCTGATAAGCGAGGTGCCTCCATCGGTCCTGTGTATCTATTGAATTCGACTCTGCTTACGAGTCCCCGAGGATTCTGACCTCGATCCGTCCTTCGCTCATTTTTGCCTTGGGACGTTTTTCGATCTTTAGTGTATGGTTGGTACCTTTCCTTGTTTGGCTTTGGCTCCTTTGCTAGGAGTCTACTTGGATATACCAAGCCTGAAGGGGCTCCCAGTTGGTCGCCCTCGACCCTAATCTTCGACTGATATCGGTTGTGGACATCCGACCAAGTCATGGGGGGGGGGGGGGGGTATTCAACCAAATTCTGCTTCAGCTGCTTCAAAGCCACCAAGATTCGCTCATTCAAGCCTTGGGTGAAGGCCTGTACTGCCCAGTCGTCGAAGACCGATGTTAATTCCATTCGCTCCATTTGAAAGTGAGATGCGAACTCTCGTAGCATCTCATTTTCCCTTTGTTTGATTTTGAAGACATCGGATTTCCTTGTAGCCACTTTGACGGCACCAACATGCACCTTTATGAAAACGTTTGCCAGTATGGCAAATGAGTCTATTAAATTTGAAGCTCGGTTGTGATACCACATCATGGCCCCTTTCGAGAGTGTTTCTCCAAACATTTTTAGCAGGAGTGATTCGATCTCATTGTCCTTAAGGTCGTTACCTTTTACTGCACAAGTGTAAGCTGTGATGTGCTCTTTGGGGTCCAAGGTCCCATTGTACTTTGGTAGATTGGGCATTTTGATTTCTTTGGGATGGGCTTTGGAGCGACATCTGATGGGAATGGTTTTTGTACAAATTTCTTTCAATCAACACCCTTCAGGATCAGGGGTGTGCTCAGGGATCTGGTCGACCCTCGAGTTGTAGGTCTTTACCTTTTGGTCGTTGGCTTCTATTATTTTTTCACTCGATTCAATCCTCTTTGTGAGGTCTTCGAGCATCTTTATAATAGCGGGGTCAGTTGCTGACCCATTGTTACTCGATCTTTCAAGTACCTGTTTGGTTCGAGGAGTCATTTCCGGTGCTACTGTGCTTGGAGTTTTTTTATGGATTTGCAATTAAGCAATCGCCAATTGTTGTGCCTTTAACATTTCAAAAATAACGTGAAGGCTAAACTTTTGTTCCTCTCAAGCTGGGGCTTTCTGAGCTCCTTGTTGGTCTCCTTGGTGCAGGCTCCTATTAGTGTGGGAGCTTATATCGACGTGTTGAGCATCACATGAGACCACATCCGCAGGGATCAGTTCTGGTGCGCCCTCAGGGTTTCGTGGTGGTACATTAATACCTAGAACAGCTACACCATTCTCTCCATGGTCTTCAAGACCGTTGTTTCATATGTATTCACTGAGTTAGACATTTTGACCTGAAATCAAAGATTCTTGAACAAGAAAAAGTGTGAAAGATAACTTGCTTTATATAACAAACAAGCAAGAAAACAATCACTATTAATTTTAGCCCCACGGTGGGCGCCAAATTATTTACTTTGAAAATGGTAATTACAATTAAATTTTTGATTTTGTGGTTCTAAATATACGTGATCTATTTTTATGCTAGTTGTTAGGTAGTAGATTCTATGTGTGAGATTAGGAAATAAGATAAGAACTTGAAAACAATATGTTTAAGCAAACCGAGCGGCTGAGAATTGGGGCCTCGAGCCTGACTATACGGGGTCTCGAGGTCGGGTTCGATGCTAAGCTATGAACAGAAGATGAAGGACTAACAATTTTGAGAGCTTTGATGAAGGCTTCTTATGACCAATAATGAGCAATAAATAAAGAACAATAAATAGAACACAATAAATATAAGCAATAAACGTAAGTAGTGAAACCAAGAGAATATGTTAAGTTAGAGAGCAGAGAATGTTCTTGTATTGAATGCTGTGAATAATGTATCTCATTAACAAAATGACAAGGGTCCTCTTTATATACCAAGGGGAATCCCAACATAGTACAAGTGTATTTATTACAAAGATATATGGCTGGTACAACCATTTAATGCTACGGTACGGGCTTGAACTAGCCTAATAGACTTGGCCAACTGTAATCATGTGCCTTGGGAATCTCCCACTCGTTCATCATAGTTGTCGATTTACTCTGCCCCGAGGTCAAGCATATAGGACCATCGGGTTAAAACCTTGAACTAGACTCGAGCCTTTTGAAAACAGGCTGCGGGATATCATAATAATCACAAAATCGGGCTATCTGATTTTAGCCGTATACAATGTGAAGGTGGGAATTACTTTAACTGTTTGAGGACAAGAAAAAGATTAAGTTTGGGGGATTTGATAAGTTGGGATTTTGACTACTTATTAGCGCCTTTTTACTTTCGTTTTAGTCCAAAAAGTGCTTGAATGTATTTTCGAAAACGGATGAAATGTGCCTAAATTCAAGAGTATTGGAAAATGAGCCACAAAGATAAAATCCAACTCAAAAAGGAGTAAAGTGAACTCAAGAACAAAAAGTAGGCAAAAGGCATAATGTACGGACCGCAGAATTCTCTCTGCAGCCACAGAAAGTGAGGTAAAGCCTGTTAGAGGTCTAGTGTAATGTGCGGACTGCACAATTATTGTGCAACCGCAGAAGCTATCACACCTCCTTTTTGCGCGCCTACCTCGAAGGATAAATGCGTGAGGGAGTTTTTCCATTTTAAGTGACATTATTCGAAAATGGGATTATTTATTTAATTCAGAGTCGCCACTTAGGAAAGGTTTGGCTTTTGGTGTCCCAAGTCACCGGTTTATCTTGAATCCCAATTCGAGGAAAATATTCGACTTTCCAAATGAAGTATGCGAACCAGAAATTCTAGGTAAGGAATTTTGTTGACCCGAGGGAAGGTGTTAGGCACCCACGGATCCCGTGGTTCTAGCACAGTCGCTTAAATTGTTATAATGGCTAAATATCTGATTTTAATACATGTTATAACCTGTGTGCTTTTATTAAGTTTAAAAAACTGCTTTTATTATTATTTTTTATAGAATTGCAACGTTGTGAAAATGCATCTCGAACCACGTCACAATCAATGCACCCATGGTTGTTAATACGTTCCGACTCCGTTGAGATTTGGATTTGGGTCACATAAATGTGCACCCGAATTTAAGCATGTAATTTAATTAAAATCGCGTCTAAAGAGTCTAACGTGTTATTATCTTTGGGGAAAACCGTGAAGTTTGCTAGACGGCTCATCCCATATTCTAAGTATTTTAATATATACATTTATGAGAGCCCCGCAGTTTGTGCATTTTTTTTTGGCGAGGCTCGTCTGACAACCAACTTAAAAAAAACACTTCAAATAACAATAGGCACATGTTGTACATATGTTTAAACTAAAGCTAAAGCCAAAAAGCAAAGTTAAAGCTTAAAGGGAAAGTAAAAGCAAAAGTTAAAGCTAAATTTAAAATTAAAGCAAAAGTTAAAGCAAAATAGTGTTATTATTTTAGTAACTTTTACCATTTCGAAAAAATTCAAGGTTATTTAAAACATCTCAAACCATGACACTCGTGGTTCACAACACACTTTATTTAACCTTGTTCGAAATTGAAGTCGGGTCACATGAAATGCGCCCCCGAATTTAGAAATTAAGTATCGCAACTACGTCATGGGAACCGTACCCGTAATCACAATGATTTATTAATTGCACCTAATCAACGAAACTTGATTAATAACATCTACCAATTCAACCAAATCTACCTTTCATTAATTCATTAATCACTCTCACTATTCCAATGTACTAAATTAATAACGAGATGACAAAAGACAAAATACATTCACTGTACTATGGATAAAATGCTCACAGTGAATCAAGGAAACACAATTACGATTTAAAATAACCACTTAGCATGCTAGTTCAGAATGAAAAATGATAGGCATATATTCAAAGGTTTAACATGAGATTTAATCATAATCTTATATTCCAATAAGTCAAAATTAAACCAGTTCATATTTTTCTATATTCCAAATAAAGACAGCAATTCAAACATAGCAATTCATTTACTAAGAATACATCAACATATAAATGATAATGTCAATCATGAGAACATTTTCGTAAAGTCGTTCATTAGACGACAAATTTAGGAGACAAAATCGCAAGAAGAAAGGAAAAGAATTAGACCTTTCATCGATTCAAAATTACAACTTAGAATACTAACCGGAAATGACCTTAACGGAACAGAAACTCGGACAGCAACCTCGACGTACCTGACCTCGAAGAACAACGACAACCTCAATGGAAACGGAAAACTCGAACCAAGATTGCCAACGACCTTGACGGGCTGTTGGTGGTGTGGTCGACGGGTGGTTTGGGTGGACGACGAGGTTCGTGACTGGTCGACTGGGGAGCTGGGCAGCAGCCGCAGCGATGGTCGTTTCACTGGTCATTCATGGCTACTGGACGGGTCGTTGTTTTCTGGTTTGAGAAGAAAAAAGAAGGAGATACGTTGGGGAGAGTGTGTTCTGCCCATGTATATCCGCAGTATATCGAGTGTATATCTAATGTATACTCTGTCCGCATTTTTTGGGAGGGGTGTTTTCTAGCGATGGAGCTGGGCAGTGGTAGGGTGGTTTGAACAAGATGAAGAGAGGAGGGGGGGGGTCTCCTGTGTGAGGCAGGTGGTTTTGGTTAAGGTTTTATAGTGGAGAATATTGAAGACCATGAAGAAGATGTCTTCAAGTGTGAGTTGTATGTTGTGTTCATGTGCTAGCATATGTTAGAATGTGCTAGCATGTGTTAGCATGTGTGTATCGGCTGAAAATATTTTGGGCTAGGTCCGAAAATTAGGCCTAAAATGAGTCGTTTGAACCCAAATATTATTCTTTCCTCGCAACCAAGAATAAAAATACGACCTTATTTAATTAATCCTACGTAAGCAGAATAATTATTAAAACAGACTGATAATTAAAACAAAAATATATATTTTTTTTTGTATTTTTAAAATTATATAAAAATAAAAATAAAAATAAAGTACTATTTTTGTCTTTTTCAAAATTTATGAGAAATAAATAAACTAAAATTTATATATCTTTTTTTTGTAATTTTCATTTTTGTGACGAAAATAAAGTAAAAGAGTCAAAATAAGATGAAATAGCTACATTAAGGCTAAATTAAATATTTACGTACTAAAATGTGAAAAATTTGGGGAGGGACAAAAATCACATGTCAACAACTGCCCCTCTTTGACCGGAAACGCGAATAGTTTTAAGACAAAGAATGACTAGACAGGTTTTTGACCCGACCCTTATTTAAGGAGACCAAAAGAAAGAAGAAAGGAGAATGTGACCGAGCTCTGGTATCTGAGCTGCCTACATATCCTTGGCTATAAAGGAATTAGGCCATGTGTAGTTCAGAAGTGAATGGGGTGATGGAGTGCCGAGGTTGAGAGCCGCGCGAGGTTCCGTTGAAGTTCTGGTCCGATGTCATGTTTATTACATAAAAATCAAAATTAAAAAGACTAACTAAAGCCTATCAGCTACGAGTTACAAGATTCCTATTCATAATTCTTTTGCAACTTGATTTTGAGTCTTAGCTGATTCTGCTTGTAGACTTCGATCTGAATCTTGATGCTCGCAAGTTGTAGGCGCTTGTTTATTTCTATGACGGGATTGGCAGAGCTCGTGACTTCGATAAGATTTTGAGCGATCCGCACTTTGTTTGCTCCAGTATTTGGGCTCATCTTCTTTTGTTCTTTTATTCCTTTCTTTTATTCTGGATTGAGACTCACTCCATAGATCATCTCGATCCCTAAGCCTCGAGGTCAAACCTGCTCAGACAACGAAACAAACAAACAAATGAAATTTTTCTGCCCCAGTTTCACTAGGAAAATTTCGTGAGTTAATTGCCATAAAAATCTATAGAATTGATGAGGGGATTGGAAACCTCAAGTCTAAAAGACGCAACTCAGGGATTGGAGCCCTAATGTTTGCAAAAGGCAAAACGCTCAACTCAGGGATTGGAGCCTTAATGTCGGCTAAAGGAAAATTGATCAACTCAGGGATTGGAGCCCTAATGTCGAATAAAGGAAACTTGCTCAACTCAGGGATTGGGGCCCTAATGTCGGCTAAAGGAAAATTGCTCAACTCAGGGATTGGAGACCTAATGTCAGCTAAAGGAAAATTGCTCAACTCGGGGATTGGAGCCCTAATGTCGGCTAAAAGAAAAATAGCTCAACTCAGGGATTGGATCCCTAATGTCGGCTAAAGAAAAATTGCTCAACTCAGGGATTGGGGCCCTAATGTCGGCTAAAGGAAACTTGTTCAACTCGGGGATTGGAGCCCAAATGTCGGCTAAAGGAAAATCTCTCAACTCAGGGATTGGAGCCCTAATATCGGCTAAAGGAAAATCGCTCAACTCAGGGATTGGAGCCCTAATGTTGGCTAAAGGAAAATTGCTCAACTCAGGGATTGGAGCCCTGATGTCGGCTAAAGGGAACTTGCTCAACTTAGGGATTGGAGCCCTAATGTCGGCTAAAAGAGAATTGCTCAACTCAGGGATTGGAGCCCTAATGTCGGCTAAAGGAGAATTGCTCAACTCACGGATTGGAACCCTAATGTCGGCTAAAGGAAAACTTGCTCAACTCAGGGATTGGAGCCCTAATATCGGCTAAAGGAAAATTGCTCAAATCAGGGATTGGAGCCCTAATGTCGGCTAAAGAAAAATCGCTCAACTCAGGGATTGGAGCCCTAATGTCGGCTAAAGGAAAAGTGCTCAACTCAGGGATTGGAGCCCTACTGTCTGCTAAAGGAAAATTGCTCAACTCAGGGATTGGAGCCTTAATATTAGCAAAGGTGACTAGGGAATGGAGGCCCTATGTCTAAAATCTCAACTCAGGGATTGGAGCCCTAATGTTGGCAAAGTTGACTAGGGAATGGAGGCCCTATGTTTAAAATCTCAACTTAGGGATTGGAGCCCTAATGTTGGCAAAAGGCGACTAGGGAATGGAGGCCCTACGTCTAAAATCTCAACTCAGGGATTGGAGCCCTAATGTTGGCAAAAGGTGACTAGGGAATGGAGGCCCTATGTCTAAAATCTCAACTTAGGGATTGGAGCCCTAATATTTGTAAAGCGACTAGGGAATGGAGGCCCTATGTCTAAAATCTCAACTTAGGGATTGGAGCCCTAATATTGGCAAAGGTGACTAGGGAATGGATGCCCTATGTGTAAAATCTCAACTCAGGGATTGGAGCCCTAATGTTGGCAAAGGTGACTAGGGAATGGAGGCCCTATGTCTAAAATCTCAACTCAGGGATTGAAGCCCTAATGTTGACAAAAGGCTACTAGGGAATGGAGGCCCTATGTCTAAAATCTCAACTCAGGGATTGGAGCCCTAATGTTGGCAAAGGTGACTAGGGAATGGAGGCCCTATATCTAAAATCTCAACTCAGGGATTGAAGCCCTAATGTTGGCAAAAGGCGACTAGGGAATGGAGGCCATATGTCTAAAATCTCAACTCAGGGATTGAAGCCCTAATGTTGGCAAAAGGCGACTAGGGAATGGTGGCCCTATGTCTAATATCTCAACTCAGGGATTGGAGCCCTAATGTTGGCGAAAAATAGGTTGATATAGGGTATTCTAAACTAACCGCTTTTTTGGAATTTTCTTCTTATTTCTCTTTTCGTTTGTTTTTTTTAATTACTTTTTTGTTCAGTAAAAATGCAGGAAAGAATTTGGAGGAAACTTCCCTTTTGGGTTGATTCCTTGTTGCAAAGCTGTTTCTTGCACTTGTGCATTTCTTTTCCCTTTTGGTTGCACCTGCTTCTTGCACGGTTGCTTTGGATTGCACCTGTTTCAATTTTCCAAACAAAGAACAATTGTCAGTTTGAAAACGGTGGTTGGTTCGGTGGCCTTGATCATTCCAATTGCTTGGTCCCGGCCTCATTTCTGTTGAGAAACTTTGCCATTGATTGGCTTCAAAGGCGACCCCCTTTCAAACTGATAAGACTCAGATTTCAAGATTTCATGATGACTTGCCCGTGTAAGGCTTTGGTTCTCATTCCGCTTTCCAGACCTTTGTCTTTGACTTTCTTCTCTTTTTTTTTTCTTTTTTTTTCTTTCAATGCCTTTACTTTGGAGGTAATCAAACATCATGATCAGTCGGGATTGGACTGACGCACCACTGAGGCTGGGTATTTTCTTCACCTCTTGCCAGACGGAGCTCTGTGAAACCGGTCCTGCCACCTTTTCTTTCTAACACATTTTGGAATTTAGGGTTAAGCCAAAAGAGATTCAAGGAAAGGTAAACAAAGAGCGGAAAAACGAATTTAAAAGAGAAGCATCCCTTTCGGGGGAAAAGAAGGACTTATCTGAGGTGCATGCTGGCTTTAAACTGACATGACATGCTTTTTGGACTGGATGCCCGAACCTCACGAACTTGCGTTTCCTCATAAACCAAAATGGATCTATGTTTCCCAACCAGGGAACCTTGCCAGAACTTTCTGTGGTGAAATCATCTTTTCGGTCGACAGCGCCCTTTGCGGGTTTTCGCTAGTCGACCTCTCTCATTTCTCTTCTCACCATCGCCCGATAGTACTTTTTGTGAGTTTTCACTAAACGGACTCTCTCGTTCTTGGTTTCTTTACTCCCGTCGCCACATGGCGCCCGAAGGTTTTCACTGACAAGACTCTCTCATTTTATTTCTCTCAATTTTAGAATGCATCAGCTTCCAACGAATAATATTTCTTGGTTTCCCCCGTCTTTAGGCAATTGATCCGAAGGACTTGTACTCAGTTTTTTTTGGCAAAAAGAATTGTGGATGAAATTACAACTTCGGAACCATTTGGTGTGCCCGTGGTTGAACCATTATAACATCTGCCCCAGTTTTGGCTTCAGGGAAAATTGGATTTTTGTTTTGGTGTGACTGAATCCCAGAGAGAGGCTACCTACGTATCCTTCAGAATCAAGTCAGACGTAGTTCAGGCAAATCATTTGTTTTTTTTCGGAGCATCAGGGAATTTTTGATCCTCAAACCTAACTGCAGTGGCTAATCGCGTGGGACTTAACCTTTCCAACTTTATTCTGCCTTTGTGGGCCTTTCTTTTCTGTCTTCTTTCTTTCAACTTCAATTTTAGAGCATTTGGGGGTACCTTGGTTTATTCAACTTCGCTGAGGCGATTAGCCATGTGAAACTCAATCCTTTCAACTTCAATTGCCTTTATAGGCGCTTTAATTTGATTTTCTCCTTCCAAGAGTTTTGATTCATGAGCATCGGCCGTCATGGCTAGTCGGGTTGACTTGATGCACCTGCTGAGGGTGGGTGCCTTTTGCACATTAGCATGTATCAAATGAAAGCCCTGTAAATCAGTCTTGCCATCCTTTCTTTGTCTTGGTTTGGAACAGTGTTAGACCAAAAGGGATTCAAAAAGAAACAAATAATTGAATGGAGAATGAGTTTAAAACTAGAAGTGTCCCTTTCGGGAAAAGGAGAGAAGGACTTATCTGGGGTACATGTGGACTTCAATGAACATGACATGCCTTTTGGACTGGATGCCTGATCTATGTAAACCGTCCGACTCTCAAAAATTCATCACAACTTTGCCTTGAATACCGAGGAACCTTGCCAGGACTCTGTTGATGCCGAAGGCTGTGAGGATCTTATTTTCGATCATGGGCTTGGATGGAATTACAACTTTAGAACCTTTCTGGCGAACTGTCACCGAACCACTATAACTTTTGCCCCAGTTTCACTTTTTTTTTGGGGGGGGGGACCTTGGATTTTATTTTGGTGTGACTGAACCCCAGAGAGAGGCTGCCTACGTATCCTTTCGGAATCAAGTCAGACGTAGTTCAGGAAAATCATTTTGTTTTTGATTTTCTTTTGTTTTTCTGATTTGCTTTGTTTTTCACTTTCTTCTTCCCTTCCGTTTCCCTTTTTTTTCATTTTCATTGTCTTTTCTTCCCTTTTTTTGTATATATATTTTCTTATTTTTCCAATTCTTTCTTCTTCTTCTTTTCTTCATTTTTCTTTTCATTTCAATTTCTTTTTTTTCATTTTATTTTTCAGTAATACTTTCAGGTTCCAAAGAGGGTAACCAAAGAAGAGTAACCAGCTCAAATGGGTTTGCAAAGGGTTGATAGTGTTTGGGTAGCGAGGATGAAAGCCTTCGTCATCTCAACCGAAAAATATTAGAACTATATGTAGGATCCAACATAGTACTTTTTGACTGCATTTGCATTGACAGTTATTTCAAGGGCATTTCCTTCGATGTGTCCCAAGTACAACACACTCTTTTGGCAGTACTCTTTTTGCAATGTATGTACCTTTCCAATCTGGACCCAATTTTCTTTCAGCTTTTCCAACTCTTTGTTTTATTTTCTTAAACGTATCTTCATTGCGATCTAATCCTTGATTCATTATTTCGAGGTCTGACGGCTTTCAGGATCCGGGCATGAAGTCCGCAAGCATGTCGTGTTATTTAAATCTGCATTTAAGAGAATTGAAAAGAGAATAAGAAAGAAAAATGACAAGATTAAGAGAAGAGACATTCCTAGACAGTGAAAAATTAATTTCATTTTTTTTCTTGATTTTGATTGATTTTTTTTTTAAAATTTTTTGAAGATAGAAGGGTTTATACAAGAAAGTAAGACAATAAAGTAAAACATCTGGATCACACCCTGAGATAATCTGGATGCAGAAAGGATAGCAAGACTGGCTACTGAGACTCCCGTCTGATGGGGAACTTTCATGCTTGGCAACCATTTTATGGCTTTTCTTCTATCTCGGCAATGGTTGTAATGGCCTTCAGTGCCGGATCAAATTCCTCATCTTCACAAATCATTCCAACTATTGGCTTGTTGTTGTGGGCGGGCAACAAATTGTTCATCACATCAGGAGCTTCTTCATCCCGAAAAACGATTCTTTCAGCTTCAATCGAATCTTCAACTGCCCTTTTGAGGGTCCAACAGTCCTTTGTATTGTGCCTCACTGCTCCAGAGTGGTATTCACATATAGTGTCAGCTCAGTGCGGTGGGGACACGGGGTTCAACCGAATTTGGTCCACTGGCTGCAATAGATCTAGCCTAATCAGCTTTTGGAACAAGCTTGAATACGATTCACCAATAAGGGTGAACTGATTCTTTCTGAAAGGCTCTCTTGGGCGAGGATTGTACCGGGGAACATCTGATTGAGGATTGTATGGAGCTTGGTAAGGATGGACATTTCTGGGAAGTGGAGCTCAGTTTTGTGGATAATATTGTGGCCGCGTGTAAGGTTGCGCATTCATCAACGCATACCAACAAAACCAATCACCTGAACAGAACCTGGCTAATTTACTCTCACACACAACCTTGTTAGTTTTGAGGCATTTAACATATAGGAAATCGCACGTTGGGATGCAATGCACCTAAACAGTTAAACACTTCTACCATGTGTTTGAACGGGTTGCATGTTTCATCCCGGCCTTAAACTAGCCCTCTTCACTATGTACCTTTTTTCTTTTATTCCTTCCTCTCTTTAACCACTCTTGATCTTGTTTTTGCCGCTCTTTTTTTGTTTTTTGGCACTTTTTTTAAAAAAAAATTCTCTTTTTTTTTCATTTTTACTCAATTATTTTGTGGCTATGATCGAATCCGATGGGGATTGCCTACATATCATGACCCCGCATGAATCAGATCTTGCGTAGTTCGGGACAAACAAGTGCAAAAATAAAGAAACAAGTGTTCATTTTGCATTGTGCTCATCCTGAGCAAAAATGATTTGACTCAAAAATGATTTGACTATATTTTAGAAAGAAAGATCCGATTTTTCGAACACGGCTTTTCAGCACTTCGGGGATGAAGTTTTTAAGGCTGTGAGGGTCAACCGATCAAAACTCTAAAAGATGATTGAAAGTGGCCGTTTATGCAAAGTCAGCCTTCCGCCGTCCCTTTCGGGAACATTTGGTTGTTTTTGACAAAAACAACATCACTTGATTTATTTATGACTCTTTTTTTTCAAAATAGTGGCCCGACATTGGGAACACAACCTCACAGAGCCTCGGGGACGAGGATTCTAAGGTTGTTGGGCAAATTGGTCAAAATTCAAAAAATGACCAAAAGCGGTTGTTTATGCAAAGTCAGCCTTCCGGCGTGTCCCTTTCGGGAACATTCGGCTACATTTGACAAAAGCGGCATCACCCGACTCATTTATGATGAAATTAAAATTCTGACATTTTGGCTATTTCTGAAAAAGGGGAGGATGGACCCGATGAGGGTTGCCTACGTATCTCACACCCTGTGAGAATCAAAGCGGCGTAGTTCGGAAGATCGTGAATAGAGTAAGTAAACTAACTCTTTTTTTTTGGAATATATTTTTTTTTAAAAAAATGCTTTAAAAGAATAAAGTTTTTTTTGGATTTTTGTTTCTTTTGAATTTTTCTAAAAAAATGCTTTAAAAGAATAAAAGGATATTTTTTTTGGATTTTTGAATTTGACTCGATTTTATTTTTTGAAAGAAAGACTTCTAAAAATTCCTTTTCTTTTGATTGGAAATTTGAGTATTTTAGAAGAAAATATTTTTGTTTGAATTTTCATTGTTCTCTCTTTTTTAAATAAGAAAGAAAATATTTTCTTTGGATTTTGGCTGTCGCCTCTTAATTTTTGAAAGAGGCACTTTTAAGAAAATATTTTGGATTTTTGAGTTTTTTTTTATTTATTTACAAAATCACTTCTAAAGAAAAGCGAAAATATTTTTGGACTCATATTTTCAAAGTTTTTATGAATATTTACAAAATAAAGACAGCTAAAGAGCAATTTTTTCTGGATTTTTGTTTCTGATAGTTTTTTGGATTTTTTTTGGAAAAATACTTCAGAATGAAGGAAATCCGTATTTTAGATTTTGATTTTTATTGATTTTTCTTTTTTTTTGTATGAAAGATATTAGGAAGAAGGGAACCATTTTTTTGAGTTTAAAAACTACTTTTTTTTGTTTTTTTTAAATTTTTAAGGAAATATTTTCAAAGAAGGGACTGGAAGAAAATATTTTTGGATTATTTTTTGAAAATTGGGGTCGGAACCGATGAGGTTTGCCTACGTATCTCACATCCGGCGAGAATCAGACCCGCGTAGTTCGGTCGACATAAACTAAACTTGTAAACAAGACTCCTTTCTTTTGTTTTTTTTTAAATAAATTTTTTTCAAAATTTCTGTAGGGTTTTGACACTACTTGGACATTGGTTTTATTTTTAGAAAAATAATAGCAACTCCCTACACTGCTATTGTTTTTTTCAATAAGTATTTTCAGAAACCGGTCAACATGCAAATCTGCAGCAAATAAATGTGCAAAACAAACAGGATGCAGCAGGATGGTCTTTTTTCATTTCAGGTTGCTTGTTCTAGACAGACTCAACCCCTGTGTTGAGTCACCTATGTCAAATGCAACATGATGCAAATAAGCGTTCCTACTAGGGATCCGGCATGAGGTTTTGTTATACTAGGTTTAATCCTGGGTATATGTTCTAGACTGTGTACCCGAGCAGACAACTCGAGTCAAGGAGTGGGCTACGTACCGGGGACCCGCGGGATCGTCCGGCTTTGTAGCTTGTCCGGCCTCTTTCTTGTTTCAGGTATTGACACTAACAGAATAGGGAGTCTTGACCAGCAAGCTCCTCCCCGGAGGTAAGAAGAGAAGGGTTTCGGCACAGTTTATATACAGTTCAGATAATATCAAAGTGGTAAAAGGCAACATTTAGCACGTTATGCCCAAACATGTAATAAAGATCATATAATAAAGCCAAATATAACAATTATTCTAAGCTCGAATTCTTGAACCCTGAACCAGAGATTCTGGGTTTGTTCCCCAGCAGAGTCGCTAGAGCTGTCACACCTCCTTTTTGCGCGCCTACCTCGAAGGATAAATGCGTGAAGGAGTTTTTCCAATTTAGGTGACATTATTCGAAAATGGGATTATTTATTTAATTCAGAGTCGCCACTTGGGAAAGGTTTGGCTTTTGGTGTCCCAAGTCACCGGTTTATCTTGAATCCCAATTCGAGGAAAATATTCGACTTTCCAAATGAAGTCTGCGAACCAGAAAATCTAAGTAAGGAATTCTGTTGACCCGAGGGAAGGTGTTAGGCACCTACGGATCCCGTGGTTCTAGCACGGTTGCTTAAATTGTTATAATAGCTAAATATCTGATTTTTAATACATGTTATAACCTGTGTGCTTTTATTAAGTTTAAAAAACAGCTTTTATTATTTTTTTTTATAGAATTGCAATGTCGTGAAAATGCATCTCGAACCACGTCATAGTCAATGCACCCATGGTTGTTAATACGTTCCGACTCCGTTGAGATTTGGATTTGGGTCACATAAATGCGCACCCGAATTTAAGCATGTAATTTAATTAAAATCGCGTCTAAAGAGTCTAATGCGTTATTATCTTTGGGGAAAACCGTGAAGTTTGCTAGACGGCTCATCCCGTATTCTAAGTATTTTAATATATACATTTATGAGAGCCCCGCAGTTTGTGCATTTTTTTTGGCGAGGTCGTCTGACAACCAACTTAAAAAAATACTTCAAATAACAATAGGCACATGCTGTACACATGTTTAAACTAAAGCTAAAGCCAAAAGCAAAGTTAAAGCTTAAAGGGAAAGCAAAAACAAAACTTAAAGCAAAAGCAAAAGTTAAAGCTAAATTTAAAATTAAAGCAAAAGTTAAAGCAAAAGGGTGTTATTATTTTAATAACTTTTACCATTTCGAAAAAATTCAAGGTTATTTAAAACACTCAAACCATGACACCTGTGGTTCACAACACACTTTATTTAACCTTGTTCGAAATTGAAGTCGGGTCACATGAAATGCGCCCCCAAATTTAGAAATTAAGTATCGCAACTACGTCACGGGAACCGTACCCGTAATCACAATGATTTATTAATTGCACCTAATCAACGAAACTTGATTAATAACATCTACCAATTCAACCAAATCTACCTTTCATTAATTCATTAATCACTCTCACTATTCCAATGTACTAAATTAGTAACGAGATGACAAAAGACAAAATACATTCATTGTACTATGGATAAAATGCTCATAGTGAATCAAGGAAACACAATTATGATTTAAAATAACCTCTTAGCATACTAGTTCAGAATGAAAAATGATAAGCATATATCCAAAGGTTTAACATGAGATTTAATCATAATCTTATATTCCAATAACTCAAAATTAAACCAGTTCATATTTTTTTATATTCCAAATAAAGACAGCAATTCAAATTCCATACCAAGGTAAAACAGGTATTTCTAGCCTAGCATGTTGCACGTAATCCAAATAAGGCAGTTTGAGCAAGTAAAGCAATTAAGTCAATTAGACATGCTTCCCTAAGCTAACAACATGCTTAAATTGCAAGTAGCATAAACAGGAAAAGAAACACAATTGAAATTACTTAAAGAAAAATCGGATTTTTCCGAACATGCTCTTAAGTCCCAAATCACCTAACGAAGCTATCCGAACCATAAAAACCAAATTCCGAGATCATTTACTTACAAGTCAACTTCCTATTGACTTTTCCAACTAAAGCTTCCAAATAAGAGACTAAGTGTCTCATTCCTCTACAAAACCACTCCGAACCCAAACCAACCAACACGATACGCTGAAATGAAGATGAATAATACATAATGAAGCAGAAATAGGGGAAACAGAGCGGTAACTCACGAAACAACTGGTCGGGTCGTTACATCATTCCCCTATTAAACAAACGTTCATCCTCGAACGAGTCAAGAAACATACCTGAAGCCTCAAACAGGTGTGGATATCTGCTCTGCATCTCCCGCTCCCTCTCCCAGGTAGCCTCCTCCATGGGCCGACCTCTCCATTACACTTTCACTAAAGCTGTATCCTTTGATCTCAACTTTTGGACCTGCCGCTCCAAAATAGCCACTGGCTCCACATCATAAGTCAAAACACCGTCTAGCTGAACCCTGCTGAAATCCCAAACATGAGATGGATCACCAATATACTTCCGGAGCATAGAAACATGAAATACCGTATGCACACTCGACAAGGTAGGTGGCAAGGTAAGCTCAAAAACCACCTCCCCAATCCTCCGAATCACCTCAAAAGGCCCAATAAACCGAGGACTCAATTTACCCTTGTTTCCAAATCTCATAACACCCTTCATGGGTGACACATTCAAGAGAACCTTATCCCCAACCATGTAGGACATATCATGAACCTTCCTGTCAGCATAACTCTTTTGTCTTGACTGCGCTGTACGAAGCCGCTCCTAAATCACCTTCACCTTGTCCATAGTATCCTGCACCAAGTCTGTACCTAAAAGAATAGCCTCACTTGGCTCAAACCAACCTACTGGAGATCTACACCGTCTCTTATATAAAGCCTCATATTGAGTCATCTGAATACTCGACTGTTAACTGTTGTTATATGAAAACTCTGTGAGCGATAGAAACTGATCCCATAAACCCCCAAAATAAATGACACAAGCGTGTAACATGTCCACTAATATCTGAATAGTGCGCTCGGACTGCCCGTCCATCTGAGGGTGAAACTTTGTGCTCAACTCAACCTGAGTACCCAACTCTCGCTACATGAACCTCCAAAACTGTGAATTAAACTGAGTACCTCTATCTAAAATGATGGAAACTGGGACACCATGCAAGTGACCAATCTCTCGAATATAAACCTCTGCTAACTGCTCTGAAGAATAGGTAGTACGAATAGGAATGAAGTGCGTGGACTTGGTCAGCCGATCCACAATCACCCAAATAGCATCGAACTTTCTCAAAGTTCGTGGGAGTCCAACTACGAAATCCATGGTGATCTGCTCCCACTTCCAGTCTGGAATATCTAACCGCTGAAGCAAGATACATGGTCTCTGATGCTCATATTTCACTTGCTGACAATTGAGACACCGAGCTATAAATCCCACAATATCCTTCTTCATTCTTCTCCACCAGTAATGCTGTCTCAAATCCTAATACATCTTCACGACACCAAGATGGATGGAATGTTGCGAGCTGTGGGTCTCTTCCAGATTCAACTCCGGAAGCCCGTCTACATTGGGCACACATATCCGGCCCTGCATCCTTAACACCCCATCATCACCAATAGTCACATCTCTGGTATCATCGTGCTAAACTCTATCCTTGAGGACAAGCAAATGAGGATCATCATACTAGCGCTCTCTGATGCGATCAAACAAGGAAGACCGAGAAACCATACAAGCTAAGACCCGACTGGTCTCCAAAATATCCAACCTCACAAACCAATTGGCCAAGGCCTGAACGTCAACTTTAAGAGGTCTCTCTCTTCCCAACAGGGATGTATGCTAAACTGCCCATACTCACTGCCTTCCTACTCAAAGCATCGGCCACTAGATTGGCCTTCCCCGGATAGTACAAGATACTGATATCATAGTCCTTTAGTAGCTCCAACCATCTCCGCTGCCTCAAATTGAGATCCGTCTGGTTGAACAAGTTCTGGAGGCTACGATGATCAGTAAACACCTCACAAGACACACCATACAGATAATGCCTCCAAATCTTCAACGCGTGAACAATGTCAGCCAACTCTAGATCATGAACATGGTAGTTCTTCTCATGGGGCTTCAATTGACGAGAAGCATAAGAAATCACTTTACCCTCCTATATCAACACACACCCAATACCAACTCTCAAAGAATCACAATACACTGTATATTAACCTAAAGGTGATGGTAAAACTAACACTGGAGTTGTGGTCAACGCAGTCTTGAGCTTCTGAAAACTCGCATCACACTCATCCGACCACCTGAATAGAGCACCCTTTTGAGTCAATTTGGTCAAGTATGATGTAATAGATGAAAATCCCTAAATGAATTGACGGTAATAACCCGTCAAACCAAGAAAGTTGTGAATCTCTATGGCTGAGAATGGTTTGGGCGAACTCTAAACCACCTTTATCTTCTTAGGATCAACCTGAATACCCTCGCTGGACACCACGTGACCCAAAAAAGCCACTGAACTGAGCCAAAACTCACGCTTGGAGAACTTTGCATAAAGCTTCTCCTCCCTCAACCACTGCAATATAACTCTCAAATGCTCTACGTGTTCCTCCTGACTATGCGACTACACCAGAATATCATCAATGAATACAATAACGAACGAATTGAGATAGGGCCGAAACACGCTGTTCATCAAATGCATGAACGTTGCTGGGGCATTGGTCAGCCCAAAAGACATTACAAGGAACTCATAATGACCATATCAGGTCCTGAAAGTTGTCTTAAGAATATCCGAGTCCCTGGTCTTCAACTGGTGATACCCCAACCTGAGGTCAGTCTTGTAGAACGCCCTCTCTCCCTGAAGTTGGTCAAATAAATAATCAATACGAGGCAAATGATACTTGTTCTTGATTGTGACCTTGTTCAACTGCCTATAATCAATGCACATCCTTATCGTGACATCCTTCTTCTTTACAAATAAAACAGGTGCACTCCACGGCGACACACTAGGCTGAATAAACCTCTTATCAAGAAGTTCCTGAAGCTGCTCCTTCAACTCCGCCGGTGCCATGTGATACGGTGGAATAGAAATGGGCTGAGTGTCCGGCACCAATCAATACCAAAATCAATATCCCTGTCCAGTGGCATGCCCGGTAGGTCTGCAGGAAACACATCCAGAAAGTTCCTCACTACCGGGACTGAATCAATGGTAGGAGTCTCTACACTGACATCCCTCACAAAAGCCAAGTAAGAAAGACAACCCATCCCAACCATTTGCTGGGCTTTCAAAAATGAAATCACCCTACTAGGAACAAAATAAGTTGAACCTTGCCACTCAATCCATGGCACACCCGGCATAGATAACGTCACTGTCTTAGCATGATAGTCCAAAATAGCACGACACGGAGATAATCAATCCATGCCCAATATCACATCAAAGTCGACCATACAAAGCAATAGAAGGTCCACTAGGGTCTCCAAACCCCCAATAGTCACCATACACAACCGATATACGTGGTCTACAACCTCATCAAAGGTAGCAGCAGATACTCTCTCTCTGGTCATAAGCAACCGAAGCTAAAAACCGAGGCCATATATAAACCTCTTGATCCTCTCTCGATCTGTGGGAACCAACCAGACCGCATGACGAGCCAATTCGGAGAATCATATTTCATAGTGTGTAACAGACCTATCACCCTGACGAAGCTGCTCGAACTGCCTGCATAGCTCCTCTCGGCGAGACTCAGGTACAAACTTCACTAGGAAGAGAACAAAGAACTGTCTAAGAAAGGGGCACTGCTCCAATCGGCCTACGCCTCTCGTAAGCCTCCCACCAACTAAGTGCAGCCCCGGAGAACTGGAAAGTAATGAATGAGACCCCACTGGTCTCCAGAATACCTGCGGTCCTAAGCATCCTCTGACACTTATCTAAGAAACCCTATGCATCCTCATCCTCAACACCACTAAATGACGGAGGCTGAAGTCTACCAAACCTCTCCAATCTACGATGCTCGTCTTCTGCCATAATAGGAGCTACATAGTCTTGAGCAGCTGCAATCGGCTGGGCTGGAGGTGCCCGTGGTGTCTGAAGTCCCTGCATGACCTGCTCAGGTGTGCGAGCAGCAGGAGTCTGAGTGCCTCCCCTAGCCGGAGAAGTAGCTACAGCCATAGTAACTGAGACCGCCTAAGCCAGGCCAGTGCACACTGATAGAATCTGGGCCAAGGCCTCCTAAATGCCTGGGATAACAATAGGCACAGTCGGTGTCTAAGCTGGTACTGCTGGTGCGCCCGTAAATAGGACTTGATCCTAAACTAAGGCGACTGGTGGATCTGCAGGTGTTGCACTAGCTGCTATTAGGCTACACCCTTGACCCTACCACGGCCTCGACTGTGTCATCGGCCTCTAGTGGCCCCAACTAGTGGTACTAGTGGTCGTCCGCCCTGACTGGTAGCACGTGTCCTCACCATCTATGAGAGAATAGAATAACAGAAGTTTAGTTACCAGAATCAATAGATTCGCACGACAGGAATTCAAGAATGTGAAGTTTTTCCTAAAGGTTCTGCAGCTTCCTAAGGATAAGTACAGATGTCTCCATACCGATCTGCGAGACTCTACTAAACCTGCTCATGACTCGTGAGACCTATGTAACCTAGGCTCTGACAACAACTTGTCACGACCCTAAAACCGACCCAGTCGGGATGGCGCCTATCGTGAAACTAGGACAGCCGACACAAACCCCAAATCCAACCAGTATTTCATAAAAGTCAATTTTAAGCTATTAAATTAACAAAATCTCATAATATAAGTCTAAATAACCTGTGCGGAAGAAAATAACACAAGCCCGACATCAGGGTGTCACAAGTCACGAGCAACTACAAGATAGATCTAAGTACAAGAAAAGCTATCATAGTTCGGAAACAAAATACTAAGAACAGTCTGAGTAAGGTAAGAAGGAGAAGTGCAGGACTGCGAACGCCAAACAGCTACCTTGCCAACTCCGTAGACCTGCTAGAAGAACGATCAGCACTCACTATCGCGACCCGCAACTCCTCGATCTGCACTACAGCAAATACAGTACATTTCCAAAACAATACAAAACTCAACTATCTCGTAAAACAAACTCAGTTTCAGTAAAATCTTTTCTTTTAAAACATCTATCAATAGTTTAAAACAAGTGATGAAATAGTGAGTAAAAATGATAGAAACGTAAACAGCACCTCTGGCAAGACATGTACCATAAACTGCTCCTCGGGCAAAATATCAACAGAACCAGCCCATCGGGCTACCTCACAATCATTTGTAATCAGTCCTTCGAGCAACAACATGAATCAACAACGGTCCCTCGGGCAACACCACATCACTCATACTAGGTACCCACGCTCACTAGGGGTGTTCAGACTCTGAAGGGGCTCCTATAGCCCAAGCGCTATAACAAGCCATCTCGTGGCGTAATAAATTAGGCCCTCGGCCTCTCATATATCACAAATCAATACAACATGTTTCAGTGCGCAGCCCGATCCCATGATATCCTTACAATACAGGCCCTTGGCCTTACTCAGTCAAAAACTCTCAAGCCACTCGGGCTAACCGTAAAACAGGGTGTTCAGCCCAAAAATATCATTTATAATATCAAATAGGAGTAAATAAGGTTGAGTTATGAAATCAGTAAAATAGAGCATAACTGAGTACACATATTAAGTCAAAACAGTAAGGAATAGTAGTAAAAAGCCCCTAAGGGTCCAAACATTTGGCACGAGGCCCAAATATGGCATTCAGCCCAAAACGTAGTAATATTTTCCAAAACACAATAGTATCAAATACATGACTTAATAGTCGTACGGGACGGATCAAGTCACAATCCCCAATGGTGCACGCCCCCATGCTCGTCATCTAGCGTGTCTTTCACCTCAAAGTAGTGAAACGATGTGAAATCTAAGGTTTCATACACTCAGGACAAAATTTACAATCATTACTTACCTCAAACCGGTCCAAACTCTAACTCGTGATGCCTTTGCCTCTCGACTCGGCCTCCAAATACTCTAAATCTAACCAAAATAAGTATATTATCATCAATATACGCTAAAGAAACAAAGTCCAAGCGAAATAATCAAATTAACTCAAAAATCTCGAAATTGGCTCAAACCCGGCCCCCGGGCCCACGTCTTGGAATCCAATAAAGATCACAAAACTGAAAAACACATTCTCTCACGAGTCTACACATATAAAATTCACCAAAATCCGATATCAAATGACCATCTAAATCCCCAAAATCAACTCTCCAAATTTTCTTCCATTTTCCCCAATTTTCACCCTAAATTCCCAAATAAATGATAAAAATCAAGGCATAATCATGGGATTTAACCAAATTTGAGTGAAGACCACTTACCCCAATCAATCCTATGAAAAGCCCTACCAAAATCGCCTTCTCCCGAGCTCTCTAATGAATTTTGAAATTATGGACCAAAACCCTCGTTTTTGAAGTTAAAGATTCTGCCCATGTGTTTTCTTCTTTGCGAACGCAGTAGCTCCCTCGAGATCGCAAAGCACAAGCTTCCTCAGACCAAAATTCCATTCTTCGCGAATGCGAGGGCCCACTCCCGAAAGCGAAGACCAATCAGCTCGACCCTACGCGAACGCGGAACACCCCTTGCGAACGCGTAGGCTTAATTGCTTGAACTCTACATGATCGTTGACTCTACGCGAACACGAGGCCCAGGTCGCGAATGCGTAGCCTTAAACTCATACTCATTCATGAATGCAGGACCTACATAGCGAACGTGAAGAACAACTCGGATGCCCCTCTCATTAACCCTTCGCAAACGCGAGAGCCCTCTCGCGAACGCGAGGAAGGAATTCTCTGCAACAATATACCAGAAATCTGCCAACTTCTAAAGCCAAGAATTGATCCGTTAACCACCTGAAACTCACCCGAGGCCCTCGGGACCTCAACCAAACATGCCAACACATCCCATAACATCATTCAAACTTGTTCCAACCTTTCGAATACTCAACACAACATCAAAACATAAAATCACTATCGGATTTAAGCCTAAGGATTTCCAAGCTTTCTAATTCCGCAAACGATGCAAAAACATATCAAACCTCATCCGAATTACCTGAAATTTTGCACACACGTCACAAATGACACAACAAACCTAGTCTAACTTCCAGAATTACAATCCGACCTCGATATCAAAATTTCCACTACCGACCGAGAAACGCCAAATTTCCAATTTCGCCAATTCAAGCCTAAATCTACCACAGACCTCCAAAATACATTCCGAACACGCTCCTAAGTCCCAAATCACCTAACGAAGCTATTCAAACCATAAAAACCAAATTCCAAGATCATTTACTCACAAGTCAACTTTCGGTTGATTTTTCCAACTAAAGCTTTCAAATAAGAGACTAAGTGTCTCATTTCTCTACAAAACCATTCTGAACCCAAACCAACCAATACGATACGATGATATGTAGCTGAACAACACATAAAAAAGCAAAAATAGGGGAAACAGGGTGGTAACTCATGAAACGATCGGCCTAGTCGTTACATTTAAATTATCTACAAAAATTATTTTCAAGGTTAAGTGAAACCATTTGATGTTAATCATTAAGATTCTCAATACATCCTAGAAGTGAAATGTAGGCCATCTCTATTTACCAAACAAAAAGGTATCGATGAGCGAAAAAGGAACCGCACTTCTTACGCATATGAAAATTTGATTATTATAGTGTTCAAATCAAGATGGTTTAATTTTGAAGCTACGTAGCTTGGCAAATTACTAACATATAAAGAAGCAGAAATAGGAGAACGGAATGGTAACTCATGAAACGACCGGCCTGGTCGTTATATTTATATAATCAAAAAAAATTATTTTCAAGGTTAAGTGAAACCATTTGATGTTAATCATTAAGATTCTCAATACATCCTAGAAGTGAAATGTAGGCCATCTCTATTTACCAAACAAAAAGGTATCGATGAGCGAAAAAGGAACCGCACTTCTTACGCATATGAAAATTTGATTATTATAGTGTTCAAATCAAGTATACACACGACCAGTAAACCTTGGCAAATTATTATTAGTTATTTGAGTACTTAAAAAGTTCCGTGTTGAAGGGCTTTTCCTTTTGCCTTTTAGTACTGTTTGATGTAGTGAATCAGTGTCAATGTTGGTCAAAGAGCATAAACTCCCAGCTTTCATCCTTATTTCGTGGAAGGAAATGCATGTTAATAAGTGTTCATTTCTCTAAAAGGCTTCAAACTAGACATGGTTTTTGCGTGTACACTAGAAATTATGCAAAAGATATGCTCTTGACGAACATTGCGCATGTTCTAGACCCTCTTTCTCTTCTGGCCGGAGGCAGATTCAAGATTTAAGTTCTAAGGGTTCCCGATACAACACGCATGATAGTTGCTTAGAAATTGAAAGTAAACCAATCCAAAATTTTACCATTGAACCCATTATATTAAAAAAAAAATTCTTTACTATTTTTTAAATTTTAATGAATTTATATACAAAAAATTATACTCTCGCGTAGAAAGTACAGAATTCAGATAAATCGGATAGGAATCTGCTTCTGCTTGTATCCTATAGTAAGACAAGTGAAGTGAACATTCACAATCCGCAAAACCAAAATGAATGGAACATAAGGCCAGCGGCTTAGTTTATCTATACCTACCTAACTTCCACGAGGATATTACTTAGACACTTAGTAGAATACACAAGCAAAATATTCCTTATTGTCTTAGAATTCCAAACTACTGTATCTTGACCTAGCCTAACTAATTTAATTTGACCTTCTTCCCTCGCACTATGTTTATTTCCTATAAATCCCTCTATTCTCCTTTCACTCTTCTTCATTAATGCACAACTTCTATTTTCTTGCTTCCAATATTAGTGATCTCCATATCTTTCCGGAACTTAATATTGATGTAACAATAGAATATAATGGCTCGATTTATCATGTGTTTCCTTGGTTTGGTTTTTTTACTAGTCTGCTGTGCACACAGTTATGAAGCAAAAAAAGTACTCTTGAACAACACAGAAAAGGAAAAGACTGATCCTGATCATCCTTCTCAAGAAGCCAATCTGCTACTAAATGCCCTTCCCCAAGGCAATGTTTTGCCATCTAAGTTTTCAAGAAATGGAGTTCACGTAAAGTTTTTTAACAAGAAGAATCAATATGTTAGAGGTCATGTTGATCGTAATTTGGGGTCAGTTCCTAGTCCTGGAATTGGCCATTAAGCTTCGCACGGGGTACCTTTTGATTATTCAGTGAGAAGCAAGTCATATAATATGTAGAGTATTCCATCTTAATAAGTATAAGTTATTATACACGCATTACTACTTGTTTATTATCTAGAAGAAGACAAATTATTGTTAAAATAGCATGGTCTAGCCAGTTTCCGGACTGGTCATTCAAAAATAGTTAACGTTTGTCAAATCATTGAAAAATAGCCACTATTTTGCTGCAACAGAGATCGGTCCAGCATAATATACTAGAGTTCGGTGCACATGTGTATGAACTTACAACATATTATGCTGGACCGGTATACTTTGCTGGCTCCAATATAATATACTGGAGACTGGAGCACCGGTGCTCCAAACTCCAGTATATTATGCTGGACCAGTTACTGGAGTATTTTTCTGGATTTTGAACATTGTTTTCATTCAGATTTATCTTTACATGAAAAGTAGCTAAATTTCGATTACTTTTAAAACTGTGGCTATTTTTGAATGACCACTTGTAAATCTGACTATTTTTGAATTTCTCCCTAAATTATTGATATAAGGTCTCCGCGGAATGATGGAGTACTTTAAGGGCGATGTGCACAGATAGCCACTAACCGCTCATGTCTTTATTTTAAAGCCAGCGTTTTAAATGTCTTTAGTCTTTAGCCACTGATTTAATAAACTTTAACTGCTCGGACGAAAATACCCTTGAAACTCTAAGTTCAGGACTTCAGGACTACATGTCCTTAACTTTTGAACTTGGAACTCTAAGTTCAGGACTTCAAGGTTACATGTCCTTAACTTTTGAACTTGGAACTCAAACTTCAAAACCAAGCGTCCTTAACTTTTGAACTTGTAAGTCAAAGTTAAGGACCTATTGTCCTTAACTTTTGAACTTGTAACTGTAAGTTAAGTACTGCTTGTCCTTAACTTTTGAACGTGTAACTGTAAGTTAAGGACTGTCTGTCCTTAACTTTTGAACTTTAAACTCAAAGTTAAGGACAGACAGTCCTTAAGTTTTGAACTTGAAACAATAACTTAAGGACTGTCTGTCCTTAAGTTTTGAACTTGAAACTATAAGTTAAGGACTGTCTGTCCTTAACTTTTGAACCTGAAACTCAAAGTTAAGGACATAAAGTCCTTAAGTTTTGAACTTGAAACAATAACTTAAATACTGACTGTCCTTAAGTTTTGAACTTGAAACTATAAGTTAAGGACTGTCTGTCCTTATCTTTTGAACCTGCATGTCAAATTTATGTACTGTCTGTCCTTAACTTTTAAACCTGCATGTCAAACTTAAAGACTCATGTCCTTAACTTTTAATCCTTGAACTCAAAAGAAACAAAAACAACGTAAGAAAGAAATTATTGTACGTAATTGAGGCATCTGCTCAAAAATTCAGAACTTGAAAATTTTGATGATGCAAAAGGAACTACTGTACGTATTGGTAAAAGAAATAGTGAAGCAAAATCAGAAGGATCTCGTGATGGACCTGGTTATGTCCTAGTAATTGGGGCCACTAATAGACCCGATGCTATTGACCAAGCATGGAGGAGGCCGACCGTGAAATCACCTTGGGTATTCCAGATGAAAATGCAACGCGAAAGAGAGTAAGAAAGGGTAAAATTATCTTTTTTCTATTAGTAATGGCTATTTTTGCTGAGCATTATAATTAGTGGATAAAAATTAAAGACACCCTTAATTAGTGGCTACTACACGCCATTTTTACGTACTTTAACTGTTGACAATATTGGGCCACAACCACCTTAACATTTGATTTATAGACGTATATACCCGGCCCAACTGTATTAAGTGGCCCAGCTGTATTTTCATTTCTGGTGTATTAGATATATGTAACTAGAAGCTTCTAATAATGAAAGCAAGGGAATTCATTTTCCTCTTTAGATATTTTCACATGTCTCTCTTTTCTCTCTTTCTCTCAAATTAGGGTTCTTATTCTTCTCATTTCTCTCATGATTATGAGTTAATCTGTCCACATTAACATTAACCTGGCAATTGCCATTGATATGATCATTTTCATGAATGTGTTTGTAGTTATTCAAGTCCTATTAAATGGTACGGGATTCTTTGAATAAAGACAGCATCAGTGCTACTGCTATAGCATGGTTTGTATAGTCGATCTATTGGACTATATTCAGATTACATAGTTAGATCTTAATTTGTGCTGGGTGTCATTTTCGTTGTAAAGCAAGGGCCAAAATCTCGTCTTCCCAATCACGTTACAACGGAAGAAAGCATGAAAATCACATAATGCAACCTCTAAAAACTAAGGACACTACAACAAAAATTTACTTTTAGCGACAATTAATGGCAATAATTTAGTTGTAAAAAATCGCAATGATTTTCGTGAAGTTCACGCACAGAAATATGATATTTCTTTTGCGAAGCTTAATTAACTCTAATTATTTCCAGACTCGGAAAGGAAGAGAACTAAAACTCACACTAAATTATGACCTCATTTTATCTTATATCGTCTTCTACTTAATTATTTTTTGAAAAAGGTGCGGCGTAAAAATGACAATGTTATTTTGAAATAAAGAAAGTAAGATCAGCTGACAAAATAAAACCCATTCATTGTGCCACTATCACTCTTACTTTCAAATTATGTTGTGATATATTCCTCCTTTTAAAAAATATATTTTCCAGCTATACTGGGGGTGTTGTATTAATAAAAAAAAATAGAGTTTTGTTGTTAGAACACAAGGATAGAGTACACCCTTCAAAAGATGAGGCATAGGCGATTATAAATAGCTCACTCGCCTCTAATTACAAAACACACTTAGCTAACAAAAAAATAGCCTTATCGTATTTGTTCCTTATGCTAGGCATCTGTTCTTTATCCAGCATAAGAGGTCCCTTAGCTTCACTTGGCAGATGTTGGTTGGAGTAGAAGAAAGCAGCATGTTGATTCTTTGCTACCATTTAGCTAAACAATCAGCAAGATGGTTCGCATCTCTATAGCAGTGCATAATCTGAATTTCGGATGTGTGTAGAATACCTCTAATCTTATTAGAGATTTGGCTCAGTTTATAGTTAGTTGTGCTCTCCTTATGAAGAATATCTACAATATACAGAGAGTCCAACTCAAGGATGGCTTGTGTGAATCCATTCTGCATGCACCAATTGATACAAACGCATGCTGCTTAAGCTTCAGCAAGATTGTAATTTTCACCATTGAAGAGTATTGAAAAGGCTATGATTATGTCAGCATTCTCATATCTAAGATCTCCTCCTAGCCCTACCTTTCCTTCTCCTTGGAGATAGCTCCCATCAATGTTGATCTTAACCTTGCGCCTATCTGGTTTCCTCCATTGGACCACCATGTATTTGCGGACAGGTTGTAATCTTGTCAATAAATCACAGAAGTTATTCCATGGCATTTGAGTTTGTAATTGGGGTAAGCCTTATTGATTGCAGCCTCAACACTCCAAGAGATTTGATGATGCAATATATATGTTGAACTTTTTTTTACCACCATAGTTGCACACACAGAATTCTTTTTACTAGAACCAACATATGATAATAGGGTTTATATTTAGCACTAGTCTATGTACATCATTGGTGGGCTTAGTAGTCCACCAGGTGTTAAACATATATTTAATGGAGTGGGGGTGATAAAGGATACCGAGCATTTCCAAATAGTTTCCAAATATAACTAGCAGTTTGTCCCAATATAAATACATGATTCATGCTATCTGTAGAAGGGTTTAGGCAATAGCTACATTTAGAAACAATTTGTTTGCCAAACTTAGTAATCACTTCAACAAAAGGAAGTTTACTTTTCCATAATCTCCAAACCAAAAAGGACATTTTAAAAGGGATAGAGTTCCATACCTTCTTGATGTATTGCACTTTTGGTCTAGACTTCCTTACCAAATTTCATGCACTCTTGTTAGTGCATTTGCCATATTCAGAAAGTTCCCAGAACACTTGATCCCCATTGTCTTGATTGCCAATGACAATGGAGTTAATGTGATGGACCAATTTCTCTGGCAGAGTGTCCTTCTACTTACAAATGTTCCAATGACCATTTGTTATGAACTCCCCAATTAAGGTCTTAGCACTCTTACAAGTGTTAGGAACCAAAACTGTCAATGGACTCTTTAATGACCAATTATCCTACCAGAAACTACTAGACCTAGAGTTTACCTACCAAATCATGTGCTTCTCTGCAATATTCCTCACCTTGAGAACATGACTCCAAGCATGAGTGTTACCTGGAGCCAGTTTCTTTGAGGCTAAATGAGCCCTTACACAATATTTATTTTTTATGAACGTAACCTAGAGAGATGACGTGGACCTAATCCTCCACCACACTTTCATGGCTAACATATCACTAATATCCTTCATTCTCCTGATTCCAATGCCATCTTCCTCAGTAGGAAGAGCAAGATTATTCCATGAACTTCAAAGATATTTTTTATGGTCAACAGAGTTACCCCAGAAAAAATTGGCAAAATACATTTCAATTAATCTGAACACACCTTTAGGGAGGGACATAGCAGATATGGTATAAACAGTGATGGATTTAAGTATACGTTTAATCAAAATTGGTAAAGGGAGGGGACATCGCAGATAAAGTATAAACAGTGATAGAGTGAAGCACATTTTTAATCAAATAGCTTTACCACCATGAGAAAGAAACTTCCCATGCCAACCATTAAGTCTTTTAACAATCTTACTAAGCATGATATCAAAATAATCAATTTTCTTCATTCCCACATAAAGAGGGCGACCTAGACAGGTAAAAGAGAAAGTCTTATCCATAAAAACTGAACAATTTCTAATCTTGTTGATTCTGATAGCAACAGTGTTAGGAGCAGTTAATAAATAACTTTTATCCCTATTAACAAGTTGACCTGAACTCCTTTCATACTTAGAAATAGTGTTCATGACCAATTTAACAAAGATAGAGTCACTACAATAGAAAATAACAATATCATCGGCATAGGCTATGTGGTTAATCTATGGAACATTAGCATGCATAGAGAAAGGGATGAAATTAGGATTTATATATAAATAGTTAAGAGATCTAGATAAGACCTCAGCAACTATTATGAATAGAGATGGAGACAATTGACCTCCTTGTTAAGCCCTTGAGAAGATGAGAAGAAGTCATGTCTAGTAATATTCACAATGACAGAGTATCACACATAAGAGATTGGATTATGGATTAGTAAAATCCAAGTACCAGAGAATCCAAACTTTCTTAAAACGGCATAAATAAAATCTCAGTATATTCTATCATATGTTTTAGCCATATCAAGCTTAATAACCACATTACCACCTTTGTTAATATGAGCAATATTGTGAATGACCTCCTGAGCAAGTCCATCTCTATGTTCGCTAAACTTGCTTCCTTTCTTGCTTTTATGAAGCCGACCTTAACAGATATCTCTTTCATTTTTGTAGTAATACATTCTCATATATCAACCTATCTTTTACAAAATCACTTTGATTCAAACATATTAATTTGTGCAAAGAGTATTAACTCTAATATTAATAATTTTAGAAATAATCTTGTTAGTAAAATTTGAGGCTAATTGGTCTAAAGTCAGCTAATGTAGAAGGATTATCAATTTTAGGAATTAAAACCAAACATGTATATATGAGAGTAGAATTTAGTCAAACCTTTTCCCTTGAAGAATTCTATCTCAAAGGCAGTTACCTCCTTTTGGATGATGTCCCAGCAACTCTGAAAGAAGGGGAAATTTTTTGGCCCAAGTAAAGGTGAAGTTTTGAAAACTGACAAAGGAACTCAGACATGGACCAGGTCCATCTTGTGAAGCACAATTATGATCAACTCCAACATGTGAGATGCACGTGAAGGAGATAAACCTAACTTACCAGAAATGATATCTCCTGATCCTGATTGAAAAGGTTGCATATTGGATAAGGAGAAAGACTCCTTACACAAAGAGAAACACGGCTTAAGAAATGGATAGAGTTAGAGGATGAGACCAACTAGAACTCTTCCACCAAGGAAGAGTAGCATCTGTATTCTAGTCAATCTCTTTTTACTAACTCCATAAATATCAGTGTTGTTCTCTTTTACAGGAAACGCACACAAGCAGAAGTGAAACGTGAATTGATAGCAAAATAGCGAGACAATTTTGCAAGCAATTCGTGTGTGATTCAAGCCTACAAACCTTAAGCTACTTGAACTAGATAGAAGAACCAGTTCCAAGTGTCTATATTTTATTCTAGTTCAATTGTAGTAGGTGATTTTACATTGTACCTTTCAGTTTATTTAGAAGCAATTGTATTAGGTACTTAGAGTTTTCAAGTTAGAGTTAACTTGAAGTTGTCGAAACAGTTGAGGCTGTGTGATACAACGGGATTAGAGTTAATCCTAGGTTTACAAAAGAGTTTTTGTAAATGCAGTTTTTGGCTCAGTGATTTCAGTGGAGAGTTTGGAAAAATCCTACTAGAAGGTAGGTCGTAGTTTTTTCACCTTTTGTGCCAGGTGTTTTCCACGTAAAATATCTATGTTCTTTAATTTCTGTACTTATTATTCCGCAACAGTAGTAGTTGGAACACATAGAAGAACCAAGTTTTTCTATATTCAGGTTAAACGAAAAATTGGGTACCACACAAATCACCCCTTCCCCCCCTTGTGTGGTATTGAAGTATAAAACATCAATAGATGCTAGAGTAATTGTAAGAGTTATTTATAAGGAAGATGATTTTCAAAGTTACCTTGGTTTTAAAATATCATTGTCTTCCCCCGAGATACAAGAAGGAATGCAATCTAGAATAGAAGTGTTGATAGCTGGAGGAGTAAGGTTGAAAAGAGATTGAAAATCCACTTCCCAAGTGTTAATTGATTTAAACCGAATTTTCTCTGTGCATGGATGTATATGGATTGTCTATTTATTGGCAAAGGTCAGCAATAGAATAGTACTCCACGAGAAGGTCAAGATGCATCTCCACTTTTTCTTTTACTTTTAAAACTTGCACGTCATCGACATTGCTTCCTTTATCTCGTCTTCCCGACCTTCGTTCAAACGTTAAAACTTTGTAAATAACAACCTGTTATATCGAGAGTTGTAGTGGGATAGATAGGATTCTTCCACCTTTATTTAAAGGTCTTAATTTTGAGCTCTAAATATGGAAATAATGGTGAAATGGAGCACTCTCTTTAATGGGTCTTACGTGGTGGCCCATTAGTCAAGGCCTCGATGGATTTACCGAACATCGGCAAAATATTTTTGTTAAATTTGTTATTATTTTAACAATTTGATGATTGAGATTTGTTCTTTATGATATTTGAAAGTTATCACTACTAGAAATCCGTAAAAAAACGACCACAAAAAGCGACCAAAGTTGGTCGCTTATTGGCCAAAAAGCGACCAAATAGCGACCAAAATGGGCTGGTCTCTAAGGTAAAAGGACCAAATATTCCTGTAAAGAAAGTAGCGACCAACGTTGGTCTGTAAATGTAAATTACGTTATTTATTTATTATTAATCATAAAAAGAGACCAACTTTGGTCTGAAAAAAATATTATATTTTAAAAATCTGGAAAATAGAGACCAAAGTTGGTCGCTTTTTAATTCTTATAAATATTTTTTTAAATAAGCAACCAAAATTGGTCGCCAACTGTAAGAATTATTTTTTTTTAAATTATAAACGACCAACTTTGGTCGCAATATTTCCAGAAATTGTTTTTTTAAAATGGAATGGCGACCAAAGTTGGTCGCTTTTTTGAGAAATATGGGTTAAGTAGCGACCAAGGTTGGTCGCTATTGCCCAGAAAATTATTTTTTTAAGTGAAAAGCGACCAACTAGAGACCAAAGTTGGTCGCTTTTCTTGGTATATTTTTGGCAGAAACTATCTGTTTTGGCAGCTACACCACCTGCCAGCTTACCAAAAATCCTAAACATGCATTTTATGCCAACAACAACAACAATTAAAAGCAACAAAGTATAAAGTTCAATAGAACTAACACATTAAGCTAACAAAACTAAGTTAACGCTTATTACAATCTCATTCGAAAACTGGTTCTATTGTCTGGTTCAAAGTATATAAAGTACTCAAGGAGTGTTCTTTCAACATCCTCGTCCGAAAGTTGGATTGCCTTGCCCGACTCATTAGGTGGCTGACTGCGTATGAATTCCCCCACATCAGCTGTGAAGCGAACCTATAAGAAAAATTATATTGAATTAGTATTTCAAAATTTATATATAAGTAAATCAAAATACTTAATGAAAAGTAAAAAAACTTACATGTATAGTCGAGGCTCGACCCTCGACCCACCTTTCTGAATCAGTCTCTTTCTTCTTCTTTACAATACGAGTTTCATTGAATAGCTCATCTTGCTTCATTGGCATCATAAAGTTTTCTGGTGGCTTTGGTGATTATCCTCGTGGTACTATTACTCGGGATGAACTTGGATATAGAGAATAATTTGGATACAGTACCTGATAGGGTGTGTCTTTGATCAATTGTTGTTCTCATTAGCGACAATGATGATGAGAAGGCAATGACATGTGTTTCAAATAGTGATGGTGTAGGTAGAAATTTAATATTTTCTAATTAGATAAAAGAGGTTATAGAGGAATTCTCTACTTCATTTTCCAAGAGGAAAAGAAGTTTAATTGAGAGTGACAAGGTTGATGGTGATGAAATATTTTCTGTTGGTCGTGGTAGTTCCCATAAAACGGAGATCATAAGACTCTATGATGACAAAGACGAAAGGAAATTTTATTCTCAACTTTCTTCCAAGTCTAATCCGTACAAGCTTAATGGGATTGGTGATATTTCTTCGGATTCAGACAATGATTTGACTGACAAAAGTATGGAAATGCTAATAAAAAGAATTAAAGGTAAAACGTTTTTCTTGGTAGAGAAGGATGCTGAACTCTACATGAACGTGAAGCATCCTACTCTTCCAAGAAAAATATTTTACCTTTAATTCTTTTTATTAGCATTTTCATACTTTTGTCATTCAAATCATTGTGTGAATCCGAATAAATATCACCAATTCCATTAAGTTTTTACGGATCAGATTTGGAATAAAGTTGAGAATAAAACTTCCTTTTGTCTTTGTCATCATAGAGTCTTATGATCCCCATTTTATGGGAACTGCCACGACCAACGGTAAAATATTCCATCACCAATAACCTTGTCACTCTCAATTAAACTTCTTTTCCTCTTGGAAAATGAAGTAGAGAATTCCTCTATAACATCTTTTATCTGCTTAGGAAATGCTTCCTACCTACACCATCACTATTTGATACACATGCCATTGCCTTCTCATCATCATTGTTGCTAATGAGAAGAACAATTAAAGGCACACTCTATCGGGTACCGTGTCTTAGTTATTCTTGGTGAAAGTTCCATTGCATGACTAATAAAGTCATCAACCCCTTCTACAAAATCCTCCCGCAATCTAAAATTCCAATACATAAACCAAAATTTCAATTCATATCTTAAAGGTTCAATTCATATCCTAAAAGTTCAACTCATATCCACAAAAGTTCAAGTCATATCCTAAAATTTTAATTTATAAACTAAAATTCCAATACACAAACAAAAATTTCAATTCATATCCTAAAGGTACAACTCATATCCACAAAAGTTCAGGTCATATCCTAAAATTTCAATTTATAAACTAAAATTCCAATACATAAACCAAAATTTCAATTCATATCCTAAAGGTTCAACTCATATCCACAAAAGTTCAAGTCATATCCTAAAATTTCAATTTATAAACTAAAATTCCAATACATAAACCAAAATTTCAATTCATATCCTAAAGGTTCAACTCATATCCACAAAAGTTCAAGTCATATCCTAAAATTTCAATTTATAAACTAAAATTCCAATACATAAACCAAAATTTCAATTCATATCCTAAAGGTTCAACTCAAATCCACAAAAGTTCAAGTCAAATCCTAAAATTTCAATTTATAAACTAAAATTCAATACATAAACCAAATTTCAATTCATATCCTAAAGGTTTAACTCATATCCACAAAAGTTCAAGTCAAATCCTAAAATTTCAATTTATAAACTAAAATTCCAATACATAAACAAAAATTTCAATTCATATCCTAAAGGTTCAACTCATATCCACAAAAGTTCAAGTCATATCCTAAAATTTTAATTTATAAACTAAAATTCCAATACATAAACCAAAATTTCAATTCATATCCTAAAGGTTCAACTCATATCCACAAAAGTTCAAGTCAAATCCTAAAATTTCAATTTATAAACTAAAATTCCAATACATAAACCAAAATTTCAATTCATATCCTAAAGGTTCAACTCATATCCACAAAAGTTCAAGTCATATCCTAAAATTTTAATTTATAAACTAAAATTCCAATACATAAACCAAAATTTCAATTCATATCCTAAAGGTTCAATTCATATCCACAAAAGTTCAAGTCATATCCTAAAATTTCAATTTATAAACTAAAATTCCAATACATAAACCAAATTTCAATTCATATCCTAAAGGTTCAACTCATATCCACAAAAGTTCAAGTCAAATCCTAAAATTTCAATTTATAAACTAAAATTTCAATACATAAACCAAAATTTCAATTCATATCCTAAAGGTTCAACTCATATCTACAAAAGTTCAAGCCATATTCTAAAATTTCAATTTATAAACTTAAATTCCAATACATAAACCAAAATTTCAATTCATATCCTAAAGGTTCAACTCAAATCCACAAAAGTTCAAGTCAAATCCTAAAATTTCAATTTATAAACTAAAATTCCAATACATAAACCAAAATTTCAAGTTATATCCTAAAGGTTCAACTCATATCCACAAAAGTTGAAGTCATATCCTAAAATTTCAATTTATAAACTAAAATTCCAATACATAATCTAAAGGTGCAACTCTTAGGGTTTCTTCTCTTCAAACAATTTCTTCCCCAAATTAGTAGATACAACTAAATATTTTGTACTAAATGTATTAATAAGAACCCTAAAAATTACAAATAATATATAACTTTGAACCCTAACATGAAGAAATTAACTTTGAACCCTAACATGGTTGAACAAATAATATATAACTTTGAACCCTAACATGGAGAAATTAAACAAAATTATTGTATTTCGAAAAAAAACAAAGAAAGGTGAGAGAAACCTACCTTGCGAATGGAGGTCGCCGACGGTGGAGCTGCTACCATCGGTGGTCGTCGCTAGCGTGGGTGGCGTCGCTGCTGCTGGGAGTCGGGGGGGGATTGACTGTGAGAGAGAAAAGAGAGATTTTGGGGAAATTTTTTGAAAGAATGGGAGGGGGAACCCGGTTTTGACACTGGAATTAAAAATAGCGACCAACGTTGGTCGCTAATTTGGTAGCTAAATAAGTTTTGACTTTTTGACCAAAATAGCGACCAAAGTTGGTCGCTATTTTTTGATCGTTTGACCAAAATAGCGACCAAAGTTGGTCGTTGTTTCTAAAAAAAATTAAATTACTTTTAATTCAATTTAAAATTATGTACACATGTAGTATAAATTTAGGATTTTAATTTAATTTAAGTTATATATATAATGCACTAAGTATTAATGCATTAGCTAATATTATATCGAATATAGCGTTTTAATTTATTGTTAATATATATACATGCATATGAGTAGGTTATAAGTCGATGAATCAATTTACAAGTGTATCAATACCTAAAAGAACCCGTCCCTGTGTTCCGAGCGCTTCATGTTCTTATATATATATATATATATATAGACACACACGCACGCTTCGTTGTACTGCTTAACTGCATATATAGCATGTTAGAGTATATTTTAGTCTATTCATCCTTTGTATTACAAAAGTGTTAACGTTAGTATATATAATACACTTAGTATATATATACTATACTATACTATGCACTAAGTATTAGTGCATTAGCTAATATTATATCGAATATAGCTTATATATATATATTAATTGATATAAGTCAAGACGTTTTAATTTATTGTTAATATATATACATGCATATGAGTGGGTTATAAGTCGATAAATCAATTTACAAGTATATCAATACCTAAAAGAACCCGTCCCTGTGTTTCGAGCGCTTTTATATATATATATATATATGCATATGAGTGGGTTATAAGTCGATAAATCAATTTACAAGTGTATCAATACCTAAAAGAACTCGTCCCTGTGTTCCGAGCGCTATATATATATATATATATATATATATATATATATATATAGAGAGAGAGAGAGAGAGAGAGAGAGAGAGCTTATATACTATATACTATATTATACTATATATATCGAATATACCTTGATGTATAATAAACTATACTATATATATAGTATAGTGTATTATATAATACACTTAGTATATATATACTATACTATACTATGCACTAAGTATTAGTGCATTAGCTAATATTATATCGAATATAGCTTATATATGATTTTTAATTTTGACCATTGTTGACCTGAAAAGAGACCAACTTTGGTCGCTAAATATACATAAATTTAAATTAGCGACCAAAGTTGGTCGCTAAATTTAAATCAGATTTATTTATATTTTATATAATATTTAAAATAATAATATAATTGTTAAACATTAGAACTGGGTCCCAGATTAGCGACCAAAGTTGGTCTCTATTTTTTAAGCGACCAACTTTGGTCGCTAAATTTGAATTATATTTTTTTATATTTTATAATTTTTTTAAATAAAAATATAATTATTAAAATTTTATAACTGGGTCCCATTTTTTGCGACTAAAGTTGGTCGCTATCTGCTTACCCCTTAATTGGCGACCAACTTTGGTCGCTAATTTTAAATTATATTTATTTATATTTTATAATTTTTTTAAATAATATTATAATTATTATAATTTTATAAGTGGGTCTCCCTATAGCGACCAACGTTGGTCGCTAATCTCAGTATACCTTTGACCAAGCAAGTCTGACCAGTTCGGTCAATATTTTGACTAAATTAGCGACCAACTTTGATCGCTTTTCTTGATAGACCAACTTTGGTCGCTAAAGTTTGGTCGCTTTTTTTTCCGAAATTCTAGCAGTGTATGTTTTAAATTTGAGCTCATTTGGAGTAGATTTGGGTGTTGAATCGTGTATTGGATTGCTGAAATTCGAAGAACAAATTTATGTCTCAAAACTTCAGATTTTGAACATGAAGTTGTATTGAAAAATTGTACTTAAGATTCAAATTTCTAAAGTTGCAATTAAAAGGTAGAAGAACTCCATATTCAAATTCTGAAGTTACTTTGAAAAACTTGAAATAATTAAGATTTGAATTTTTGAAGTTGGAGTTGAAAGATAGGAGAACTTCAAATTTAGTTTCTGAAGTTGTATTGAAGAGATTGAATTACTTCAGATTCGAATAGGTACACTTTACAAAGCTTTGTATAATGCGGGTATAAATTCAAATGATGGTCCTAAAAATAGGTGTATATGCAAATGCCCACGGGAAACCAAAGAAAACCTGCTATATTTGCATCAATGCATTAGCAAGCTGCATTTAAAAAAAAAAACTATTTTGCCCGTGGAAACTTTGACTAAATCTGTGAGTGGGATCGTCGTCCAGGCCTCTCTATTTTTCTGAATGAAAGATATCTTTGAGCAAGACAGATTCTATGCTTATTGAGCACATAGTACACTTACGGTTGTATGTATAAGTTTATAATATCAGGCCATTTAACTTGTGATTACAGATTATTGTCCATAATATGACTAGTAACTTGATAAATAAATTAACACCGATAGAGTAAAAAGTGTTTTGCACTGTAAGTGTATACAAATTAAATCCATGAAAAATTTATAGTACTATTTGAAAGTACAAGAAGGGGGGTGAATTGTAGTCTTTTTAAATTTTTAGTCGACTATTCTTCAGACTTAGTCGACTAATGCGGAGACATTGTCACGACCCTAAACCCAGACCCGATCGTGATGGCGCCTCTCATAAAGACAAGGCCAGCCGACACAAACCCCCAATAAAATTAACAAATAACAATTCATAATTTAAGTCATTAATAATGATAAATCCCATAATAGAGTGAAATATATCAACTGCTACAGCCCGACATCGGGATGTCACCAGTCATGAGCATCTAACATTGTCTAAGAGTATGAAAGAGTTTATACAATCTATTACATAACTAGGACAAGGGAAATAAAATAGGAGGGAGAAATACTAGGCTGCGAATTCCGAGCAGCTACCTAGTGGACTCTGAATAGCCTATTGAGCAATCAACACTCACTGGCGGGACCTGAAGCTCTTGAATTTGCATACATGGCGCAGGAAGTAAAGTGAGTACTCCAACTCAGTGAGCAATAACAATAAATAAAGATTGAGCGGTAAAAAATCACGTAAAAACACAATAACATGCTATAAAGAAGCAGAGTAAAACCAAATAAACGCAATAAAACAGTGAAATCTTATAAAAAAAATACATTGGTTCAGAATAAGCTTCTTTAAAACATCTTTACATCAGTTAAACAAGTAAATGAAAAGCAACTAGAAAAGATAAACACATAAAATCCGACCCTCGGACAATAACATGGAATAACACCAGCCCCTCGGGCTATATCTCATATCATAATGGGTACCCGCACTCACTGGGGGTGTACAGACTCCGGGAGGGGCCCTTTACGGCCCAAGCGCAATAGCAAGCCATCTCGTGGCATAATCAATAGGCTCCCAGTCTCATATCAAGCCACCTTGTGGCGTACAAATCAGGCCCTCCGCCTCATAATCATTGTGAGCACGTGATTTTTGCCCTATATGAATTACTCCCATAAATTCAAAATAAAACAATTTCTTCCATTATTTACATTTTGTGGATTTTTTGTGGCATTTTCTGTTAATTGTTTGCCTATTGCTTGGGCATGTTATTTTATTTAATTAATGGAAAATACAAAAATAGGCTGCATTTGCATTTAGGATTTAACTTTGCATCTTTAAGAATTAATTAGTAATTAAGTTGCTTTACAAAAATGGAAAATCACAAAAATAGTTTATTTTGCTTTTTAGTTTTGATTTTTGAATTTTGGTAGTTTTTCTTTAATTTGTATTTAATTAGTTGTGGTAATTATTATTTAGAGATTAGTTAATTCAATTTGATGGGATAATTTATTTAGGAATTAATTTAGGTTTGTGTTTAATTTGAATTTGAATTTAAAAGAAATTAGAAAAATTTAATTTGAAAAGAAAGAAAAGAATTGAATAAGAAAGCCTGGTTCTGGGCTATTTTCGTTTTAAATTCCCTAGGCCCAAAAATTTTGCCCTGAAAACCCGTCCTATGTCTAGCCCAGACCCGCCCCAATCCGTTCCGCCCCATCTAGCGACCAGACGATGTCGTTTCTTTAAAAACAAATCCTGGCCGTCGAGGTTTCCCAGATCCAACGTTGGAGAGGCTGGGATTTTCTAATATAAAAATGTCCTAATGCACCCCTACCCCCCCCCCCCCCCGTCTCGTCTCTCATCTCGCTCAAACCCTCAGAGACCCCAACCAGACGCCACCTCGAACCGCCGTGAGCCGCCTGCCGGAAATCGCCTCCGCCGGCGGCGTTGCTCCGATTAACCCCATTCTTACAACATCGACTTTTCTCCTTCTCCTCTTTCCAAATCTCTAAATCCCCACTCTCGAATCCCAACCTAGCCTCTCGAATATTCAATCGAAAGTTAGACCAGAACCCTAGTTTACCTAATCGACTCCAAAAATACACCACAGAACCAACACGTCCCTCTCATTCCAAATCCCTGAACACTCGCCTTCTAATCATCTTGGAACTTCTCGAATTTCAGATCGAAATTTAACCCTAAATCCCAATGATCAAATCGGCGGGCCTATTTGAAGATTCAAGATTGTAATAGACTTTATTCATGTGTTTTCATATTGAGAACACATGATTAAAGTCTATTCCGGTCAAGAAATCGAAGATTCCGTCGAAGTTTTCAAGTTTGCATTTATCCAGTTTTAGGTACTGTTCCGGCCTTTCTCTCTTCTTTTATTGCATCATTCTTCTTTTTCTTTGACTCAGCTCAACTGCATGCGTTGTTCTGTCTCCTCCCCTCATTTCTTCATGATGTGTTCACTCTACTTTCATTTCTTTTCTTTTCTATTTGATTGATTAGTTTAGGGACAGGGTAGTTTATGTGTTTAGTCAATTAGTCCGTTCATTCTTTTTCCTTTGTTTGAGCCTCATTTCAACAGTTTTTTTTGGTCTTTTAAGAAATGTTAATTAGTCTATTAAAATATGGTCGTTTGGCCAAGATTAAATTCGAATTGTGGAATCACAAGGCCCAAGTGGGAAATGATTCGAATGGATTTTGAGCCCAGGGCTGGTTCAATCTACTGGGTCAACTTGACCCGTATTTGGTTGGAGGGGTAATTTTCAGGGTCATGAGGGGTTAGTCTAGGAAATTGGCCTAGGGAATCTCATGGTAACTGAACTAGGAAGCTTCCTAGAAGCTGGGGTGGGAGCTGTTTGGGTTAATTAATAAATACATTAATGGTAGTTCAAAAAAAAAAACTAGTTAAGGACTAAGTAGCAAAAACAAAAATTCACAAAGGGCCTGAGTGCAGAAACTATTTCCTTAAAGCTGCCCTACTTGCCTTGCTTATAAAGGCATCTTTTCTTGCCTTTCAAGGCAGAGTTTAAGAGCTAAATACAGAAAAACAAAGGCAGCTAAAAATTCACTGAAAATTACTGTTTTCATTGAACCTCTTCTGAATTTTGGAGGTTTTCAATTTCTTAATCAACTTCTGATCCATCTGGGTTTGAAAATGGTTTGAATTATAAGCTGTGGCTGATTTCTGTTGTTGTTGGCCTATTTCTGCTGCTTCCTCTTAGTTTCAGACTAATTTTGGTCTATTTTGCTGTTATTCAGGTACACACTTATGCATTTCACCTAATGTAAAGCTTGAGTTGGAATCGAAATGGGAATCTGGAGTTTCTGAGTAGTAGTCATAATTGTTGTGTTCATAGCTTGGTTTACTTCGTTTACTTGTTTAATTCCTAGTTTTATGGTACATGATATTTTGTTAGCTATTGACAGATATTATATTGTAGGCTGTGTTTGGTTTGAAATGAGGGATAAGAGTTTATTTGATCTTGCACTTGATGAGTTAAGTTGGATGATTGATGTCCTATATGCATATTTTAGAGAGTTTCACTTATTGTCTTTCTGACTTTGAATAGGTGATTACCAATTCGAATTCTGAACATTATATGCTATCTTGTCGTTTGGTTCTTTCCTACATATAAAATCTCGAGTATGAAACCCTTGGTGAATGGCAGTTAATTTTGTTAGATGGAATTATGTATAATGAGATGTTGGTTTAGATGCATGTTTCATGGTTGTGATTTGAATTGCGATGTTAGACCCTTCCTGATATTGGTTTAGCAAACCTGGGTTTATTCTCCATTGTTCATTTCAGATCTGTTATTTGCATATATTAACATATAGTACAGTTCTGCCTTTGCTAATAAATGAGCATATTTAATCTTGAAAAGATTTTGAATAGGGTTTAAGCTTGGCTTTTAGATTTTTGATTTTAGCTTTGTCCAATTTTTAGGTTGAAGTATGAATTCCTATAGGAGTATAGAATAGTATATGTTTCTCATATTCTGTCACTATGATGCTATGCATGCTGTAGATTGAGAGTAATAATGAATGCTAGATAAAAAAAGGACTACTGTCTGCTTGTATTTTCGCATAGGAATCAATTGGCATTAAATATGCCATGGTATTTGTGAAAAAGAGGATCAACATTTGCTTTGACTCTCAGGCAACAATGTGACTTGCAACCTCAAACTCGAACGCCTTATGCTTTGCACCATGTGGAGACTCGATCTCGAGTCTCTAAGTCTGTTGGAGCCGGTTTATCCCCAATCTGGGCTCTCATTTGGGCCCAACATGATTATACTATAAAATTATCAATATGGGACAACCTTGCATTCGTAGGTTATTGGGCCTCACGCCCAGCCCAAGTAGTCTTAATCAGCCTTTCCTTCTAGTGGCAATGTCATTTTTAGTTAGCTTAGGCAGTAACAAAATCCCAACTCCATTTATGTTCGGATAATTAAAATTCTTCGAATAGTGGAGGTGAGCCATATTAGATAACACAAATAATTTATGGCCCTCATCAGTTAGTTTAGAAACCTTTTGGTTGGAATAAATCGAGGTGTGCCGTGCCAAACAAAATCTCAATTGCATGGCCCTTGCTTAGTTAATTTTGTTTTACCCTTAGAAATCGAGGCGTGCCATTTAGCAAAGTTCCATGGTCCTCGCAAAGTTAAAAACGCGTAGTTGTTTTAGGCGCGTTGTTTCAATAATTTACCTTCCTAAACTCGGGTGCGCATTTATGCGACCCAAATCCAAATCTCAATAATATTAGATAAAATGTGTCGAGGATCGCAGGTGCATTTATGTGACGCGGTTCAAGACATGTTTTGAATAACGTTGAAATTTTCCCTAAAAGATATAATTGGATAAAAGTGATTAAAGAGTTAAAATTGTACCATAGGTTAAAACATGTACAAAAATCAGATAACAGGCCAATTATAACAGTTGAGCGACCGTGCTAGAACCACGAAACTCGGGAATGCCTAACACCTTCTCCGGGTTAACATAATTCCTTACCCGAATTTCTATGTTCGCGGACTGTAATATAGAGTCAATCTTTCCTCGATTCGGGATTTGAACCGGTGACTTGGGACACCATAAATTATCCCAAGTGGCGACTCCTATTTTAAATAAAATAATCCCGTTTCGATTGTCACTTTAAGTTGAAAAAAACTCCCTTATATACACCCTTCTCAGGGAGTGTAGGTAAAAAGGAGGTGTGACAGCTCTGGCGACTCTGCTGGGGATCGAACCCAGAATCTCTGGTTCAGGGTTCAAGAATTCTAGCTTAGATGAATTGTTACATTTGGTTTTATCTGTTATCTGATTTTATTACATGTTTGAGCCTAATGTGCTAAATGTTGCTCTTTACCCCTTTTATATTATCTAAACTGTATATATAAACTGCTACGAAACCAATCTCTTCTCTCTCCCAAGGAGTGCACGCTGGTCATGACTTCTTTCTATTAGTGTTATATCCTAAATAGAACGAGGTTCGGACAAGTTGCAAAGCCGGATGATCTTTTGGTTACCGGTACGCAGCCCCCCCTCGGCTCGAGTTGTCCGCTCGGGTAAGCCAGGTCTAGAACAAATAAATTCAGGTTTTTTAAAACCTAGTATAACAATACCTCATTTCGGATCCTTAGTAGGAACGTTTGTTTGCATCATGTGCATTTTGACTTAGGGGACTCAACACAGGGGTTGGGTCCGTCTAGGACAGGCATACCCCAAAAAATAAAAGATCATCCTGATGCATCTTATGTGCTAGATGTTGCATTTATTCAAGGGTAAAAAGATCATTGGTGGACCAATAATAGCTTAGGGTAGATGAAGAAATGAAAAAAAAACAATGAAAAAGAAAGAAGAAAGAAAAAAAAAGAAAAAGAGAGGGTGAAGTGTGAAGATAAAGCGAGTGGGGCCTAATTATGTTTTCTGTTATATTTTGTTAAGAAAAAAGAGCTTGAAAAATTCAAATATTTTGTACTTTTTCATCATTTTTCAAAAATCAAAAATCAAAAAAAGGGAAAAAGGAAAATAAAAAAAGAGTTTACATGTTTCATCATTTTTCAAAAAAAAAGAAAAGAAAGAAAAGACAAAAAAAATATATTTTCTCTAAATTAGTTGTTATTTTTATTTTTTGCCCGTATCCAATCTTTCCGAACTACGCATACCTGATTCTCGTCTTTCGGGGCGTGATACGTAGGCAACCCACATAGGGTCCAGTCTTCCTAGTAAATCTTAGGTTCTCGGCTTTGCGGGGTCTTAGCCAAATTTTGCACTTCTAACCACTTTTTGATCAAATAAGTCATTTTGCAAAAATAACCTTAATCATGTCTTGCATGTGTCTAGTAGAGAATGTTATTGTCTCACATAGTGTTGGTTTGAGTTTTCTCATACAGGTGTGAATTCACTTACCGGAGTTTGAGCATGACAGATACCCCAGGACCACCGCATTCAGGAGTTGCTTAAGGAGATTTTTTATATATATTATTTTTATTTTATTTTTATGTTTGGAGTATGTTTTTTTATGTCGTCTTTTACTTTCTAGTTTTGTACAGCAATGTCGAGTTTTTGTTATTGTACATTTATTTTGTATTTGAAAAGATGTGGTGTAACTCAAAATAAAAAAAGAAGAAGATATTTTGCATTTTTATATTTCTGTTAGAATTTTCTTTAGAAATACTACTCCTAGAAATCAAGAAGAAAAAAAATAAAGTTTGAGGTAGTTTTATTTTAGGAAGTTAGTATCTAGAAATATTTTTTTTTAAAAAAAATTTGCTTTTATACTTCCCTTAGTATATTAGGATGAAAATTCAAAAAAAAAAAAAAAAAAAAAGAGAAATTTCTTTTAGTACCTCTTTATAAGTTTTCTTTAAGACATTAATTCCAAAATCCAAAAAGATTTTCTTGTGAGGTGTTTCTTTGGGAAATTAATGAAAGATGAAAAAAAATTCTTTTTATTTTCATTAGAACTTTAGGATATTGGAAACTTTACCTTTTGTTTATCATTAGAATTTTTCCTTTAGGCAATCAAAATTGAAATCCAAAAATATTCTGTTTTATCTTTTTCATTGCTTGCTTCGAAATCTTGCGTCAGGATATCAAATGAAAATTCAAAATATGTTTCTGTGGTTTATCCTTTCGATCTTCTTCCTAAAAAAAAGAATCAAAAAATATTTTTGTTTTCTCTTTTAGGGTTTTTCCTTAATAACTTCCCATAGAGTGTTTGTTTCAAAAAAAAAATCAAAAAATATATGCTCGTTAAGCTTGAGTTTGTAATAGGTTATAGAACATTAAGTCTAGAAAATTCAAAAACAAAAAAGAGATTTGTTTCTTTTATTTCCATTTTCTCGTCAGAGTCATTAAGGTAAAACGAAGAGAATGTTAGTTTGTTTCCTTTATTCCCGATCTGCCAGAACTACGCAAAGATCTGATTCATGCGAGGTCATGATACGTAAGCAACCTACATAGGGTTCGATCGAATCATTTTTTTATTATTATTAAAAGAAAAGAGAAAAAAAAAGAAAAAAAAGGAAACGAAAAAAAAGTAAAATTGTGGGATGTGAGATATGAGAGAAAGAAAAAGTGATGATTAAAAAAAAAGAAATGAAGGAAAATGGGTAAGGCAGCAAGTGCTAGAAAGGCAAAGAAAAGAGAGGTTGAAAGGAACAAATTGGGATGATACCACTTGACCTTTGTACCCTCGAAGTCATTTTAGAACCGATAACTGTGGCTAGGTGTATTGCACATAAAGTGAGATTATATTATGGTAAATGCCCTAACGCTAATGTGATGGCTTCATTTTGTTATATTCATTGAGAAGGGTGGTTGGTTTGCGGTTTTAAAGTAGTAACTCTTCTCTACAACATAAAGTCAAAAGGCAATGACAGGCAACAACAGAACTGAGTTGGTTGATACCGGCGCTCGAAAGCAGTTGGTCAAACAGGACAATGGGTTGGTTGAAGAGGTAAAGATATTAAAACATGATGCCCAATATTACCCCTTAGAGGTACTGCCCTTAGCTTCCTAGATACCAACCCCGCCACCACCTAGCTTCCTAGATACTGCCCTTACCCAAACTCTGGACACAATGTCAGACGATCTTCCACACTCTCTAGATCCACCCACTTGTCTCCAAGATCATGATGCCCAATATTACCCCTTAAAGGTTGCCCACAAGATTCCCTACTCATACAAACAGGTCCCAAGGGATGAGCCTCATGTTGAAAATGAAAGGTTCACAGGAAGAAAAGGGAAAGATGGGGCACCTAGGAGGCTGGAAGGCATAGAATAGTCCTTAAAGAACAAGCAAGGAATGAGAGACCAGGGAAGCGTGGCTTACAAAGAACTGTCTGTGTCTCCTGACGTTCACCTGCCCGCGGGGTTTAAAGTGCCAAAATTTAACTTGTATGATGGGTGTGGGGATTCGGCAGCCCACCTGAAGGTTTATTGCAGTGAAATGAGAGGTGTTGGAGAGAAATATGACTTAATGATGGCGTATTTCAGTGAGAGCATGACTGGGGAAGCTTTGGACTGGCATGCTCGTCAAGATGTTGGTAAGTGACCTACATTGAGTGACATGGCTCAAGCTTTTGTTTAATAATTTCGATACAAATCAGGCGTTACCCCAGACCGCTCCTCCATATCTAAAATGGGGAAGAAGCCGAAGGAATGTTTTAGAGAGTTCGGACTCAGATGGAGGGAGCAGGCTACTCGAGTCAATACACCGATTGGTGAAGAAGAAATGGTTGAGCTTTTCCTACAAGACCGGGGACCCACCTACTTCAGTCATTCGATCCCGGCCTTGGGGAATCCTTTCAATGATGTGTTAAAAATGGGGGAGCTAGTAGAAGAGGGAATCAAGTCAAGCAAAATCATGAGTTGTTCGAAAAACATTCAGAACATCTCAGTAAGCTTGGGTGGAAGAAAGATAAATAGAAAAGATGATCCGATGGGCTTTCCCGATCAACACTTCCAACCTCGACATCGTCCCCGTGGATATCCTTATGCACCAGATGATCCTCCCCAATGCCACTTCTCTCCACAGAACTCCCAAAGTCGTGCATCACTCTCCCAGTACCCAGCTCCATAAAATGCCTATCTACCCCCACGAGTCTACTGAAACCCCCCTGGATCAGGTTTCCAGCCCAATCAAGCATTTAAGAACGAGAGGTTGCGGAAGAAGAAAACCTTCACTCTATTTGGAGAGTCATATGCCAGTCTGTTCCAGAGGCTAAGGGAATTGGACATGTTGAAGCCGATCCAGATAAAAATGCCAAACCCTCTTCCAAAGAAGTTTGATTTTTCTCAAAGGTGCGCATATTGCTCAGATGCCCCGAGGCATGACATAGAGAAGTGTTGGAATCTGAAGAATGCGATTCAGAAGCTTATTGAAGCAGGCGACATTGTCGTGCAAAATTCAGACATAGCAGACACTAGCCAAAGCCCGTCACCTGTGCATAATGAGACGCATATGGTGGGGATGATTTATTTTGAAAAGGAATGTGAGAATTCTTTTGGGATCCTAGGAGGTCCACGTGCTACGAAGCTTTCAGTGCTATCAGAGGTTGATCTTAAGAATGGGCAGGCAAAGGGAACCGAAAGGCAATCTGTTAAGAACAATGTGATGGAGACTTGTGAAGGTCCTAGTATTGTTGATGCAGAAGTCAGTGGCTAAGATGTTGAGTTTGATGATTGGAAAGACGCTCTTTTCTTGGTTAGCCAGGGAGGAGTTTTGGTGGTTTATCTTGTTGTCATTTTCACTGTTCAGGTTATTTCAGGGTTGTAATCCGGATATTGTCTTGTGGCTCAATCCCTTCTACCCTTTTATTTTGCTTAGTTTATTTAGTCATAATAGCCCATTTAGTATTGTCTAGGTTTGTAACCCCAGTTTAGTTTGTTTGTTTTATTGTCTAAACCCTTTCACCATCTGTCTAATGCCATTTTCTGTTTTCTATGGTTTCTAGTCATTTTCGTTTAGTTCTCTTTTCTTTTTATAATTCTTTTCCTGTGGACTCTAGTGACATGAAACGCACGCATAATTCTCAGCCTGGTTTTAAAAGTTAGTATTAATCACGAAGCAATGAAACAATGTTGAAGATGTAAGGACATTTGAGGGAGACAAGTAAAGGCATTTTGTGATTACTTCAAGCCCGAATTGTGTGAAACTGGGGTAGATAGAACATAAAGAAACACTATTAAAACGCATCCTGTCGTGTCAGGTTGAAGCTAAAGGCAAGTTTGCCCCAAATTGGCAGGGGCCGTTCGTGTTAACAAGAGTGTTGTCCAATGGTGCTTTGTATTTAACATACTTAAAAGGCAAATGTGTGGATATGGTTATCAATTCTGATGCAGTTAAAAATATTATGCATGATTTCTTTGGTTTGTTTAATTGTGTTATTTGTGTTTGGCATGATTTGAAGATTGGAATGACGAAGGCATTTTATTCTGCTGTCTAAACACTTCATCCTTTGTTACCCCTTTGAGCCTTATTGATTTTCTTTCATATCCCTCTTTTGGAATCAGAAGCAGAGTTTATAAATGTAGATACAAAATTAAGAAAAAAAAGAGAAAAGAGGAAAAAAGAAGAGAAAAAGAAAAAGAAAAATGGGAAAAAAGTAAAGAAAAGAAAAAAAGAGAAAAAGAAAATAGAGAGAAAAGTACAAAAACGAAGCAATTCCTATGTCATGAACTACGTTCGACCTGATTCCTTTTAAGGATACATAGGCAACCTCACGGTTCGGTCCCATTAAAATAAAAATTCAAAAATCCCCAAGCAAGAAACTGGGGCAGAAGTTGTGGTTGTCAGAAATCTGATTCCGAAAGTTGTAATTTTTAACCCATTTGAGTTGTCTTGAGCCTTTTATACCCTTTCTTTCTAACCCCATCCAAAAGCCCACATTACGGTTCAAAGAAAGACTTTCTGATCAGTCTTCGAGAAATGCCAAGTCGAGCAGGTAGAGATGATTCATATCAGGGGCAACACTCTAGTCCAAACAAGGAAAAGAAATAAAAAATGAGAGAGTCTTATTGGTGAAAACTCTCACGGGCACCATAAGGCGACGGGAGTCGAGAGAAATAAAAAAATGAGAGAGTCTTATTGGTGAAAATCCTCACGGGCACCGTAAGGCGATGGGAGTAGAGAGAAATAAAAATGAGAGAGGTCTGCTAGTGAAAGCCTTTCAAGGCACCGCAGGATGAACAAGGTCAGAATTTGGGTGAAGAAATCAGGTTATGGAAATTCCGGGGCGACAAAGTATGGCAACTGGAAGTTGATTGGTTGGACAGATTGGGCAGATTAATCCAAAATACATGTCATGATTATTGGTGCCAACTGTTCCACTCAGATAAGTCTCTTTTCTTTTTCCCCTTCAGATAGTCTTCCAGTTTTGGATTTTCTTATCCTCAACTTTCTAAGTCATTGCATTTCATTTCTTTTGGGTTTATTTCTCTAAGATGTTCCCAATATCAGTTCTGTTTAAGCAAATAAGAAGGAATTTCAAAACACTACCAGCTTCATAAGTGCAAAGCACAATGCAGCCAGGGCATACCAAATATAGCAGGATGTAAAGTGGGATAGAGTGCCAGCAAGAGTTCCATCGGCAAAATGATTTGGCAATTTCATGGGAGATGTGGAGGTTCAGTTAAAGGGGTCAGAGATGTGAAACAACGGTTCAGGTATAGAACACCTGGGTCATCCAAAAGTCATGGGGGTTTGAAAGTTAGTCAGAAAATCAAGCGGTTCAGGGCCAGTTCGGGGAAGCCAGTCAAAGCAAAACAATGCATCGGAGAAACCTTCAGTAAGAATGCCATCAACTAACCACCATATTTTAAACTAACAAGATTTTTCTTTGATTAAAATAGGGGTAGGAAATTTCGGTTGTTCCGGAGAACCCTCCGTGGAGAAAGGCAGTCACCAAACAGGTTTGATTTTTGATTTTCAGGACCCTCCTGAAAAATGGGACCTAGCGTAAAGTTCAGAAATAGCGTAATCTAGCATAAACGTATCCCAAAGGAATATAAGCAGGTTTAGAAGTTTGCATGTTCGAGATAAGATTCAATTATGAGTTTTTAGGACCCTCCTAAATAATGGGACTTAGTTTTAAGATTTCGATTAGATAACAACATTTAGCATAAATTCTACTGTAGGGTAGTATAATTCAGCCATAAAAGTTGTCACTCTTAAGATAAAATTTACCTTTGATTTTCAGGACCCTCATGGATAATGGGATGTAGCTTTAAGACCCTCTTAGATAACAAGATTTAGCGGAAGTCACACCTTTAGAAGATATAACTTAGATTTAAAATTGTCGTTTAGGTAAGAATTGTCAGGACCCTCCTGGATAATAGGACCTAACTTTCAAATTCTCAGTAATACTTGATAACATGATGTAGTTTACGCTCACATCTGTGCCCAGCCACCAAACTGGGGCAGAAGATTTTCTTTGTTTTGTCTATTTCATTGAAGTCAGGAGCCCGCATGAAGAGCAGAGAATACATTTCAAGTCAGCAGTCAGGAGCCCACTTGAAGAGTAGGGAATACATTTCAAGCCAGCAATCAGGAGCCCGCCTGGAGAACAGGGAATACATTTCAAGTCAGCAGTCAGGAGCCCGCCTGGAGAGCAGGGAATACATTTCAAGTTTAGCCATCAGGAGCCCGCCTGGAGAGCAGGGAGTACAATCCAAGTCAGCAGTCAGGAGCCCGCTTGGAGAACAAAGGAGTACAATTCAAGTTTTAGCTTTCAAATTCTTATTGATATTTGGTAATGTGATCCTTTTTACACTTACATGTGTGCTCAGCCACCAAATTGGGGCAAAAAACTTTCTTTGTTTTTTGTCTATTTCATTGAAGTCAGGAGCCCTCCTGGAGAGCAGGGAATACATTTCAAGTTCAGCAATCGGGAGCCCGCCTGGAGAGCAGGGAATACATTCAAGTTCAGCAGTCAAGCGTCCCCCTAGAGAAAAGAAAAAACATCTCAACGTGTAGTTGGCAGTCAGGCATCCACCTGGAGAAAAGGAAAACATTTCAGATTACAATTCAAGGAGGCAACAAAAGGATTCCACCGGGAGAATACAAGTCAACAAGGCAACAAGAACCGCAAGAGCAAGTTTGAAGATAGATAGGATTTTGTAATGCATAGATCATAGTCTAGTCTAACTTCGTTTTATTTTATAATGGTGTAATAAGGGGATGCAGTAAGCAGTAGCAGCAGCAACAACAGCAACAGTAAAACCACAGTTTCATGGTAGTCCCAGCTACCAAAACTTCCCGAACTACACTGACCTGATTCCTTTATATCCAAGGATATGTAGGCAACCTCGGAAGCAGGGTGCGGTCAAATATTTCAAAAAATGCCTCCCACAGAGTATTCAAGCGGGCAAAAATCGCTCGTATCCGCTCACTTTATCTTTGCACGGAAACTCTTCGTGTTTCTGAGCAAAGAGGGGCAGCTGTGAACACGTGATTTTTGCCTTATATGAATTACCCCCATAAATTCAAAATAAAACGATTTCTTCCATTATTTATATTTTGTGGATTTTTGTGGCATTTTCTGTTAATTGTTTGCATATTGCCTAGGCATGTTATTTTATTTAATTAATGGAAAATACAAAAATAGGCTGCATTTGCATTTAGGATTTAACTTTGCATCTTTAAGAATTAATTAGTAATTAAGTTGCTTTACAAAAATTAAAAATCACAAAAATAGTTTATTTTGCTTTTTAGTTTTGATTTTTGAATTTTGGTAGTTTTTCTTTAATTTAGTATTTAATTAGTTGCGGTAATTATTATTTAGAGATTAGTTAATTCAATTTGATGGGATAATTTATTTAGAAATTAATTTAGGTTTGTGTTTAATTTTGATTTTAATTTAAAAGAAATTAGAAAAATTTAATTTGAAAAGAAAGAAAAGAATTGAATAAGAAAGCATGGTTCTGGGCTATTTTCGTTTTAAATTCCCTTGACCCAAAAATTTTGCCCTGAAAACCCATCCCATGTCTGGCCCAGATCCGCCCCATCTAGCGACCAGACGATGTCGTTTCTTTAAAAACAAATCCTGGCCGCTGAGGTTTCCCAGATCCAACGGTGTAGAGGCCAGGATTTTCTGATCTAAAAATGTCCTAACGTGTCACGACCCTAACCCCGAACCCGGTCGTGATGACGCCTCTCTTGAAGACAAGGCCAGCCAGTCTAACCCAATTCATCTTTTAAAGCAGTTAATTAACACAAATATAGATAATAATGCGGAAGTCCAGCCTGACACAGCCCTAACCGGGGTGTCACAAGTCACGAGCATCTATAAGAATGAAATTTCCACTTTACAGTCTAGAAATACACTGAACAAGAATAATGAATAACATAGAAAGATAGTGGTGCTGCGAACGCTGGCAGCCACCTCGCTAAAACCTCTACAACTCTGCCTCCACGCAGCCAATACCCGCTACCGGGTGAACAAATACCTGCAACTGCACGCGAGGTGCAGAGAGTAAAGTGAGTACTCCAACTCAGTGAGTAATAAAGGTAAATAACAACTGAGCAGCAAGAAATCACGTAAAGCAACCAACATGCTATATAGAAGCAATGTAAAACTCCTTGAGAAAAATCAGTAAAACTGTGAATTCTTTAGAAAATACCTTGGCTCAGTTTTAAACCTCTTATGAAAATGATATTTTCAACAGTTGTGAAATAATTTCAAAACAATTAGTGCCGCTATGCACAGAAATCCGCCCCTCGGGCACAAATACCACAATTAAACAAGTAAAAGACAACTGAGTATGCAAAATGAACATATAACCTCGCCCCTCGGGTAATCATATAGAATAGTACCAGCCTCTCGGGCACAAATTAGTTCCTGGTCAGCCATTGTTATCTGACCTCATGGTGTTATTCCTAGTCAGTCATTGTTACCTGACCAAATTGCATCATACAGTGTCATTGTGACCACTGTCCTGGTCAGTCATTGTTACCTGACCAAATTGCATCATACAATGTCATTGTTACCACTGTCTCAAATCACATGGGTACCCGCGCTCACTGTGGGTGTGCAGACTCCGGAGGGGCTCCTACAGCCCAAGCGCAATAATAACATAAGGCCTGAAAGCCTTCTCACTTCACTCATAAGGCCTGAAAGCCTCCTCACATCACTCATAAGGCCTGAAAGCCTCCTCACATCACTCAAGCCACCGCGTGGCATAAATAGTAACTCAGGCCCTCGGCCTCATATCACTCAGCATATCCTCACATATGGCCCTTGGCCTCACTCAGTCCGAAAATCATCACAAGCCCCTTGGGCATTTGTAAAACAGTAGTTCTCAGCCCAAAATATCATTTATAAGAGTTTCAAATCTGTATAAAAGTGGCTGAGTTTGTAAAACAATAATCATCAACAGGACTGAGTTTAAATATAAGTCAAAATAGTGATAAAAACTCTTGAAGGATTCAAATAATTGGTACGAAGCCCAAATATGGCAAACAACCCAAATCATGATGATAACAAATCGGTTTCAATCAAATATGCAGTAAAATCATCAATACGGGATGGACCAAGTCACAATCCTCAGTAGTAAAGGACCCCGCGCTTTTCATCCAGCGCGTGTCTAACCACAATATAGCACTATGATGTGCAAACCGGGATTTCAAACCCTCAGGACATCATTTACACTCATTACTCACCTCAACCCGGCCAAAGCTTTAGCTCGCTATGCCCTTGCCTCTCAAATTAGCCTCCTTGTGCGACGAATCTGCTCAAAATCACAACGAATATGTCGCATTATGTTAAAGGGACAATACCCCAATCGAAAGCACTCGAAAAATATCAAAATTAACGAATTTGGCAAAACCCGAGCCCCGGGCCCACGTCTCGAAACTCAAAAATTTTTTACATCAACGGGCTCCTTGTCTCCCCACGAGTCTAACCATACCAAAATTATCAAATTCCCATAACATTTCAACCCTCAAATCCTCAATTATATCCGAGAGGGTTTCTAACTTTTCTCGCTAAATTCACGGATTTAATGCCAAAATTTGTAATAGATTCGAGTAATCTAACCAAAGTTGAGTTAAGAATACTTACCCCGTTGTTCTCCATGAAAATCTCTCGAAAAATTGCCTCACCCGAGCTCCAAATCGTCAAAAATGGAAAAATCTCCCAAACTTAACATTCTGTCCGGTACTGTTCACGGTGCTGTTCACGGGTCACTGTTCACCCCCGTGAGGTACTGTTCACGCACGGTTACTGTTCACTGGGTATTATTTCTGCAATTTTTCTCCAAATTTTCCTAAGTCCGAAATCACCCCGAGACACCTCCGAAACATTCCCGAGCCCCCGGGGCTCCTAACCAAACATATGCACTAACTCAACAACATCCTACGAACTTAACCGTGCGATCAAATCGCCAAAATAACGTCATATACCATGAATTAAGCTTTAAAATCCAAGAATTCTTTCAAATTTCATAAAACATCAAATTTTCCATTTTGAGTCCGAAACACGTCAAATGACGTCTGTTTTCAACCAATCTTTACAGAAAGTGCTTAAACTATATATAAGACCTATACCGGGTACCGGAACTAAAATACGGGACCGATATCATCACTCTCTAATCAAATTTTATTTCCATTTTCCTTAAATATTTACGGAAAATAATTTTACTCAAAAATTCATTTCTCGGGCCTGAGACCTCGGAATTTGATGATTCTTGTTCCTATGAGTCACAAATAATGATACAAACATATCCCTTCAGTCGAAACTCAATTCGGAGCTCGTTTACTCAGTGCGATATCCATTTCGCTCGTTAAACAATTAACAGATGTTTCGCGTCAAAAATCCAATCGCGACTTGATGAAATTAGACCAAACTTTCCAGATCAGTCCTATAATTCATTATAAAAATTCCTGAAGTCACTAAATCAAATTTCAATCTCGAGAACTAAAAATTGACCTTTGGATCATTACGTGTTTATGCTTAAAACGGCAAAAATCTTCCAAAAACTCTTCCAAAACTCATCCGAGCCTCATGTGACCCCAACCAAACATGACAACACACCCCATAATATCATTCAAACTTTTTCCAATCAACAAAATACCTCAAACAACATCAAAACCATCAATTCACATCGAATTCAAGCCTAAGTTTTCCAAAAACTTCCGAAACACGCATTTGATCAAAAACCCGACCAAATCACCTCCGAATGACATGAAATTTTGCACACACATCCCAAATCACATAATGAAGCTACAGAAACTGTCGGAATTCCATTCTGACCCTTGGATCAAAATCTCACCTATCAACCGGAAATCGCTAAAATACTATTTTCGCCAATTCAAGCCAAATTCTACACCGGACCTCCAAAATCAATTCCAATCATGCTCTTAAGTCATAAATCACCTAATGGAGCTAGATAAATCATAAAAATTCTGATCCCAGATCATTTACACATAAGTCAACTCTTGGTCAAACCTTTCAAATTCAAAGCTTTCAACAGAGTCTATTCTTCCAAATTCATTCTGATTAACCTGAAACCCAACACCAATGATTTACATAATTCATAATACACCACACGGGGCAAGTAATGCCCAAGAACTGGCGAGCAAAGTGCAAAAGCTCAAAACGACCGGTCGGGTCGTTACATCCTTCCCCACTTAAACACACGTTCGTCCTCGAACGTACTCAGAGTTGTTCTAAAAGCTAACCAATAGCTGAATAACTTTACCATGCATATACCCGGGGGTGATCCTACATTACCCTATCTCATATAGGTCTGATAACACAATGTAACTGAACTTTTACAATCCAACCTAGCACATAAACCTTGTAACCACATTTCCACTTCTGAAATCATCTATAATATCAGAATCTCACATCTAAACATTGAATAAGTCCGAACAAGCTGTATTCACCCATACCTGCATCGTCAGGTGCAATTATATGACATACCACATAACTCAAACATATGTAGAGATAAATTCCATTCATAGTAGTTGTACGCAACAACCGAATATAGGTAGAAAACCTCTTATCAACTAAAGTCTCATTCCAGCACTTACATATACTGCCAATGATAATGAAACACACAATAAGTCATAACCGTTTCCCCGATCAACCATTCATGAAGCCACTTTTGTTTTATGGCAAATACAAAAGCAAATTTCTGAGCCGAACCTCGATATTATCCTTCCAACATGTTGAAACCGAATCCGTTGTATTCATTGATGATCCCAATGATCTCATCTAATCCAACACAATTACTTTTCCTGCTCGACTTCCATTATGAAACTCCGATAGAACCGCACCATAGGTACCTATAACCAACAGATCGTAATGTCTCACAACACTAAAAGGTAACGCATAGATACCCATAATTGCTAATAGCACAAAACAACCGAAGCAACACATCCTCTGCCAACAGCAACTCGAAGTCAACAAAACTATCTCGATGCCGGACACATATCCCATATTGGTCTACGAATGGACCATACATCAACTCCAGTTACACACAACCGATAAATAATCCTTTGAAGGTCCATAATGACTGAATCATAGCACATACTAATACCTGACTAACTTACCCACATTTTTTCCATCCACAACCACAATCTAACCTATATGAGAACTCCTAGTCTCCAAGTCCATAAAACATATGAATTACCATATCTGATCCTAATTCCGCCACTCTCATATATAACTCACCTCTAGTACCCAATCACTTCACTAGAGATACAGGAACATTCTTCTGTGCCACCAAGCAAACTTGAATATCAGTAGTCAATCTAGCCAGAAAGTATCGCAATACTACCAAAGTGCCATCCACTTTATCATGTTACCCTTTTTCTGAACATATACTATCGTCAAATCACTTCTAATTAGAAATATCATTCCTTTAACTATCTGAGGCTACCCGCTACCTAAGAGTTTTATGAACTTCCTTTCGGAACTGAACTGTAACTCTACACACGCAAATCTCGATCCTCCACTACATACCGCACATACCATACCATCCTGGTATAACTGAGAACTTCATCTCCCTTCCGAGCCACACGGATATACGTACTAAACTAATCAGGAACTTTCCATTGGTCCCATCTAGAAGAAAAGTCACTACACATCCCATGCTCTGCATGCCCATATAAAATATACATCTCCAAACTGCGGTAAAAACCATCAAGAACTCTCTGAATTCTCTTTGCGCAAATCAGACCTACCAGGACTGAATCCTTCTAACTCGGCCAAGTTAAGCAAGCCATCAAAACCCAAGAGCATTGCTGCAAAATACTTGTAAGAGCTCATTACCTCGAACACGCACAAAGAGTTAATCATATCCTTACCATACTGATTCGGTCTACTATCAAGCTATTCCATCTATCTAATTTCCCTTCTGATTCATTTTCAACTTGATATTCCCTCTTGCTGTAACACCACAATTCCTCAACCCAGGCTCACTACACGAGAACCGAGTACAAGACCACACTATCTAAGACCCATAAGCCGCTGAATACTCTCTCAAATATTCCCAGAAACACCACATTCCAGAATACTTTACTCTGAAGAACTTTCTGCGAATCTAAATCCGTTACCTTTACTTTCCTGATACTGATACATAGAATCCCATAATTAACATAAAAATACCACAAGTCTTGACCTCTTCCAATGAAAATACAGTCTCTAACCACATACACAACCTTAAGGTACCGTATTGTTCCCTGTAGAATCTTGAACACATTAGAACCATTCTTGAAAGTCATTCATTCTTATTCAAACTGCAACTTACCTGACCTAACGAACAGAACCACCCGTGCCTCATTGGCACTCTGATACCGCAAAATGAAATCCTCATCCCAATACAACCAAGCAACTTCCTACTCTATGTGCCGAGCATTCTTTACCAACAACACTCTAGACATTCCGTGATTTTTTTATGAAGCATAATATAACCTTTGTCAAAAAAATTTCCTCTACTCGAGTCATCCTCGGTCTCAATTTCGGCAAGCCATAACTCATTCGCCCGTGCGCCTCAAACTGGAACCAACATAGCGCCTAACCGTGCAATTACCTAATCAATAGCATCTCCCTCACTTGGCCCGAAACCATAGATCAACACACACTCAATAACTCATAACACTTATACTCTATTGATGCCATAATACCATAGTGAGATTAAACTCAAACCTTCATAAGCTCGTGGCACACAGACCATCTGGTACTTTATTTCTTTTACAAATCTCATATTTACTCTCATAACAATTAAACCCACTCTCTTATACGTCCCATATTCAAATTTCAACACTTATACTTCACTAGTAAATGAGATCTTCTAACGGACACATAAGGATCACACAACCCCAATATTCTTCGCAGGAGATAACCCACCTGCTTCGCCTTAACTAACATTTATGTATACCTCCCACCATCATAAACTGTACACAATCACTTAGTCTTCCCGAGTCTGAACTCATACCGCAACATGATTTTTTTTCACTAACAACTAGGAAACATGAAAAGATTCTTCACACGCCTATAACTCGGGGCTATACCTCGAATCAAAATGGAATTCAAGCACCTAATAGTTCTTCTATCTTCCAGCAGACCCTTCTTGTCATTTCCAAATCATATGAATACATCTCGCAATACTAACATACTCATCACATAGTTACTCAACCGTCACTTCCACTAATAGGGACAATACCGAACATATAAGTTCAAAACACTTGCTCACATAATCAGCACCTCGGTGCTCAAGCCATATGTAAAGATCTGACCTCAAGTCCTTCAGACTGGCCCAACATCAATTTATAGAGATTACATCTCGCCCCTCGATCGAGGAATTACAAGCCATCGAGGCACATCTGATACTGAGCGATCATGCACGCATACGAACCCGTGGAAGGATTTCAAATAGTTACATTTCAAGTTGAATCAAAGGACACACGATAAGAATTCAAGAATGTGAAGTTTCCTAAAGGTTCTGCAGCCTCTCAAGGATAAATACAGACGTCTCCGTACCGATCCGCGAGACTCTACTAAACCTGCTCATGACTCGTGAGACCTATGTAACCTAGGCTCTGATACCAACTTGTCACGACCCTAACCCCGAACCCGGTCGTGATGGCGCCTCTCTTGAAGACAAGGCCAGCCAGTCTAACCCAATTCATCTTTTAAAGCAGTTAATTAATATAAATATAGATAATAATGCAGAAGTCCAGCCCGACACAGCCCTAACCGGGGTGTCATAAGTCACGAGCATCTATAAGAATGAAATTTCCACTTTACAGTCTAGAAATACACTGAACAAGAATAATGAATAACATAGAAAGACAGTGGTGCTGCGAACGCTGGCAGTCACCTCGCTAAAACCTCTACAACTCTGCCTCCACGCAGCCAATACCCGCTACCGGGTGAATAAATACCTGCAACTGCACGAGAGGTGCAGGGAGTAAAGTGAGTACTCCAACTCAGTGAGTAATAAAGGTAAATAATAACTGAGCATCAAGAAATCACGTAAAGCAACCAACATGCTATATAGAAGCAGTGTAAAACTCCTTGAGAAAAATCAGTGAAACTGTGAATTCTTTAGAAAATACCTTGGCTCAGTTTTAAACCTCTTTTGAAAATGATCTTTTCAACAGTTGTGAAATAATTTCAAAACAATTAGTGCCGCTATGTATAGAAATCCGCCCCTCGGGCACAAATACCACAATTAAACAAGTAAAAGACAAGTGAGTATGCAAAATGGACATATAAACCTCGCCCCTCGGGCAATCATATAGAATAGTACCAGCCCCTCGGGCACAAATTAGTTCCTGGTCAACCATTGTTACCTGACCTCACGGTGTTATTCTTGGTCAGTCATTGTTACCTGACCAAATTGCATCATATAGTGTCATTGTTACCACTATCCTGGTCAGTCATTGTTACCTGACCAAATTGGATCATACAGTGTCATTGTTACCACTGTCTCAAATCACATGGGTTGCTGCGCTCACTGTGGGTGTGCAGACTCTGGAGGGGCTCCTACAGCCCAAGCGCAATAATAACATAAGGCCTGAAAGCCTTCTCACTTCACTCATAAGGCCTGAAAGCCTCCTCACATCACTCATAAGGCCTGAAAGCCTCCTCACATCACTCAAGCCACCGCGTGGCATAAATAGTAACTCAGGCCCTCGGCCTCATATCACTCAGCATATCCTCACATATGGCCCTTGGCCTCACTCAGTCCGAAAATCATCACAAGCCCCTTGGACATTTGTAAAACAGTAGTTCTCAGCCCAAAATATCATTTAGAAATATCATTTGAGTTTCAAATCTGTATAAAAGTGGCTGAGTTTGTAAAACAATAATTATCAACAGGACTGAGTTTAAATATAAGTCAAAACAGTGAGGAAATTCACAGATTTAATGCCAAAATTTGTAATAGATTCGAGTAATCTAACCAAAATTGAGTTAAGAATACTTACCCCGTTGTTCTCCATGAAAATCTCTCGAAATATTGCCTCACCCGAGCTCCAAATCGTCAAAAATGGAAAAATCTCCCGAACTTAACATTTTGTCCGGTACTGTTCACGGGTTACTGTTCACGGTACTGTTCACGGCGTCACTGTTCACGGGTCACTGTTCACCCCCGTGAGGTTACTGTTCACGCACAGTTACTGTTCACGGTACTGTTCACAGGGTACTATTTCTGCAATTTTTCTCCAAATTTTCCTAAGTCCGAAATCACTCTAAGACACCTCCGAAACACCCCCGAGGCCTCGGGGCTCCTAACTAAACATATGCACTAACTCAACAACATCCTACGATTTTAACCGTGCGATCAAATCGCTAAAATAACGTCATATACCATGAATTAAGCTTTAAAATCCAATAATTGTTTCAAATTTCATAAAACATCAAATTTTCCATTTTGAGTCCGAAACACGGCAAATGACGTCCGTTTTCAACCAAACTTTACCGAAAGTGCTTAAACTATATATAAGACCTGTACCAGGAACCGTAATTAAAATACGGGCCCGATATCATCACTCTCTAATCAAATTTCATTTCCATTTTCCTTAAATATTTTCGGAAAACAATTTTACTCAAAAATTCATTTCTCGGGCCTGGGACCTCGGAATTCGATGATTCTTGTTCCTATGAGTCACAAATAATGAAAAAAACATAGACCTTCAGTCGAAACTCAATTCGGAGCTCGTTTGCTCAGTGCGATATCCATTTCGCTCGTTAAACAATTAACAGATGTTTCGCGTCAAAAATCCAATCGCGACTTGATGAAATTAGACCAAACTTTCCAGATCAGTCCTATAATTCATTATCAAAATTCCTGAAGTCAAGAAATCAAATTTCAATCTCGAGAACTAAAAATTGACCTTTGGATCATTACGTGTTTATGCTTGAAACGGCAAAAATCTTCCAAAAACTCTTCCAAAACTTATCCGAGCCTCATGTGACCCCGACCAAACATGCCAACACACCCCATAATATCATTCAAACTTTTTCCAATCAACAAAATACCTCAAACAACATCAAAACCATCAATTCACATCGAATTCAAGCCTAAGTTTTCCAAAAACTTCCGAAACACGCATTTGATCAAAAACCCGACCAAATCACCTCCGAATGACATGAAATTTTGCACACACATCCCAAATCACATAATGAATCTACAGAAACTGTCGGAATTCCATTCCGACCCTTGGATCAAAATCTCACCTATCAACCGGAAATCGCTAAAATACTACTTTCGCCAATTCAAGCCAAATTCCACACCGGACCTCCAAAACCAATTCCAATCATGCTCCTAAGTCATAAATCACCTAATGGAGCTAGACAAATCATAAAAATTCCGATCCGAGATCATTTACCCATAAGTCAACTCTTGGTCAAACCTTTCAAATTCAAAGCTTTCAACTGAGACTATTCTTCCAAATTCATTCTGATTAACCTGAGAACCAACACCAATGATTTACATAAGTCATAATATACCACACGGGGCAAGTAATGCCCAAAAACTGGCGAGCAAAGTGCAAAAGCTCAAAACGACCGGTCGGGTCGTTACATAACGCACCCCTACCCCCTCGTCTCGTCTCTCATCTCCCTCATACCCTCAGAGACCCCAACTAGATGCCACCTCAAACCGCCGTGAGCCGCTTGCCAGAGATTGCCTCCGCCAGCGGCGTTGCTCCGATTAACCCTATTTTTACACCATCGACTTTTCTCCTTCTCCTCTTTCCAAATCTCTAAATCCTCACTCTCGAATCCCAACCTAGCCTTTCGAATCTTCAATCGAAAGTTAGACCAGAACCCTAGTTTACCCAATCGACTCCAAAAATACATCACAAAACCACCACGTCCCACTCATTCCAAATCCCTGAACACTCGCCTTCGAATCATCTTGGAACTTCTCGAATTTCAGATCGAAATTTAACCCTAAATCCCAATGATCAAATCAGCGGGCCTGTTTGAAGATTCAAGATTGTAATAGACTTTATTCATGTGTTTTCACATTGAGAACACATGATTAAGGTCTATTCCGGTCAATAAATCGAAGATTCCATCGAAGTTTTCAAGTTTGCATTTGTCCAGTTTTAGGTACTGTTCCGACCTTTCTCTCTTCTTTTATTGCATCATTCTTCTTTTTCTTTGACGCAGCTCAGCTGCATGCGCTGGTCTGTCTCCTCCCCTCATTTCTTCATGATGTGTTTACTTTCCTTTCATTTCTTTTCTTTTCTATTTGATTGATTAGTTTAGGGACAAGGTAGTTTATGTGTTTAGTCAATTAGTCCGTTTATTCCTTTTCCTTTGTTTGAGCCTCATTTCAACAGTTTTTTGGTCTTTTAAGAAATGTTGATTAGTCTATTAAGATATGGCCGTTTGGCCAAGATTGAATTCGAATTGTGGAATCACAAGGCCCAAGTGGGAAATGATTTGAATGGCTTTTGAGCCAGTGCTGGTTCAATCTACTGGGTCAACTTGACCCGTATTTGGTTGGAGGGATAATTTTCAGAGTCATGAGGGGGTAGTCTAGGAAATTGGCCTAGGGAATCTCATGATAACTGAACTACGAAGCTTCCTAGAAGCTGGGGTAGGGCTGTTTGTGTTAATTAATAAATACATTAAGGGTAGTTCAAAAAAAAACTAGTCAAGGACTAAGTAGCAAAAACCAAAATTCACAAAGGGCCTGAGTGCAGAAACTATTTCCTTAAGGCTTCCCTACTTGCCTTGCCTATAAAGGCATATTTTCTTACCTTTCAAGGCAAAGTTTAAGAGCTAAATACAGAAAAACAAAGGCAGCTAAAAATTCATTGAAAATTACTGTTTTCATTGAACCTCTTCTGAATTTTGGAGGTTTTCAATTTCCGAATCAACTTCTGATCCATCTGGGTTTGAAAATGGTTTGAATTATAAGCTGTGGCTGATTTCTATTGCTGTTGGCCTATTGCTGCCACTTCCTCTTAGTTTCAGACTAATTTTTGGTCTATTTTGCTATTATTCAGGTACACACTTATGCATTTCACCTAATGTAAAGCTTGAGTTGGAATCGAAATGGGAATCTGGAGTTTCTAAGTAGTAGTCACAATTAGTTGTGTTCATAGCTTGGTTTACTTCATTTACTTGTTTAATTCCTAATTTTATGGTACATGACATTTTGTTAGTTGTTGACAGATACTATGTTGTAGGCTGTGTTTGGTTTGAAATGAGGGATAAGGGTTTATTTGATCTTGCACTTGATGAGTTAAGTTGGATGACTGATGTCCTAAATGCATCTTTTAGAGAGTTTCACTTATTGTCTTTCTGACTTTGAATAAGTGATTAGCAATTGGGATTCTGAACATTATATGCTATCTTGTTGTTTGGTTATTTCCTACATATAAAATCTCGAGTATGAAACCCTTGGTGAATGGTGTCACATCTCCTTTTTCACCTACACCCGCAAGGGCGTAAAAGAGTTTTTCCACTTTAAGGACAATCGGAACGAGATTTATTATTATTTATTCAGAGTCGCCACTTGGGAGATTAATGGTGTCCCAAGTCACCGGTTGAATCCCGAACCGAGGAAAATATGACTCTGTTAACAGTCCACAAACCAGAAATCCGAGTAAGAAATTCTGTTAACCCGGGAGAAGGTATTAGGCATTCCCGAAATCCGTGGTTCTAGCACGGTCGCTCAACTGTTATATTCGGCTTAATTATCTGATTTTAGTACATGTTCAAACCTATGTGCATTTTTAACCTTAACCGCTTTTATTCATTTTTAGGAAGATTGCAACGTTATTAAAACACGTCTTGAACCACGTCACATAAATGCACCCGTCATCTTTGACATATTTTAACATTGTTGAGATTTGGATTTGGGTCACATAAATGCGCACCCGAGTTTAAGAAGGTAATATTATTAAATGCCAGGCCTAAAGCAACTAGCGTATTATTAACTTTGGGGGAGGAAATGAAATTCGCTAAATGGCACGTCCTGAGGTCTAAAATATTTTTACAATAATTAAGAGGGCCACACAATGTATGATATTTTTTTGGCGCGGCGCACCTCATTTATTTTAAAGCCAACCTAAAAGAACTATGATTTTTCTATTAAGTATTGTCTGTAAAAGGTCCCTAATTAATTAGCATTGTTAATAAACCATCATTGAAAGTATTACATCACAATTTTAAATCAAAAAGCCTTAATAAACAACCTAGTATCTTCAGCAGATCGGGCTTCAAAAACAGCCCAAAAGAAGGAGAATTGTTTAACCTTACAAGAGGGGAAAGGCTGTCTGCCGTTGGGCCTTAAGCAGATTCAAGCCCAGATCTTGTTCAAACATAGGCTGTCACTTTTAGGCTCCTAAATGAGCCTAGATCCCGTACTGATTTTATTTGAATCTCAGCCTACTGATTTTAACTCACAACGGGCTCAATTATTGGTGAATGCATAATCATTTCTGAATTCATGCTAATTTCAACATTCCAACTTTGAATCATCACATGCATATTCACTGATTCATACATGGTTAACCAAACATGCTGAATCTGTCACACAGTTAAAATGAGTAAAACAAATTCATTTTGGCAGGCACTTCAATTCAAATCTGTTGTGGCTGAGCAACACACATTGATTGTTTGACGAAACAAAAGCAAATTTGTTGAAACTGAACTCATGGTTATTTGAATCTGCATAACTGGTGACTTTTCTCTTCATTTTAAATGACCTACACGTTATGTAACTTTTGAATCTCGATTTGGAATTCACCAATGGTACTAGAATAAATAAAACCATGGCTTAAAATCTTCGTCGAACTTTGAATTCATTAATTGAATCGCAGCTCTTCAACAACACTCATATCTCATAGATACTCTGATGTAGAGTATGATATGAGTAATTCCAGTCAATATAATTTCTAAAATACTGATCATTTATAGGAAATTAAAATACACTAGGACTAAACTAATGAAGCAACATACAGACAATTCTAGTTTGAACAGTCCACTTATACAAACGATACAAAGTTTCAAGTAAATGTGACTGTTTTACACCTTTAAACCAAAACAGAACAGAAGAAATTCAGAGATCAACCCAAAGAGTACTTTATCATTTAATCCCCAAATCAGACCTACATTGATCCTTTACAGTTCATACGAGATCAAGGGGAGTACCTGGAAATTGCCAAAGGAAAGAAGGTGAAAGCAATGAACATCAGCAGAACAACCCAGATTTATAGATTGAAACACTAAAACCAGCTTGAAAATCCAATGGACTTGTGGTTCTTAGCAACTTGAAACAGAGAAACTCTTCCAAAACTTAATATCACTCTATATAAACTCTCAGAATAAGTCAGAAACTATGTCAAGACTTGAAAACTTCAGCGATTGACCACGAAAGGAAAAAAGAAGATTCAATGGAATAGGAAAACCCTATTCGTTTCTTTTCTGGATTCTCTCTCTCTCCTATTTCAGAATTGTTTTCTTTTATTTCTAAAGACCAAACCGTTCTCTCTTCGTCCTGTCTTCCCCGGCTCTTAAACTCTCTTCCTCTCTCCTCTTTTTAACTGATCAAAGACCCCTTTTAAAGACGAATGTTAAACTCTTTTTTATTCAAATTTTTCCACTGTTCAACCTGTTTATTCCCTCCCTTGTGCACTCCTTTTAACTTTTATCATTAGCCCATGTTGTTTTCTGATTTCCAGCTCTTAAAAGGTCCTTAAACAAATGTAATTCCCACTACTAATCTTTCTTTTCAATTTTTAATTCCCTCCACTAACTTAGTGCTTTTAATTAATTCAATAGTGTACCACTACCATTTGTTATCAGACTCAATTAGTAACCCCTCGCGCTAAACTTATACTAGTCAGTTGGTTATTAAAATAAGAAGTTATACCAAACCATTGAACTAATCTTATTGTTCAGACTAAGTGAAAAACGAGATGTAATTTTAATGCCTCAAAACAAACTGATATCCTAATTGTATGAAACAAATTCGCAAAACCAATCCTAAAGAAACCACAGTGAATGAAAATAATCTATACAAGGAACTGATGGAATTTCAAATGAAATTGACCATAAACAGAAAAAAAGACGAAGAAGACGAATATCAGAATAAGAGTTAATAGAATACAAACATAGAATCAGGACAGGGACTCACCGGTCATTAGTAATTGAAGAAAACCTTCGAATCTTCAACTTTTAAACCAGATTTTGACTTTAATTGTGTGTTCTCATCAAGAACACACAGATAAAGTCCAAATTAGCTTAAAGTATCAGTGAATCTTTGACTCTACAGTTTTAGGTTCAAAACTTAGATTCATTATTCGACAGATTCTGGTTTGATTCGAGGGTAACGGTTAGAGGGGTTAGGTTGGGGAGGTCGAGGGGAAGCTGTTGTGTAATTTTGGTGGTCATTGGACAGATTAGGGTTTGGTTAGATTCTTCGATCTAAGATTCAAAATGTCTGGTACTAATTCGAGGAAAACTGATTCGGGATTTGGAAAGAGGACGTTGTGGGGAGGCTGTGGTGTAATTTTGGGGCTATTTGGACCACCGGAACCACCGTGAGGTGATTTTCGGTAGGCGGAGGGCGGTGGTTGAAGGCAGAGGGTGTTGGGGCCTGTCTCTAGGTTAGAGACGAAGGCGAAAGGGGGGGGGTGGCTTAGGGGGCGTGGGGTGAGGTTTTAGGAATATATAGTGGGGTGGGGATTTGATCTTGGCCGTTGGATCATTCACGATCAACGGCCTGGGTTACTTCACTAATGAGAAACGACGCCGTTTGGTTTTGTGAGGGGATCGGGTTAGACCGGGTATAGGGAATGGGTCAAAAACGGGTTATGGGAGGGGTGATCTGGACCGTTCGATCAAAACAAATCAATGGCTTAGATCTATTAGCCAGATATGATGCCGTTTGGGTATATCTGGAGACGGACTGGATTTGAGCGGGTATTGGGCTGATTTTCTTGGGTACGAACTGGGTTGTGGCCAATTTGGCCCAGTCCGGTTTCCATTTTGTCCCTTTTCCTTCTTTCCTTTTATATCCTAATCAATAAAACTAAAAATTCTAAATTAAATTATAAACCAAATAAAAACAAAATACTAATTAATTCCTAATAACAATTATCACACCATTAAATACCAGCTAAAATAAAATCACACAATTGGAGATTAAATGCTGAAAAATGCAAAGTACATATTTTTTTTTGTGATTTTCATTCTCGCAAATCCAAATATTGTTTAATTAATTCCTAATTGTAAAATTAAATCTTAAATGCACATGCAACACATATTTTTGTATTTTTCTTAATTAAAGTAAAAATGAACATGCACAGACAAGTACAAATAAATCACAAGCAACACAAAACTATTTTATTTTGAATTTTTGGGAGTAGTTCTTGTAGGGCAAAAATCACGTGCTCCCAGCTGCCCCTCTTTGTCCGGAAACATGAAGAGTTTTCGTGCAAAGATAAAGTGAGCGGATACGAGCAATTTTTGCCCGTTAAGCTACTCCGTGTGAAGAATTTTTGAAAGATTTGACCGAACCTCTGCTTCAAAGGTTTCCTACATATCCCTGGCTAAAAGGGAATTAGGTCAATGTAGTTCGGGGAGTTTCGGTAGCTGGGACTACCATGAAGCTGTGGTTTTGTTGTTATTGCTATTGCTGCTGCTGCTACCTGCTTACTGACCTCCTTATTACACCATGCTAAAAGAAAACAAGAAGCTAGACTGAACTAGGAATTACAAAATCTTTTCTAGATCTTCAAACTTGCTCTTGTTGCCTTGCTTTCTTGTTGGCTTGTGTTTCCTCTGATATTTCTTTCTTTCTTGTAAAATTCGAATTGTTTCTCCTTCGACATGCGAATTATCTTTCTTTGACCATTGTTGCCTCTCTTTTGACTTTTGCACTTGAGTTTATGCTGGGGATTTTTGTTGCAACACTCCGCTCTCCGGGCGGGCTCCTGACTTCTACTACGACTTGAAAAGACAATACCTCCATTCTCCAAGCGGGCTCCTGACTTCAATTACAACAAAACAATAACACCTCCATTCTCCAGGCGGGCTCCTGACTTCAATTACAACTTAAAATATAACCCCTCCATTCTCCACGCGGGCTCCTGTCTTCAATTACAACTTAAAATATTTCACCTCCATTCTCCAGGCGGGCTCCTAACTTCAACTTAAAACAATAACACCTCCATTCTCCAGGCGGGCTCCTGACTTCAATTACAACAAAACAATAACACCTCCATTCTCCAGGCGGGCTCCTGACTTCAATTACAACTTAAAATATAACACCTCCATTCTTCAGGCGGGCTCCTTACTTCGTCAACGACTTAAAAATATAACACCTCCATTCTCCAGACGGGGCTCCTGACTTCTACTATGACTTAAAAAGACAATACCTCCATTCTCTAGGAGGGCTCCTGATTTCAACTACAACTTAAGGATATAACACCTCCATTCTCCATGTGGGCTCCTGATTTCAACAACTTCTTAAAGATGCGTTCTATTGCCGTTGTTCCTTCCTGCCTCTTGAACCATTTTCCTTATAACTTGAATTATCTTCTTTCAGAACTGTTTCCTTCAAAACTGGTGTTTCATTCCTCTGAGAACTGTTGGGGATAACACCGGTGTTTCATTCAAAAATATGTTATTTTCCTCCTTCAAAGACTACTTCCCTTAAAGCTGGTGTTTTCCTTCCTCTGGAACTACTTCTCTTAAGACTTGTGTTATCTTCCTCCCAAAATTGGTTTCTTTAAAACTTGTTTTGTCTTCTTCTTACTGCTGGGGATACCACTTTTCTCCAAACTTGTGTTATCTTCCTTCTTCCCCAAGTGGGTACCTGACTTCCAGAAAATTTTTAAAAATTTTCTGCCCCAGTTTGACAATCTTTCTTGTGGCATGTCTTTCTGTCATCAATAACATTTCTTGTCCCTGCTTAAAATCAAAGAGAATTTGTTAGTTTAAAACGTGGGGATGCTCCTGCTGGGGATGATTTTCCTTTTCGCTCTTTTCCATGTTCTGCGTTGTTCGACCATCTTGCAACTTGGCTGATAACTTTTGACCTTCTTGATGATTCTGTATTCACCAACTTCTCCACCGCTATTTTCCACCTTTGCTCCATACTGTCCCGAAAACTTAGACCAATTCATCATTTTAGTCTTACAACGACGTCTTTTTCTTCCCATCACATTATCATTGCATGTCTTATCCCCATTTACCTTGCACCATGTTGGCAACTGGTGGTTAGCTCTGAAAATCCTTCTTAAAAACAAACTACTATTGATCAAAAGAAATGAAAAATGATGATTTCGAAAGATAGAACAAGAAAAATCTTTCTGAACAGTTTGAAGAGAAAATAACTTATCTGAATGGTATAACTGATCCCAATGGTCATGTCGTGCATTTTTGGATTAATCAACCCAGTCTATTTGCATCAGTCAATCTTTCTAATATCCCTACTTTGTATTTCAAAGGTCCCACAACCCATCTTCTTTTACCGAAACAACATCTTTATTCTGCTTGATGTCTCGACGGATCCTTTCCATCAAGCTTATCTCGTTTTCCCCCTTTTAATTCCTTATCGCCTTATAGTGCCCTTCGAGGGGTTTTCACTAATAAGACTCTCTCGTTTCTCTCAACTCCCATCGCCTTATGGTGCCTATGAAGGATTTCACCGATAAGACTCTCTCATTTTATTTCTCTCAACTTCTGTCGCCTTATGGTGACTGTGAAGGTTTTCACCAATAAGACTCTCTCATTTTATTTCTCTCAACTTCCGTCGCCTTATGGTGCCTGTGAAGGTTTTCACCAATAAGACTCTCTTATTTTCATTATTTTCCCTGCTTGAACCGAAGTATTACCCTAACATGAATCACTCTATTTTCTTGACTTGTCGTCTCTCGAAAACTGATCAGAAGGTCTTTCTTTGGACCGTAATGTGGGATTTTGGATGGGATTAGAAAGAAAGGGTATCAAAGGCTCAAAATAATTTGACATGGGTTTAAGATTACAACTTTTGGAATCACATTTCTCATTACAGATACAACCTCTGCCCCAGTTTCTTGCTTGCGGGTCTTTGGATATTTTATTCTACTATGACTTAGCCGTAAAGCTGCCTACGTACCCTTAACAGAGATCAGGTCAAACGTAATTCACCTGAATTTCCTTGTTGTTATATTTTTTCACTTATTTTCTTTCTTTTTATCTCTTTTTCGTTATTGATTCCAAAAGAGGGGTATGAAAGAAATAAATAAGTCTCAAAAAGGGGAACAAAGGGTAAAGTGTTTAGATAGTAAAACAAATTGTCTTCGACTTTTCAATCTTCGAAATAATGCCAAATACAAACAATCAACAATTATACCAAAAAATCATACATAATATCTTTTTACTGCATCAGAATTGATAGCCATGTCTATGCATTTTCCTTCGATATCTGTTAAACATAAATCACCATTGGACAATACTCTGGTTATAATGAATGAACATTGCCAATTTGGGGCGAACTTGCCCTTTGCTTCAGCCTGATGTGGAAGGATGCGTTTCAGCACTTGCTGGCCCACTTCAAACTTTCGGGGACACACCTTTTTGTTGTATGCTCTTGCCATTCTCTTTTGATATAACTGGCCATGACACACAACTGCCAATCTTTTTTCATCAATCAAGCTCAACTGCTCCAATCGGGTTTTGACCCACTCATCATCATCAATCTCAGCCTCAATGACAATCCGAAGGGACGGGATTTTAACTTCCGCAGGTATTACTGCTTCAGTTCCATATACCAACAAATAAGGAGTTACACCTACTGAAGTACGGACTGTGGTGCGAAAACCTAGCAACGCAAATGGTAATTTTTCATGCCATTGCCTAGAACCTTCTACCATTTTCCGAAGTATCTTTTTTATGTTTTTGTTGGCTGCCTCAACTGCTCCATTCGCCTTGGGACGATATGGGGTGGAATTGTGGTGTGTAATCTTAAACTGTTGACATACATCTTTCATCAAATTGTTGTTACGATTAGCACCGTTATTTGTGATGATCACCTTCGGGAGTCCAAATCAACAGATGATATTTGAGTGAACAAAATCGACCACTACTTTCTTGGTCACAGACTTGAAAGTTTTGGCCTCAACCCATTTGGTGAAATAATCAATGGCTACCAGAATGAACCTATGACCGTTGGATGTTGCTGGCTCAATTGGTCCAATGATATCCATGCCCCAAGTGATGAAGGGCCATGGCGCTGACATTGTGTGTAATTTTGATGGCGGAGAATGAATCAAATCTCCGTGTATCTGGCACTGATGACATTTGTGCACAAAACTAATACAATCTCGCTCCATGGTGAGCCAATAATATCCTGCTCGGAGAATTTTCATTGCCAACACGTATCCGCTCATATGTGGCCCGCAGACTCCTGAATGTACTTCGGACATGACAGACGTAGCTTGTCTAGCATCTATGCATCTTAACAATCCCAGGTCTGGTGTTCTTTTGTACAAAACTCCTCCACTTAAGAAAAATCCGCTTGCCAATCGTCGAATTGTTCTCTTTTGATCCTCCGTGACTTGCACTGGGTATATTCCTATTCTGATGTATTCCTTGATATCATGGAACCATGGTTCGCCATAAATTCTTCTTCAATCATGTTGCAGTAAGCATGCTGATCTCGTACTTGAATGTGCAAAGGGTTGACATAGGCTTTGTCCGGATGGTGCAACATTGACGCTAGGGTAGCCAAAGCATCGGCGACCTCATTATGGACCCTTGGAATATGCCTGAACTCCACTGATCTAAACCGTTGACAAAGATCATGCAAGCATTGTCGGTATGGTATGAGCTTCAGATCTCGTGTTTCCCATTCTCCTTAAATTTGATGTACCAGAAAGTCCGAGTCTCCCAAGACCAAGACTTCCTGGATATCCATGTTTGCAGCTAACCTTAAACCCAAAATGCATGCTTCGTACTCAGCCATATTGTTGGTACAATAAAAACGAAGCTGAGCCGTAACAGGATAGTGATGCCTTGTTTCAAAAATAAGCACAGCTTCTATTCCGACTCCTTTCATGTTAGCAGCCCCATCAAAGAAAAGTTTCCAACTTGGTTTTTCGGCGTGTTCTAGTTCATCAATATGCATCAAGTCTTCATCAGGAAAATAAGTCCTCAGTGGCTCATACTCTTCATCGACCGGGTTCTCGGCCAAATGATCGGCCAATGCTTGGGCTTTCATCGCAGTCTGAGTCACATAGATTATGTCAAACTCTGTGAGCAAAATCTGCCATTTTGCAAGTCTTCCTGTCGGCATAGGCTTTTGAAAGATATACTTCAACGGATTCAAACGCGAAATGAGGTAAGTAGTGTAGGATGACAAATAATGTTTCAATTTCTGTGCCACCTAAGTTAGGGCGCAACATGTCCTTTCCAGGTGAGTGTACTTAACCTCATAAGCTGTGAACTTTTTGCTAAGATAATAGATGGCTTGTTCTTTCCTGCCGGTGACGTCATGCTGCCCCAGTACACAACCAAATGAATTTTCCAAGACTGTCAAGTAAAGAATCAAAGGTCTCCCTGGTTCTGGCGGAACCAGCACAGGTGGGTTTGTCAAGTAACCTTTTATCTTATCAAATGCTTCTTGACACTCATCAGTCCACTTGATCGCAACGTCCTTCCTCAACAACTTGAAAATAGGCTCACAAGTTGTCGTGAGCTGAGCAATAAACCTGCTGATGTAGTTCAGCCTTCCTAATAGACTCATCACTTTAGTCTTGTTCCTCGGAGGGGGAAATTCTTGTATGGCTTTGATCTTTGATGGGTCCAACTCGATGCCTCACCGACTGACTATGAATCCTAACAGTTTTCCGGATGGAACACCAAATGCACACTTGGCGGGGTTAAGCTTGATGTTGTACCTGCGAAGCCTCTGGAAGAATTTCCTCAAATCCTCGACGTGGTCGGCTTGATGCTTTGATTTTATGATCACATCATCTACGTATACCTCAATCTCCTTGTGTATCATATCATGAAATACAGTAGTCATCGCCCTCATATAAGTTGCCCAAGCATTCTTCAAACTAAATGGTATTACCCGGTAGCAATAAGTTCCCCATGGTATGATGAACGCCGTCTTTTCTGCACCTTCTTCATCCATTAGAATCTGATGATACCCGGCATAGCAACACAAAAGATCAAATCTCGTGTTTGGCACAATTATCGATCAAAATGTGGATATTGGATAGTGGGAAGTTATCCTTTAGACTTGCTTTGTTGAGATTGCGGTAATCGACGCATACCCTGATCTTGTCGTCCTTCTTCGGTATAGGCACGACATTAGCCAATCAAGCAGGATATCGGGTGACTCGAATAACCTTTGCATCCAACTGTTTGGTAACTTCTTCTTTGATCTTCACACTCATACCAGTTTTGAATTCCCTCAACTTTTGCTTGACGGGAGGGAATGTTGGATCAGTGGGCAATTTGTGGGCCACTAAATCAGTGCTTAGACCCGGCATGTCATCATATGACCACGCAAAAACATCTTTATACTCGATGAGTGCCTTGATTAACTCCTCCCGGATTTTTGGCTTGAGGTGGACACCTATTTTAGTTTCTCAGACATTGTTTGTATCCCCTAAATTTACAAATTCTGTGTCATTCAGGTTAGGTTTGAGTTTTTCTTCGAAGTGAATTAACTCCTTACTAATTTCTTCGAAAGCTTCATCCTCATCATCGTATTCTGATTCGTAATCACAATCCACTTCTTGAACTAATATTTCGGAATCAGATTGATTTTTAAGACTGGGCTGAGGATTCCTTATGCATGTCATGTCATTAGAACCAACGAAAAAAGAACTGTATAGAAAAGAAAACAAAACAAAAGGAAACCCATCAGGAATGATGAAGAAAGGGAAATTGTATTTCATTGAATGATAAAAGATAACAAGGTTTGCACACTCAAATAGACTAAAAAAATGAAATCTGGATTACAACCTTGGAATAATCCATATAAACTTAAAGGAAAATAAAAGCAAACTACCAAGACTACTTCCGAGTAGGGAGAGAAGTAGCCTTCCAATTATTAAGCTTTGTTTTTTGCCCGACAAATTGCACTTCCGCGTTGCTAGAACCCTCTCCACTTTCCACCATGTTCACACTGCCGAACAACTTCTCAAATCATTCAATCAACTTCTTGTCAGTATCAATCACAGAACTGGTAATTGCTGTCACTGGGCGACTCCTTGTACCGGACTTGACAAATGACCTAGAAAGACGTGGGACCGGCTTTGGAAGGACCCATGCCCTCTGTTTCAATTTCCTGGCTCTTTTTATGTCCGCGGCTGTGGGCTTGAATCCTAGACCAAATGTTCCCAAGTTTTCAGGACGAGAGACGGGCTGTATGATGCCTTGCAACACTGATCTCAAACCTTTTCCTGGTACAAAACCATTTTTCAATATTTCATACGCTACCATGACTGAGGCAACATTTATCTTTGGATTCGGGATACATTTCCCCTCTGTAACTTTCTCGACTGACATTGCATCAGAAACTTGGTAGACCCATGGTCCCTTGTCGTCTTCCACTTCAATGAATGGCATAATGGTGCTGTTGTGAGCGCACAAATTATCTTTGTCGTGCACCACTATTTCCTGTCTGTCCCATTCAAACATGACCATCTGATGGAGTATTGATGGCACTGCTTTAGCGGCGTGAATCCACGGTCGCCCTAACATCAAATTGTAGGAAACATCGATATCCAGCACTTGAAATTCCATTGTGAATTCTACTAGACCTATGGTCAGCTCCAACATTATGTCCCCGACTGAGCCTTTGCCTCCGCCGTCAAATCCCACACAGATACTGTTCTTATGGATCCCCTCCTCTTCTACTTTCAGCTTGCTTAGAGTGGAGAGAGGATAGATGTTTGCACTTGAACCATTGTCAACCAATACCCGGGTAACCACGGCATCCTCGTATTTCACTGTTAGGTAAAGGGCTTTGTTATGCTCAGTACGCTCTACTGACAATTCGTCATCGGAAAAAGTGACTCTGTTTACTTCGAAAATCTTGTTGGCTATCTTTTCCAGATTGTTTACCGAGATATTGTCAGGAACATGGGCCTCATTCAAGATTTTCATCAGGGATTGGCGGTGCTCATCTGAATGGATTAGAAATGAGAGTAATGAGATCTGAGCGGGCATTTTCCTCAACTGCTCTACAACAGAATAGTCATGCACTTTCATTTTCCTCAAAAATTCCTCTGCCTCTTCTTTAGTTACAACTTTATTTACCGGCGTTGAATTATCTTTAGCTCTTCTTAATTCCTCGGGAGCAAAACACCTTCCTGAGCGAGTCAAACCTTGCGCTTCACAAACTTCTTTTTTGACTTCTTTACCCTTGTAAATCACCGTCACCCGTTCATAATTCCAAGGAACAACCTTGTTGTTGATCACTGGAAGCTGAGTTACTGGTTTTATAATAACAGGCTCTGTGCGAGCACCCTTCACGACCACAACAGGTTTACTTGCAACCCCTGACACTACCACTTTAGCTTTCTCTGGTTTCACTGCAACAATGCTTGACGACCCTCTCTCGGCTACCACAGCTGGCTTATCATCTACCCCTCTCAACTGGACCACTGATTTCCCACTGGTTACTTTTTCCTTTGAGTTGGTTTCGCTGGAACGGATCATCATTACCATCTGTGAGGGATTCCTGGGCTCCCTCTCTTTGTGTATCAACTCAATCATGTGTGTTTCATGGTGAGCTGGCAGTAGATTCTGATTGATATTTGGTGCTTCTGGGGCTTGAACCTCGATCCGATGAGTATCAATAAGCTCTTGCACAACTGTTTTTAGTTTCCAACACTTCTCTGTATCATGCCCAGGGGTCCCTTAACAGTACTCACAACTCACCGAGTGGTCAAGATTTCTAGGGGGAGGATTTGGCATTTTAGGCTCAATTGGATTCAACATGCCCAACTGCCTCAACTTGTGGAAAAGACTTGGTATATGATTCCCCCAGTGGACTGAAAGTCTTTTTCTTCTGTGACCTCTCATTCATGAGGGCTTGGTTTGGTCGAAAACCTGTCCCGAGGGGATTTCTGTAGGCCCTTGGGTGTGGATATGTGTTTTGTGGAGCTAGGTATGGATTTTGTGGAGACGACGCACGCCATTGTGTGTGTGCCGAGGTTTGGGTATAGGCTTGTGCATGATGGACGAAAAAATGGGGATCTGGTTATGGGTAGTAGTGCTGTGGAGGGCTATATGAAGTGTGGGGGTAATTTTGGTGGTAGGGTCGTGATTGGCTATAGTAGGGTGACAGGCCTCTAGGTCCGAACCAGGCTCCGGATTCAACAGTCGTGACATCTTCTTTCTTCTTCTTCCCAAGTACACCCCCAGTTCCGCTTTGGATGGCCTGAGTGGTTGCCTTGATCGCTAAATAACTCATGATCTTGTTGGACTTAAGCCCCTCCTCGACCATGCCTCCCATTTTTACAACCTCATTAAAAGATTTGCCAACTGCGGACACCAGGTGACCAAAGTAGGTCAGCTCCAAAGCCTGCAAAAAGTAATCAACTATCTTTCTTTCTTTCATTGAGGGGTATACCATTGCTGCTTGCTCCCTCCATCGGAAACCATATTCTCTAAAGCTTTCACTATGCTTCTTTTCCAGTTTAGTCAGGGACAGTCGGTCCGGAATGATCTCAAGATTATATTGAAAGTGACAAGCGAATGCTTGGGCCAAGTCGTCCCATGTGTACCATCTGCTATGATCTTGTCTGGTGTACCATTTTAACGCCGATCCACTCAAACTTTGGCTAAAATATGCCATCAGTAATTCATCTCTTCCACCTGCTCCCCTCATCTTGCCACAAAAACCTCTCAGATGAGCCACCGGATCACTGTGTCCGTTGTACAAGTCGAATTTGGGCATTTTGAACCCCGCCGGTTGTTGTACATTTGGGAACAAACACAGGTCTTTGTAAGCTACACTCACCTGACCTCCTAGCCCTCTCATATCCCTGAAGGATTGTTCTATGCTTTTCATTTTTCTGAACATCTCTTCCTGTTCAGGATTTCTGGCCGGTTTTTCTGTTTTCCCCGGTAGGTCAGAATGTGGATCATATGGATAGGTTTCGGGTGCTTTGAAGGTAAGCTCCAACGGATAATACTGGTTGTCCTGAGCTTGGAACACAGGTTCACTCAGGGATTTATGGAGTGAAGCTGGTAGACATGCCACAAAGACAGGGGTGATTGGCGGAGGAGGGTATGGAATTGATTTTGGTGGTGGAGCTTGTGGCGTATGAGAAGTAGTGCCATGGTAGTGTTGATAAATGGGAAAACCTGGATCGGTGGCGGGATGATCCTGAGATGGAGTTAATGGTAGGGTAAAAGCAGGGTTAGTAGGGTAAGATGGCGGTGATTGCCCTTTGGACTATGCCTGGTACATTTCGGCCATCTGTTGCTTAAGCTTGAGCATCTCCTCTTTCATTTTATATACGTCCAACTCCTCTACCTCAACACTAGTGTCGACATCCGGGATAGACATGATTTCTGGTATTGGTCCTTTCGATCTAGTTTGGTAATGATAATGTGCCAGTATCTTCTAAATAAACTAACTGCTTGAATTCTCTGGAAAATAACAAACTTGTTAGTTTTTAGAGTTTAACACATATGTAATTATGCGTTGGGATGCAATGCACCTAGGCAATTAACCATTTTCTATCATGCATTTGCTTCGGTTTGCGTGCGTCATTCCGGCCTCTCATAATTGTGCCCATTCTTTTAAGCTTCCTTTATTCTATCCTTCTTTATTTATTTTTCATTTTTCCCCTTTTTAATGGTGGTCGAATCCTTAGAGATTGCCTACGTATCATGTCCCCGCATGAATCAGACCGTGCGTAGTTCTGTCTTATAAGTGCGAAAAGCAAAGAGACAATTTTTTGGAAATTTCGATTTTTCATTAATAAACATTCTATTACAAACCAGAAGTTTTTGGAAAGGAAAATAGCATACTCGAAACCAAACCAAGTACGAACTCAATAACTTCAGACAGACTCTGATGCGAAAGGAAAACAGACTCTAACAGAAAACAGACTCTAATAGAAAACAGACTCTAAGGAACAAGAAAATGCAGACTCGAACTATGAACGCATTAAAGTTTTAAATTTGGGTACCCGCAGGGCATCATTCGGCCTTGCCGCAGGCTTAGGTGTAAGGCCCCTTTCCAGTTGTTCCAATTCATACATGATTTGCTTCACAAATATCATCACCGCCGAGAAGAAATTAGTGTGGTTCATGTTTTCACACACCCGACATTTCCTGGTAATAACATGAGCAATAGTCAAAATCTTGTCCCTGGTTCAGTCTTTCTCTAGGAGTAGGCGTTCTATCTGATCCCCTCTAGCCTCCAAAACCCGAGAATCATGCAGATGTTGTTTCTATAACTGTTGTATTTCATCTTCTATCAAGTCCATTAGATTATAGCAGTGTTTACTTTCGGTTTCAAAAGCCTTGGCTTGTTTAGCCGCCTTACTCTCTAGGGTGGTCACCTTCCCTTTTAGACTGGCAATGGTCTTTTCATAATCTTTCTTCGCCTGCTGTAAGTACTGTGTGCGCTCTTTTGTTCTTTTTGCCCATTGTGCCTGTAGTTGTGCTATGGTACCCTCAGATTTCTTCAAATCATTCCGGCACTCACTGATTTCTTTTTTCAACCCTTTTATTAACCGCTCATCCGATCGACTCCTTTGTTGGTTGTCAGCATCTATCCTCATTTGTCGGTTTTGGGTTTTCAGCGCCTCATTTTCTTGGGCCAATTTGTTCCTTTCTCCCTGATCGGCGTCAACTTACAGACTATTTTCAAATTCCAGGTCTCTAATCTGTTGCTTCAGCTTGCCTATTTTGCCCTGTAATTCTCTTCTTTAGCCAACCAATACCACTGTTCTTGCGATGCCTTGACGAACTCCTGGAGATGGGGTCTTTTGGCTGGTCTCCCAAACTCGATTTCTCTCCTAAACCAAGCAAGTATCCCGGCGAAACTTCACCTTTGGACCGATCACGTACACATATATTTGTTGTTAAGTATTGACACTCGTTCCAAATTTATCGGACTGTTACTTCATGAAATTGTCCATTGGGCCCGATCTCGACTACTTGGCCACTAAGATCTTCATCTTTCGGAACTATTTGGCATCTCCCCAACTTCCTCAAAACTCGATAAGGGGCATAAGGCTGGATACTCCTGAGTCCCATCAAAAGGAAAGGGTCCAGTGGCTGGCATATATATTATTTCATCCACAGGCAACCATCCCCATGTCCATTCTATTTGGCTTGCAGTGACAGAACGGAGGCGCACTGTCCACTCTGGGACCCCTTTTGGTAAGCTGATTCTGTCAACCCTCGTAGGAAATTCCTCTATGCATGTTCTCTCCGTCGACCCGTAACTCATAAATTGAGGACGACGATATAGGTGTTCGATCATCCACATCTGCAGCAACACGTTGCACCCCTCAAAAACGTTTCCCCCGGCCTTGCAGGCTGTGAGAGCGCAAAAGATTTCAGCTACTATCATGGGTGCGAGGGTGCTGTTGGCCTGACTAAGTAAAGTGCTGACAACCCCAGATACACGTATGTCAATGTTCTTGTCTTTTCTATGAAACACCAGGAGTCCCAAAAAGGCTATCATGAATGCAAAACACCTATGTTTTTCCCACTTAAGGCGGTTTCCTTTGCTACAGATTTTTTTTCCGGCTTGTTGAACCCCCTATATGGCCATATCTGTTATATAAACCTCAAAGTACAAAAACCAGCTGCCAAATCTGGATTGTGGACCCCCTGCATATTTTCAAAGAGTCTAGGAACCTGTGTACAACTACGGCCCATGGAGCAATCACGTACTGGTGTCTCAGAGGAACCTTGGGACACCCGATGTATCCGGCTATTTCTTCCAATGTTGGGGTAAGTTCAAAATCTGAGAAATGAAATACATTGTGAGCCGGGTCCCAGAATGCGACCAAGGCCTTTATGATATCCCCCCTAGGATTAATCTTCAGCAACCCAGTGAGGCCTCCCAGGTATAGATTGACTGTGTCGTGCCCTGATTCGCCCAAGTCATCCCACCACATATGCAACTCCAAAGGGATCTTGTTCACAATTGTTACGTGTAAATTCTGACTTGTGCTCATTCTGCACATTTATCAGGGTAGTTAAGCAAAAATCACGATTCAATTGACTCAAAGATAACATGGACACTTTTCTCTTTCTTTCTTTTTCATTTAAAATAAAACCAGGTTTTGCCAATACGGCGTTTCAGCACCTCGGGGTTGAAGATTTTAAGGTTGTGTCGGCTAGCCGGTGAAAGTCTAAAAAAATGACCACATGCGGCTGATAGCCTTCCGGCGCCCTTTTAGGGACATTCGGCTATTTCTAGCAAGAATGGCGTTACCCTAATTATTTTCAAATAAAATTTTTTGTTCTTTTGGATAATTTCGCAAAAAGTGAAGTTGGACCCGATGGGGGTTGCCTACGTATCTCACACCCTGTGGGAATCAAACTGGCGTAGTTCGGGCCGATAAAACAAACTTCTTTTGAAAACGAGACTCCTTTTCATTGGCAAATAAAACTATTTTCTCTTTTTTTTTTCTTTCTCTTTTTTTTTTATTTTCTCAAAAATTCGGCAGAGTTTCGACACTATTTGGACATTGGTTTTTTCAAAACAGGCGATTAACTCTCCTTAACCCTCGTACCCCTATCTCTCTTTCCTTAAAATATTCAACAGCCGGTCAGCATGCAAGTCCGAAGCAAACAGATGCACAAGTAGCAAGTAAGATGCATTAGGATGGTCTTTTGCCATTTTCGGTACATCTGTCCTAGACAGACTCAACCCCTGTGTTGAGCCTCCAAAGTCAAATGCACGTGATGCAAACAAAAGTTCCTACTAGGGATTCGACATGAAGCTGAGTTATTCTAGGTTCATAACCTGGGTATTTGTTCTAGACTGTATACTCGAGCGGACAACTCGAGTCGAGGAGGGGGCTACGTACCGGGAACCAAAAGGCCATCCGGCTTAGTAACTTGTCCGAGCTTCTTTCTTATTTCAAGGTATGACACTAACAGAATAGAGAGTCTCGACCAGCGAGCACATCCCCGAAGATGAGAAGAGAAGGGTTTCGTAGCAGTTTATATACAGTTCAGATAATATCAAAGCGGTAAAAGCCTCATTTAATACATTAGGCCCAAGCATGTAAAAATATCAGATAAAATAAGCCAATTATAACAATTATTTAAAGCTCGAATTCTGAACCCTGAACCAAAGATTCTAGGTTCGGTCCCCAGCAGAGTCGCCAGAGCTGTCACACCTCCTTTTTCACCTACACCCGCAAGGGCGTAAATGAGTTTTTCCACTTAAAGGACAATCGGAACGGGATTTATTATTATTTATTCAGAGTCACCACTTGGGAGATTAATGGTGTCCCAAGTCACCGGTTGAATCCCGAACCGAGGAAAATATGACTCTGTTAACAGTCTGCGAACCAAAAATCCGAGTAAGGAATTATGTTAACCCGGGAGAAGGTGTTAGGCATTCCCGAGTTCCGTGGTTCTAGCACGGTCGCTCAACTGTTATATTCGGCTTAATTATCTGATTTTAGTACATGTTCAAACCTATGTGCATTATTAACCTTAACCGCTTTTATTCATTTTTTGGAAGATTGCAACGTTATTAAAAGACGTCTTGAACCACGTCACATAAATGCACCCGTGGTCTTTGACATATTTTAACATTGTTGAAATTTGTATTTGGGTCACATAAATGCGCACCCGAGTTTAAGAAGGTAATATTATTAAATGTCGGGCCTAAAGCAACTAGCGTATTATTAACTTTGAGGGAGGAAATGAAATTCGCTAAATGGCACGTCCCGAGGTCTAAAATATTTTTACTATAATTAAGAGGGCCCCACAATGTATGATATTTGTTTGGCGCAACGCACCTCATTTAATTTAAAGCCAACCTAAAAGAACTATGATTTTTCTATTAAGTATTGTCTCTAAAAGGGCCCTAATTAATTAGCATTGTTAATAAACCATCATTGAAAGTATTACATCAAAATATTAAATCAAAAAGCTTTAATAAACAACCTAGTATATTCAGCAGATCGGGCTTCAAAAACAACAGGAGAATTGTTTAACCTTATAAGAGGGAAAGGGCTGTCTACCGTTGGGCCTTAAGCAGATTCAGGCCCAGATCTTGTTCAAACAGAGGCTGTCACGTTTAGGCTCCTAAATGAGCCTAGATCCCGTACTGATTTTATTTGAATCTCAGCCTACTGATTTTAACTCACAACGGGCTCAATTATTGGTGAACACATAATCATTTCTGAAGTCATGCTAATTTCAACATGCCAACTTTGAATCATCACATGCATATTCACTGATTCATACATGGTTAACCAAACATGTTGAATCTGTCACACAGTTAAAATGAGTAAAACAAATTCATTTTGGCAGGCACTTCAATTCAAATCTGTTGTGGCTGAGCACCACACATTGATTGTTTGACGAAACAAAAGCAAATTTGTTGAAACTGAACTCAAGGTTATATGAATCTGCATAACTGGTGACTTTTCTCTTCATTTTAAATGACCTACACATTATGTAACTTTTGAATCTCGATTTGGAATTCACCAGTGGTACTAGAATAAGTAAAACTACGACTTAAAATCTTCGTCGAACTGTGAATTCATTAATTGAATCGCAGCTCTTCAACAACACTCATATCTCATAGATACTCTGTTGTAAAGTATGAGATGAGTAATTCCAGTCAATATAAGTTCTAAAATACTGATCATTTATAGGAAATTAAAATACACTAGGACTAAACTAATGAAGCAACATACAGACAATTCTAGTTTGAACAGTCCAATTACACAAACGATACAAAGTTTCAAATAAACGTGACTGTTTTACACATTTAAACCAAAATAGAACAGAAGAAATTCAGAGATCAACCCAAACAACACTTTATCATTTAATCCCCAAATCAGACCTACATTGATCCTTTACAGTTCATACGAGATCAAGGGGAGTACATGGAAATTGCAAAAGGAAAGAAGGTGAAAGCAATGAACAGCAGCAGAACAACCCAGATTTATAGATTGAAGCACTAAAACCAGCTTGAAAATCCAATGGACTTGTGGTTCTTAGCAACTTGAAACAGAGAAACTCTTCTAAAACTCAATATCACTCTATATAAACTCTCAGAATAAGTCAGAAACTATGTCAAGACTTGAAAACTTCAGCAATTGACCAAGAAAGGAAAAAAGAAGATTCAATGGAACAGGAAAACCCTATTCGTTTCTTTTCTGGATCCTCTCTCTCTCCTATTTTAGAATTGTTTTCTTTTATTTCTGAAGACCAAACCTTTCTCTCTTCATCCCGTCTTCCCCGGCACTTAAACTCTCTTCCTCCCTCCTCTTTTTAACTGATCAAAAACCCCCTTTTAAAGACCAATGTTAAACTCTTTTTTATTCAAATGTTTCCACTTTTCAGCCTGTTTATTCCCTCCCATGTGCACTCCTTTTAACTTTTATCATTAGCCCATGTTGTTTTCTGATTTCCAGCTCTTAAAAGGTCCTTAAACAAATGTAATTCCCACTATTGATCTTTCTTTTCAATTTTTAATTCCCCCCACTAACTTAGTGCTTTTAATTAATTCAATAGTGTACCACTACCATTTGTTGTCAGACTCAATTAGTAACCCTTCGCGCTAAACTTATACTAATTAGGTGGTTATTAAAACAAGAATTTATACCAAACCATTGAACTAATCCTATTGTTCTGACTAAGTGAAAAATGAGATGTAATTTCAATGCCTCAAAACAAACTGATATCCTAATTGTATGAAACAAATCCGCAAAACCAATCCTAAAGAAACCACAGTGAATGAAAATAATCTATACACGGAACTGATGGAATTTCAAATGAAATTGACCATAAACAGAAAAAGAGACGAAGAAGAAGAATATCAGAATAAGAGTTAATAGAATACAAACATAGAATCAGGACAGGGACTCACCGGTCATTAGTAATTGAAGAAAACCTTCGAATCTTCAACTTTTAAACCAGATTTTGACTTTAACTGTGTGTTCTCATCAAAAACACACAGATAAAGTCCAAATTAGCTTAAAGTATCAGCGAATCTTTGACTCTACAGTTTTAGTTTCAAAACTTAGATTCATTATTCGACAGGTTCTGGTTTGATTCGAGGGTAATGGTTAGAGGGGTTAGGTTGGGGAGGTCGAGGGAAGCTGTGGTGTAATTTTGGTGGTCATTGAACGGATTAGGGTTTGGTTCGATTCTTCGATCTAAGATTCGAAACGCCTAGTACTGATTCGAGGAAAACTGATTCGGGTTTTGGAAAGAGGATGTCGTGGGGAGGCTGTGGTGTAATTTTGGGGTTGTTTGGACCACCGAAACTGCCGTGAGGCAATTTCCGGTGGGCGGAGGGCGGTGGTTAAAGGCGGAGGGTGTTGGGGCCTGTCTCTAAGTTAAAGACGAAGGCGAAAGGGGGGGTATGGCTTAGGGGGCGTGGGGTGAGGTTTTAGGAATATATAGTGGGGTGGGGATTTGATCTTGGCCATTGGATCATTTACGATCAACGACCTGGGTTACTTCACTAATGAGAAACGTCGCCATTTGGTTTTGTGAGGGGATCGGGTTAGACCGGCTATAGGGAATGGGTCAAAAATGGGTTATGGGAGGGGTGATCTGGACCGTTCGATAAAAACAAATCAATCACTTAGATCTATTGGCCAGATACGACGTCGTTTGGGTATATCTGGAGACGGACTGGATTGGAGTGGGTATTGGGCTGATTTTCTTGGGTACGAACTAGGCTGTGGCCATTTTGGCCCAGTCCGGTTTCCATTTTGTCCCTTTTCCTTCTTTTCTTTTATTTCCTAATCAATAAAACTAAAAATTCTAAATTAAATTATAAACCAAATAAAAACAAAATACTAATTAGTTCCTAATAACAATTATCACACCATTAAATACCAGCTAAAATAAAATCACACAATTGGAGATTAAATGCTTAAAAATGCCAAGTACATATTTTTTTTGTGATTTTCATTCTCGCAAATTCAAATATTGTTTAATTAATTCCTAATTGTAAAATTAAATCCTAAATGCACATGCAACACATATTTTTGTATTTTTCTTAATTAAAGTAAAAATGAACCTGCACAGACAAGTACAAATAAATCACAAGCAACACAAAACTATTTTATTTTGAATTTTTGGGAGTAATTCTTGTAGGGCAAAAATCATGTGCTCACAAATGGCAGTTAATTTTGTTAGATGGAATTATGTATAATGAGATGTTGGTTCAGATGCATGTTTCATGGTTGTGATTTGACTTGCGATGTTAGACCCTTCCTGATGTTGGTTTAGCAAACCTGGGTTTATTCTCCATTGTTCATTTCAGATCTATTTTTTGCATAGATTAACATATAGTACAGTTCTGTCTTTGCTAATGAATGAGCATCTTTAATCTTGAAAAGATTTTGAATAGGGTTTAAGCTTGGCTTTTAGATTTTTGATTTTAGCTTTGTCCAATTTTTAGGTTAAAGTATGAATTCCTGTAGGAGTATAGAATAGCATATGTTTCTCATATTCTTTCAGTATGATGCTATGCATGCTATAGATTGAGAGTAATAATGAATGCTAGATAAAAAAAAGGACTACTGTCTGATTGTATTTTCGCATAGGAATCAATTGGCATTAAATATGCCATGGTATTTGTGAAAAATAGGATCAATATTTGCTTTGACTCTCAGGCAACAATGTGACTTGCAACCTCAAACTCGAACGCCTTATGCTTTGCACCATGTGGAGACTCGATCTCGAGTCTCTAAGTCTGTTGGAGCCAGTTTATCCCCAATCTGGGCTCTCATTTGGGCCCAACATGATTCTACTATAAAATTGTCAATCTGGGCAGCCTTGCATTCGTAGGTTATTGGGCCTCACGCCCAGCCCAAGTAGTCTTAAATAATCAGCCTTTCCTTCTAGTGGCAATGTCATTTTTAGTTAGCTTAGGCAGTAACAGAATCCCAACTCCATTAATGTTCGGATAATTAAAATTCTTCGAATAGTGGAAGTGAGCCATATTAGATAACACAAATAATTTATGGCCCTCATCAGTTTGTTTAGAAACCTTTTTGTTGAAATAAATCGAGGCGTGTCATGCCAAACAAAATATCAATTGTATGGCCCTAACTTAGTTAATTTTGTTTTACCCTTAGAAATCGAGGCGTGCCATTTAGCAAAGTTCCATGGCCCTCGCAAAGTTAAAAACGCGTAGTTGCTTTAGGTGCGTTGTTTCAATCATTTACCTTCCTAAACTCGGGTGCATATTTATGCGAACCAAATCCAAATCTCAACAATGTTAGATGAAATGTGTCGAGGATCGCGGGTGCATTTATGTGACGCGGTTCAAGACATGTTTTGAATAACGTTGAAATTTTCCTTAAAAGATATAATTGGATAAAAGCGATTAAAGAGTTAAAATTGTACCATAGGTTAAAACATGTACTAAAATCAGATAATAGGCCAATAACAGTTGAGCGACCGTGCTAGAACCACGGAACTCGGGAATGCCTAACACCTTCTCCCGGGTTAACAGAATTCCTTACCCGTATTTCTGTGTTCGCGGACTGTATTATAGAGTCAATCTTTCCTCAATTAGGGATTTGAACCGGTGACTTGAGACACCATAAATTATCCCAAGTGGCGACTCTGATTTTAAATAAAATAATCCCGTTTCGATTGTCACTTTAAGTTGGAAAAAACTCCCTTATATACACCCTTTTCAGGGGGTGTAGGTAAAAAGGAGGTGTGACAATCATAATCAGTACAACACTGTTGTGGCGTGCACCTCGTTCCTATATTAACCTCACAACACATGCCTTTGATCCTACTCAGTCAGAAATCTCTAAAAGCCACTCGGGCACAGTAAAATATAATTATCATTTAAAATATTATTTAATGTGTTAAAACAAAGTAAACATGGTTGAGTTATGAAAGTAGTAGAATATAGCATGGCTGAGTACAAGTATAAAGTCAAAACAGTGAGGAAATATCAGTAAAAATCCCCTAATGGTCCAAATAGTTGGCATGAGGCCCAAATATGGCATTCAGCCCAAAACATGGTGATAGCAAACAATTTTCAATCAAATATGCGGTAAAACAATCATTTGGGATGGAGTAAGTCACAATAACCAACAGTGACGACCCCACACTCGTCATCTAGCGTGTGTGTCACCTCAATATAGCACAACGCTGTGAAATCCGGGGTTTCATACCCTCAGAACAATATTTACAATCATTACTCACCTCAATCTGGTCCAAACTCTAGCCCGTGACGCCTTTGCCCCTCGAATTGGCCTCAACTCACGTCGAATCTATCCAAAATCAGAATCACGACGTCAAAATATGCTAAGGGAACGACGCCCACGCGAAAACAATCAATTTAAAATATAAATCCCGAAATTAACCAAAATCCGGCCCCCGGGTCCACGTCTCGAAATTCGATAAATTTACATCAATAGATTCCTTATATCCCCACGAGTTCATACATATCAAAAGTCCCAAAATCCGAACATAAATGCCCCCTCAAATCCTCAAGTTAAGGTCTCCAATACCAAGCCCTAATCCCCAATTTTTAACCCTTAATTTCCATTAATTTCAAGCCAAATCAGTGAAATAATGCCATATGATCGATTATTAGGTTCAAAAATCTTACCTCCAGACGTTATCCCTCGAATCCCTCTTCAAAATGGCTTCCCCAATCTCAAACCCGAATAAAAATGGTGAAGAAATAGCTCAAAATCGCAAAGGAAGTCTTTTATACCTTCTGGCCCAGGCTTTTCGCACCTGCAACCCAAATCCCGCTCCTGCGGTCTAGAGGACTGCACTTGCGGTTTTCACTTAAGTCCTCAATTTTTGCATTTGCGATGCACAATCCGCAGCTGTGCCATTGCAGGTGTGGCTCCTTAACCGCTTCTGCAGTTCCTGCCTTCCTTGGCTCCTTCCGCTTCTGCGACCGATTTTCCGCGTCTGCTGGGGTCGCACCTGCAGCCTCCCAACTGCGGATGCGGTTATGACAACAGTCCTACAACTTTAGCTGCCATTTCCAAATTCCTATCTTTTCGTCAACCATCCGAAATCACCCCGAGCCCCCCGAACAATATACCACTACTCTAGCTTATACCAATCCTGAAAACACCTCGAACAATATCGAATCAACCAAAACACATCGGATTCAAGCCTAAGGTTTCAAAATCTTCTAAATTCCGCTTTCAATCAAAAAGTCTATCAAACCACGTCCGAATGACCTGAAATTTTGCACACACATCCCAAATGACACAACGGACATACTGCAACTTCCGGAATTCCATTCTAACCCCTATATCAAAATCTCACCTATCAACCGGAAAATGCCAAAATTCCAATTTCGCCAATTCAAGCCTAAATCTACTCCGTACTTCTAAAACACATTCCGACCATGCTCCTAAGTCCTAAATCACCTCTAGAAGCTATCTGAACCATCGGAACTTACATACGAGACCTTTAACACATAAGTCAACATCCAGTTGACTTTTCCGTCTTAAGTTTCCTCAAAAGAGACTAAGTGTCTCAAACCTTACCAAAACCTCTCCGGACCCGAGCCAACCAATCCGATAACACATAATACAGTTGAATAAGGCAATAATAGTAGAAATAGGGGAAAATGGAGCGGTAACTCATGAGACGACTGGTTGGGTCACCACATCCTCCCCCTCTTAAACAAACGTTCGTCCTCGAACGAGTCAAGAAACATACCTGAAACCTCAAATAGGTGAGGATATCTGCTCCGCATCTTCCACTCGGTCTCCCAGGTAGCCTCCTCCATGGGCCGACCTCTCCATTGCACTTTCACTGAAGCTATATCCTTTGATCTCAACTTTCGAACCTGACGTTCCAAAATAGTTATTAGCTCCACATCATAAGTCAAATCATCATCTAACTGAACCGTGCTGAAATCCAGAATATGGGACGTATCCCCAATATACTTCCGGAGCATGGAAACATGAAATATCAGATGCACACTGTACAGGCTGGGTGGCAAGGCAAGCTCATAAGCCACCTCTCCAATCCTCTGAAGTACCTCAAAAGGCCTAATGAACCGAGGACTAAATTTACCCTTCTTCCCAAATCTCATAACACCTTTCATGGGTTAAACCTTCAACAGAACTTTTCCCCAACCATGTAGGACACATCCTGAACCTTCCTGTTAGCATAACTCTTTTACCTCGACTGCTCTGTATGAAGCCTCTCCTGAATTAACTTCACCTTTTCTAAAGCATCCTGCACCAAGTCTGTTCCCAATAGCCTAGCCTCACCCGGATTGAACCAACCTACTGGAGATCTACACCGCCTCTCATACAAAGCCTTATATGGAGCCATCTGAATACTCGACCGGTAGCTGTTGTTATAAGCAAACTCTACGAGCGGTAGAAACTGATCCCATGACCCTCCTAAGTCAATGACACAAGCACGCAATATGTCCTCCAATATCTAAATAGTGCGCTCGGACTTCTCGTCCGTCTGAGGGTGAAAATTTGTGCTCAACTCAACCCGAGTACCAAACTCTCGCTGCACAGACCTCAAAACTGTGAAGTAAACTGAGTGCCCTATCTGAAATGATGGTAACTGGGACACCATGCAAACGAACAATCTCACCGATATAGATCTCTGCCAACTGCTCTGAAGAATAGGTAGTACACACAGGAATGAAGTGTGCGGACTTGGTTAGTCGATCCACAATCACCCAAATAGTATCGAACTTCTT